>NW_027192673.1:1889340-2206208 GCF_949987515.2 Delphinus delphis | reverse complement strand
CCTATCACTGCTGCATTTATGCCCCTGTACACATGCTTGATTCTCTTTCGGAGACATAGCAATCCATAGGTTTAAGATACTTACTAGTCAGGTACATTCTTAGGCGTTTAATATGCGGTGTTGAGTCCATTTCGTTGAGCAAGGAGTAGCTCTTGTCTATTCCATATTTGACTTAAGGAACTTTATCTGTGCTCATTTCAATCTCTGGTTTTATGCAGCACCCCAACTCACCTTTCCCCTTAAGCAAGCATAAGTTGGTTTTCTAAATTTGAGACCCTGTTCTGTTCTGTAATTCAGTTCCTGTGTAGCCAAGTTTACATTCCGTGTATTACTGATATCTTATGATGTTTCTTTTTCTGTGTGACTTACTTCAGTTAGAATCATCATACCTGAATCCACTCATTGTGATGCTAAGGGCGTGATGACATAGATTTCATTGCTGAGTGATATTGTTTTGTAAGTAAATACCACAACTTCTTTATCCATTTTTCACTTTCTGCGATGTTGAACTTGTACTGTAAACGAGGTTCTTGTAAACAGAGGCGTCCAAAACTTGGGGGTGACTGTGTCTTTTTGATTTTAATTTCCCTAAGCTATAGGACCATAAGTGGCAGTGCCCTAGGCTCTGTTGCTTTGTTTTTTAGATGTTTCAGGAAACACCATACACTTCTCCCGAGTGTCTGTTGGCAATTTACATCCCGCCCATCAGCATAACAAGGCTCCCAGTTCTCCATGGCCTGTCCTGCCTTTCTGGATTTTACACTTTTTTCAGATGGCCCTTTTGACCGGGGGGAAGTGAGACTTCATTGTAGTGCAGATTTCCTTTGCAAGCTTGCTTGGTTGGCCAAAAAGGGCGTATGCGTTTTTTCCTGAATATATTCAGGAAAAAACGCATACGCCCTTTTGGCCAAGTGCATCATTGTGGACGTTCTGCCTCTTTTCCTATGCTTTCAATGCAATTTCAGTCTACCTCCTGAAATCGGTTTCCTGCAATTCTGACCCGCTTTCAAGTCCTCTTGGCAGCCTTACTTCAGTCTATTTTTGGACGATAGCTGTCATTTATAACTCTGCAGGTTTGTGAATTACAGTGCCCCTGAGCTCCTTTCTTCAACTCGCTTTCTTGTGAGCTGGCCGAAACACCGCAGGATGGCTTCAGGCCCTAATCTGGTTCCGGCACGGCACGCTGAGCCTTTGGTTAATTCCTCTTCCTGGTGGGAAATGAGAGTTAAATTTGCCCGTCCAGACACCTCCAGCTAGTCTCTCATTGGTTCTCGCTATTCCTGTTCATCTTCCGCAGAAATTGCAAACTGGGCGAAACAGGAGGTTAAAGGGACTGACTCTCCAAGTCGGGAGAGTGTTAGTAAAGCGTCTGGAATGTTGCACGCGAGTACCAGGTTACAAAAACTGAGACATATTTGAACACGTTTCCCGATCACATGGTTGATCATACTCTAGGTTCCACATGCATGTTTTAGCTGAAGGAAGAATACCTTAAACCTGGGTATTTGAAACCCGTGGAATGGGTACCATGCAATATGACTTCAAAGGGTCTTCATTTGCTCACCGAACCTCTCCAATCCTATCACTGCTGCGTTTATGCCCCTGTACACATGCTTGATTCTCTTTCGGAGACATAGCAATCCATAGGTTTTAAGATACTTACTAGTCAGGTACATTCTTAGGCCTTTAATATGCGGTGTTGAGTCCATTTCGTTGAGCAAGGAGTAGCTCTTGTCTATTCCATATTTGGCTTAAGGAACTTTATCTGTGCTCATTTCAATCTCTGGTTTTATGCAGCACCCCAACTCACCTTTACCCTTAAGCAAGCATAAGTTGGTTTTCTAAATTTGAGACCCTGTTCTGTTTTGGAATGCAGTTCCTGTGTAGCCAAGTTTACATTCCGTGTATTAGTGATATCTTATCATGTTTCTTTTTCTGTGTAACTTATTTCAGTTAGAATCATCGTACCTGAATCCACTCATTATGCTGCTACGGGCCTGATGACATAGATTTCATTGCTGAGTGATACTGCATTGTACGTAAGTACCACAAGTTCTTTATCCATTTTTCACTTTCTGTGATATTGAACTTGTACGGTAAACGAGGTTCTTGTAAACGGAGGCGTCCCAAACTTTGGGGTGGCTGTGTCTTTTTGATTTTAATTTCCCTAAGCTATAGGACCATAAGTGGCAGTGCCCTAGGCTCTGTTGCTTTGTTTTTTAGATGTTTCAGGAAACACCATACACTTCTCCCGAGTGTCTGTTGGCAATTTACATCCCGCCCATCAGCATAACAAGGCTCCCAGTTCTCCATGGCCTGTCCTGCCTTTCTGGATTTTACACTTTTTTCAGATGGCCCTTTTGACCGGGGGGAAGTGAGACTTCATTGTAGTGCAGATGTCCTTTGCAAGCTTGCTTGGTTGGCCAAAAACGGCGTATGCGTTTTTTCCTGAATATATTCAGGAAAAAACGCATACGCCCTTTTTGGCCAAGTGCATCATTGTGGACGTTCTGCCTCTTTTCCTATGCTTTCAATGCAATTCCAGTCTACCTCCTGAAATCGGTTTCCTGCAATTCTGCCCCGCTTTCAAGTCCTCTTGGCAGCCTTACTTCAGTCTATTTTTGGACGATAGCTGTCATTTATAACTCTGCAGGTTTGTGAATTACAGTGCCCCTGAGCTCCTTTCTTCAACTCGCTTTCTTGTGACCTGGCCGCAACACCGCAGGATGGCTTCAGGCCCTAATCTGGTTCCGGCACGGCACGCTGAGCCTTTGGTTATTTCCTCTTCCTGGTGGGAAATGAGAGTTAAATTTGCCCGTCCAGACACCTCCAGCTAGTCTCTCATTGGTTCTCGCTATTCCTGTTCATCTTCCGCAGAAATTGCAAACTGGGCCAAACAGGAGGTTAAAGGCGCTGACTCTCCAAGTGGGGAGAGTGTTAGTAAAGCGTCTGGAATGTTGCACCCGAGTACCAGGGGAGGAAAACTGAGACATATTTGAACACGTCTCCCGTTCACATGGTTGATCATACTTGGGTTCCACATGCATGTTTTAGCTGAAGGAAGAATACCTTAAACCTGGAGAGTTAAGACCCGTGTAATGGGTACCATGCAATATGACTTCAAAGGGTCTTCATTTGCTCACCGAACCTCTCCAATCCTATCACTGCTGCGTTTATGCCCCTGTACACATGCTTGATTCTCTTTCGGAGACATAGCAATCCATAGGTTTTAAGATACTTACTAGTCAGGTACATTCTTAGGCGTTTAATATGCGGTGTTGAGTCCATTTCGTTGAGCAAGGAGTAGCTCTTGTCTATTCCATATTTGACTTAAGGAACTTTATCTGTGCTCATTTCAATCTCTGGTTTTATGCAGCACCCAAACTCACCTTTACCCTTAAGCAAGCATAAGTTGGTTTTCTAAATTTGAGACCCTGTTCTGTTCTGTAATTCAGTTCCTGTGTAGCCAAGTTTACATTCCGTGTATTACTGATATCTTATGATGTTTCTTTTTCTGTGTGACTTACTTCAGTTAGAATCATCATACCTGAATCCACTCAATGTGCTGCTAAGGGCCTGATGATACAGATTTCATTGCTGAGTGATATTGCTTTGTAAGTAAATACCACAACTTCTTTATCCATTTTTCACTTTCTGCGATGTTGAACTTGTACTGTAAACGAGGTTCTTGTAAACAGAGCCGTTCCAAACTTTGGGGTGGCTGTGTCTTTTTGATTTTAATTTCCCTAAGCTATAGGACCATAAGTGGAAGTGCCCTAGGCTCTGTTGCTTTGTTTTTTAGATGTTTCAGGAAACACCATACACTTCTCCCGAGTGGTTGTTGGCAATTTACATCCCGCCCATCAGCATAACAAGGCTCCCAGTTCTCCATGGCCTGTCCTGCCTTTCTGGATTTTACACTTTTTTCAGATGGCCCTTTTGACCGGGGGGAAGTGAGACTTCATTGTAGTGCAGATTTCCTTTGCAAGCTTGCTTGGTTGGCCAAAAAGGGCGTATGCGTTTTTTCCTGAATATATTCAGGAAAAAACGCATACGCCCTTTTTGGTCAAGTGCATCATTGTGGACGTTCTGCCTCTTTTCCTATGCTTTCAATGCAATTCCAGTCTACCTCCTGAAATCGGTTTCCTGCAATTCTGCCCCGCTTTCAAGTCCTCTTGGCAGCCTAATTTCAGTTTATTTTTGGACGATAGCTGTCATTTATAACTCTGCAGGTTTGTGAATTACAGTGCCCCTGAGCTCCTTTCTTCAACTCGCTTTCTTGTGACCTGGCCGCAACACCGCAGGATGGCTTCAGGCCCTAATCTGGTTCTGGCACGGCACGCTGAGCCTTTGGTTATTTCCTCCTCCTGGTGGGAAATGAGAGTTAAATTTGCCCGTCCAGACACCTCCAGCTAGCCTCTCATTGGTTCTCGCTATTCCTGTTCATCTTCCGCAGAAATTGCAAACTGGGCCAAACAGGAGGTTAAAGGCGCTGACTCTCCAAGTGGGGAGAGTGTTAGTAAAGCGTCTGGAATGTTGCACCTGAGTACCAGGGGAGGAAAACTGAGACATATTTGAACACGTCTCCCGATCACATGGTTGATCATACTCTGGGTTCCACATGCATGTTTTAGCTGAAGGAAGAATACCTAAAACCTGGGTAGTTGAAACCCGTGGAATGGGTACCATGCAATATGACTTCAAAGGGTCTTCATTTGCTCACCGAACCTCTCCAATCCTATCACTGCTGCGTTTATGCCCCTGTACACATGCTTGATTCTCTTTCGGAGACATAGCAATCTATAGGTTTTAAGATACTTACTAGTCAGGTACATTCTTAGGCATTTAATATGCGGTGTTGAGTCCATTTCGTTGAGCAAGGAGTAGCTCTTGTCTATTCCATATTTGGCTTAAGGAACTTTATCTGTGCTCATTTCAATCTCTGGTTTTATGCAGCACCCCAACTCATCTTTCCCCTTAAGCAAGCATAAGTTGGTTTTCTAAATTTGAGACCCTGTTCTGTTTTGGAATGCAGTTCCTGTGTAGCCAAGTTTACATTCCGTGTATTACTGATATCTTATGATGTTTCTTTTTCTGTGTAACTTATTTCAGTTAGAATCATCGTACCTGAATCCACTCATTATGCTGCTACGGGCCTGATGACATAGATTTCATTGCTGAGTGATACTGCATTGTACGTAAGTACCACAAGTTCTTTATCCATTTTTCACTTTCTGTGATATTGAACTTGTACGGTAAACGAGGTTCTTGTAAACGGAGGCGTCCCAAACTTTGGGGTGGCTGTGTCTTTTTGATTTTAATTTCCCTAAGCTATAGGACCATAAGTGGCAGTGCCCTAGGCTCTGTTGCTTTGTTTTTTAGATGTTTCAGGAAACACCATACACTTCTCCCGAGTGTCTGTTGGCAATTTACATCCCGCCCATCAGCATAACAAGGCTCCCAGTTCTCCATGGCCTGTCCTGCCTTTCTGGATTTTACACTTTTTTCAGATGGCCCTTTTGACCGGGGGGAAGTGAGACTTCATTGTAGTGCAGATTTCCTTTGCAAGCTTGCTTGGTTGGCCAAAAAGGGCGTATGCGTTTTTTCCTGAATATATTCAGGAAAAAACGCATACGCCCTTTTGGCCAAGTGCATCATTGTGGACGTTCTGCCTCTTTTCCTATGCTTTCAATGCAATTTCAGTCTACCTCCTGAAATCGGTTTCCTGCAATTCTGACCCGCTTTCAAGTCCTCTTGGCAGCCTTACTTCAGTCTATTTTTGGACGATAGCTGTCATTTATAACTCTGCAGGTTTGTGAATTACAGTGCCCCTGAGCTCCTTTCTTCAACTCGCTTTCTTGTGAGCTGGCCGAAACACCGCAGGATGGCTTCAGGCCCTAATCTGGTTCCGGCACGGCACGCTGAGCCTTTGGTTAATTCCTCTTCCTGGTGGGAAATGAGAGTTAAATTTGCCCGTCCAGACACCTCCAGCTAGTCTCTCATTGGTTCTCGCTATTCCTGTTCATCTTCCGCAGAAATTGCAAACTGGGCGAAACAGGAGGTTAAAGGGACTGACTCTCCAAGTCGGGAGAGTGTTAGTAAAGCGTCTGGAATGTTGCACGCGAGTACCAGGTTACAAAAACTGAGACATATTTGAACACGTTTCCCGATCACATGGTTGATCATACTCTAGGTTCCACATGCATGTTTTAGCTGAAGGAAGAATACCTTAAACCTGGGTATTTGAAACCCGTGGAATGGGTACCATGCAATATGACTTCAAAGGGTCTTCATTTGCTCACCGAACCTCTCCAATCCTATCACTGCTGCGTTTATGCCCCTGTACACATGCTTGATTCTCTTTCGGAGACATAGCAATCCATAGGTTTTAAGATACTTACTAGTCAGGTACATTCTTAGGCCTTTAATATGCGGTGTTGAGTCCATTTCGTTGAGCAAGGAGTAGCTCTTGTCTATTCCATATTTGGCTTAAGGAACTTTATCTGTGCTCATTTCAATCTCTGGTTTTATGCAGCACCCCAACTCACCTTTACCCTTAAGCAAGCATAAGTTGGTTTTCTAAATTTGAGACCCTGTTCTGTTTTGGAATGCAGTTCCTGTGTAGCCAAGTTTACATTCCGTGTATTAGTGATATCTTATCATGTTTCTTTTTCTGTGTAACTTATTTCAGTTAGAATCATCGTACCTGAATCCACTCATTATGCTGCTACGGGCCTGATGACATAGATTTCATTGCTGAGTGATACTGCATTGTACGTAAGTACCACAAGTTCTTTATCCATTTTTCACTTTCTGTGATATTGAACTTGTACGGTAAACGAGGTTCTTGTAAACGGAGGCGTCCCAAACTTTGGGGTGGCTGTGTCTTTTTGATTTTAATTTCCCTAAGCTATAGGACCATAAGTGGCAGTGCCCTAGGCTCTGTTGCTTTGTTTTTTAGATGTTTCAGGAAACACCATACACTTCTCCCGAGTGTCTGTTGGCAATTTACATCCCGCCCATCAGCATAACAAGGCTCCCAGTTCTCCATGGCCTGTCCTGCCTTTCTGGATTTTACACTTTTTTCAGATGGCCCTTTTGACCGGGGGGAAGTGAGACTTCATTGTAGTGCAGATGTCCTTTGCAAGCTTGCTTGGTTGGCCAAAAAGGGCGTATGCGTTTTTTCCTGAATATATTCAGGAAAAAACGCATACGCCCTTTTTGGCCAAGTGCATCATTGTGGACGTTCTGCCTCTTTTCCTATGCTTTCAATGCAATTCCAGTCTACCTCCTGAAATCGGTTTCCTGCAATTCTGCCCCGCTTTCAAGTCCTCTTGGCAGCCTTACTTCAGTCTATTTTTGGACGATAGCTGTCATTTATAACTCTGCAGGTTTGTGAATTACAGTGCCCCTGAGCTCCTTTCTTCAACTCGCTTTCTTGTGACCTGGCCGCAACACCGCAGGATGGCTTCAGGCCCTAATCTGGTTCCGGCACGGCACGCTGAGCCTTTGGTTATTTCCTCTTCCTGGTGGGAAATGAGAGTTAAATTTGCCCGTCCAGACACCTCCAGCTAGTCTCTCATTGGTTCTCGCTATTCCTGTTCATCTTCCGCAGAAATTGCAAACTGGGCCAAACAGGAGGTTAAAGGCGCTGACTCTCCAAGTGGGGAGAGTGTTAGTAAAGCGTCTGGAATGTTGCACCCGAGTACCAGGGGAGGAAAACTGAGACATATTTGAACACGTCTCCCGTTCACATGGTTGATCATACTTGGGTTCCACATGCATGTTTTAGCTGAAGGAAGAATACCTTAAACCTGGAGAGTTAAGACCCGTGTAATGGGTACCATGCAATATGACTTCAAAGGGTCTTCATTTGCTCACCGAACCTCTCCAATCCTATCACTGCTGCGTTTATGCCCCTGTACACATGCTTGATTCTCTTTCGGAGACATAGCAATCTATAGGTTTTAAGATACTTACTAGTCAGGTACATTCTTAGGCATTTAATATGCGGTGTTGAGTCCATTTCGTTGAGCAAGGAGTAGCTCTTGTCTATTCCATATTTGGCTTAAGGAACTTTATCTGTGCTCATTTCAATCTCTGGTTTTATGCAGCACCCCAACTCATCTTTGCCCTTAAGCAAGCATAAGTTGGTTTTCTAAATTTGAGACCCTGTTCTGTTTTGGAATGCAGTTCCTGTGTAGCCAAGTTTACATTCCGTGTATTACTGATATCTTATGATGTTTCTTTTTCTGTGTAACTTATTTCAGTTAGAATCATCGTACCTGAATCCACTCATTATGCTGCTATGGGCCTGATGACATAGATTTCATTGCTGAGTGATACTGCATTGTACGTAAGTACCACAAGTTCTTTATCCATTTTTCACTTTCTGTGATATTGAACTTGTACGGTAAACAAGGTTCTGGTAAACGGAGGCGTCCCAAACTTTGGGGTGGCTGTGTCTTTTTGATTTTAATTTCCCTAAGCTATAGGACCATAAGTGGCAGTGCCCTAGGCTCTGTTGCTTTGTTTTTTAGATGTTTCAGGAAACACCATACACTTCTCCCGAGTGTCTGTTGGCAATTTACATCCCGCCCATCAGCATAACAAGGCTCCCAGTTCTCCATGGCCTGTCCTGCCTTTCTGGATTTTACACTTTTTTCAGATGACCCTTTTGACCGGGGGGAAGTGAGACTTCATTGTAGTGCAGATTTCCTTTGCAAGCTTGCTTGGTTGGCCAAAAAGGGCGTATGCGTTTTTTCCTGAATATATTCAGGAAAAAACGCATACGCCCTTTTTGGCCAAGTGCATCATTGTGGACGTTCTGCCTCTTTTCCTATGCTTTCAATGCAATTCCAGTCTACCTCCTGAAATCGGTTTCCTGCAATTCTGCCCCGCTTTCAAGTCCTCTTGGCAGCCTTACTTCAGTCTATTTTTGGACGATAGCTGTCATTTATAACTCTGCAGGTTTGTGAATTACAGTGCCCCTGAGCTCCTTTGTTCAACTCGCTTTCTTTTGAGCTGGCCGCAACTCCGCAGTATGGCTTCAGGCCCTAATCTGGTTTTGGTACGACACGCTGAGCCTTTGGTTATTTCCTCTTCCTGGTGGGAAATGAGAGTTAAATTTGCCCGTCCAGACACCTCCAGCTAGCCTCTCATTGGTTCTCGCTATTCCTGTTCATCTTCCGCAGAAATTGCAAACTGGGCCGAACAGGAGGTTAAAGGCGCTGACTCTCCAAGTTGGGAGAGTGTTAGTAAAGCGTCTGGAATGTTGCACCCGAGTACCAGGGGAGGAAAACTGAGACATATTTGAACACGTCTCCCGTTCACATGGTTGATCATACTTGGGTTCCACATGCATGTTTTAGCTGAAGGAAGAATACCTTAAACCTGGAGAGTTGAGACCCGTGTAATGGGTACCATGCAATATGAATTCAAAGGGTCTTCATTTGCTCACCGAACCTCTCCAATCCTATCACTGCTGCGTTTATGCCCCTGTACACATGCTTGATTCTCTTTCGGAGACATAGCAATCCATAGGTTTTAAGATACTTACTAGTCAGGTACATTCTTAGGCATTTAATATGCGGTGTTGAGTCCATTTCGTTGAGCAAGGAGTAGCTCTTGTCTATTCCATATTTGGCTTAAGTAACTTTATCTGTGCTCATTTCAATCTCTGGTTTTATGCAGCACCCCAACTCACCTTTCCCCTTAAGCAAGCATAAGTTGGTTTTCTAAATTTGAGACCCTGTTCTGTTCTGTAATTCAGTTCCTGTGTAGCCAAGTTTACATTCCGTGTATTACTGATATCTTATGATGTTTCTTTTTCTGTGTGACTTATTTCAGTTAGAATCATCGTACCTGAATCCACTCATTATGCTGCTACGGGCCTGATGACATAGATTTCATTGCTGAGTGATACTGCATTGTACGTAAGTACCACAAGTTCTTTATCCATTTTTCACTTTTTGCGATGTTGAACTTGTACTGTAAACGAGGTTCTTGTAAACAGAGGCGTCCCTAACTTTGGGGTGGCTGTGTCTTTTTGATTTTAATTTCCCTAAGCTATAGGACCATAAGTGGCAGTGCCCTAGGCTCTGTTGCTTTGTTTTTTAGATGTTTCAGGAAACACCATACACTTCTCCCGAGTGTCTGTTGGCAATTTACATCCCGCCCATCAGCATAACAAGGCTCCCAGTTCTCCATGGCCTGTCCTGCCTTTCTGGATTTTACACTTTTTTCAGATGGCCCTTTTGACTGGGGGGAAGTGAGACTTCATTGTAGTGCAGATTTCCTTTGCAAGCTTGCTTGGTTGGCCAAAAAGGGCGTATGCGTTTTTTCCTGAATATATTCATTTCCTGAATATATTCAGGAAAAAACGCATACGCCCTTTTTGGCCAAGTGCCTCATTGTGGACGTTCTGCCTCTTTTCCTATGCTTTCAATGCAATTCCAGTCTACCTCCTGAAATCGGTTTCCTGCAATTCTGCCCCGCTTTCAAGTCCTCTTGGCAGCCTTACTTCAGTCTATTTTTGGACGATAGCTGTCATTTATAACTCTGCAGGTTTGTGAATTACAGTGCCCCTGAGCTCCTTTCTTCAACTCGCTTTCTTGTGACCTGGCCGCAACACCGCAGGATGGCTTCAGGCCCTAATCTGGTTCCGGCACGGCACGCTGAGCCTTTGGTTATTTCCTCTTCCTGGTGGGAAATGAGAGTTAAATTTGCCCGTCCAGACACCTCCAGCTAGTCTCTCATTGGTTCTCGCTATTCCTGTTCATCTTCCGCAGAAATTGCAAACTGGGCCAAACAGGAGGTTAAAGGCGCTGACTCTCCAAGTGGGGAGAGTGTTAGTAAAGCGTCTGGAATGTTGCACCCGAGTACCAGGGGAGGAAAACTGAGACATATTTGAACACGTCTCCCGTTCACATGGTTGATCATACTTGGGTTCCACATGCATGTTTTAGCTGAAGGAAGAATACCTTAAACCTGGAGAGTTAAGACCCGTGTAATGGGTACCATGCAATATGACTTCAAAGGGTCTTCATTTGCTCACCGAACCTCTCCAATCCTATCACTGCTGCGTTTATGCCCCTGTACACATGCTTGATTCTCTTTCGGAGACATAGCAATCTATAGGTTTTAAGATACTTACTAGTCAGGTACATTCTTAGGCATTTAATATGCGGTGTTGAGTCCATTTCGTTGAGCAAGGAGTAGCTCTTGTCTATTCCATATTTGGCTTAAGGAACTTTATCTGTGCTCATTTCAATCTCTGGTTTTATGCAGCACCCCAACTCATCTTTGCCCTTAAGCAAGCATAAGTTGGTTTTCTAAATTTGAGACCCTGTTCTGTTTTGGAATGCAGTTCCTGTGTAGCCAAGTTTACATTCCGTGTATTACTGATATCTTATGATGTTTCTTTTTCTGTGTAACTTATTTCAGTTAGAATCATCGTACCTGAATCCACTCATTATGCTGCTACGGGCCTGATGACATAGATTTCATTGCTGAGTGATACTGCATTGTACGTAAGTACCACAAGTTCTTTATCCATTTTTCACTTTCTGTGATATTGAACTTGTACGGTAAACGAGGTTCTTGTAAACGGAGGCGTCCCAAACTTTGGGGTGGCTGTGTCTTTTTGATTTTAATTTCCCTAAGCTATAGGACCATAAGTGGCAGTGCCCTAGGCTCTGTTGCTTTGTTTTTTAGATGTTTCAGGAAACACCATACACTTCTCCCGAGTGTCTGTTGGCAATTTACATCCCGCCCATCAGCATAACAAGGCTCCCAGTTCTCCATGGCCTGTCCTGCCTTTCTGGATTTTACACTTTTTTCAGATGGCCCTTTTGACCGGGGGGAAGTGAGACTTCATTGTAGTGCAGATTTCCTTTGCAAGCTTGCTTGGTTGGCCAAAAAGGGCGTATGCGTTTTTTCCTGAATATATTCAGGAAAAAACGCATACGCCCTTTTTGGCCAAGTGCATCATTGTGGACGTTCTGCCTCTTTTCCTATGCTTTCAATGCAATTCCAGTCTACCTCCTGAAATCGGTTTCCTGCAATTCTGCCCCGCTTTCAAGTCCTCTTGGCAGCCTTACTTCAGTCTATTTTTGGACGATAGCTGTCATTTATAACTCTGCAGGTTTGTGAATTACAGTGCCCCTGAGCTCCTTTGTTCAACTCGCTTTCTTTTGAGCTGGCCGCAACTCCGCAGTATGGCTTCAGGCCCTAATCTGGTTTTGGTACGGCACGCTGAGCCTTTGGTTATTTCCTCTTCCTGGTGGGAAATGAGAGTTAAATTTGCCCGTCCAGACACCTCCAGCTAGCCTCTCATTGGTTCTCGCTATTCCTGTTCATCTTCCGCAGAAATTGCAAACTGGGCCGAACAGGAGGTTAAAGGCGCTGACTCTCCAAGTGGGGAGAGTGTTAGTAAAGCGTCTGGAATGTTGCACCCGAGTACCAGGGGAGGAAAACTGAGACATATTTGAACACGTCTCCCGTTCACATGGTTGATCATACTTGGGTTCCACATGCATGTTTTAGCTGAAGGAAGAATACCTTAAACCTGGAGAGTTGAGACCCGTGTAATGGGTACCATGCAATATGAATTTCAAAGGGTCTTCATTTGCTCACCGAACCTCTCCAATCCTATCACTGCTGCGTTTATGCCCCTGTACACATGCTTGATTCTCTTTCGGAGACATAGCAATCCATAGGTTTTAAGATACTTACTAGTCAGGTACATTCTTAGGCATTTAATATGCGGTGTTGAGTCCATTTCGTTGAGCAAGGAGTAGCTCTTGTCTATTCCATATTTGGCTTAAGTAACTTTATCTGTGCTCATTTCAATCTCTGGTTTTATGCAGCACCCCAACTCACCTTTCCCCTTAAGCAAGCATAAGTTGGTTTTCTAAATTTGAGACCCTGTTCTGTTCTGTAATTCAGTTCCTGTGTAGCCAAGTTTACATTCCGTGTATTACTGATATCTTATGATGTTTCTTTTTCTGTGTGACTTATTTCAGTTAGAATCATCGTACCTGAATCCACTCATTATGCTGCTACGGGCCTGATGACATAGATTTCATTGCTGAGTGATACTGCATTGTACGTAAGTACCACAAGTTCTTTATCCATTTTTCACTTTTTGCGATGTTGAACTTGTACTGTAAACGAGGTTCTTGTAAACAGAGGCGTCCCAAACTTTGGGGTGGCTGTGTCTTTTTGATTTTAATTTCCCTAAGCTATAGGACCATAAGTGGCAGTGCCCTAGGCTCTGTTGCTTTGTTTTTTAGATGTTTCAGGAAACACCATACACTTCTCCCGAGTGTCTGTTGGCAATTTACATCCCGCCCATCAGCATAACAAGGCTCCCAGTTCTCCATGGCCTGTCCTGCCTTTCTGGATTTTACACTTTTTTCAGATGGCCCTTTTGACTGGGGGGAAGTGAGACTTCATTGTAGTGCAGATTTCCTTTGCAAGCTTGCTTGGTTGGCCAAAAAGGGCGTATGCGTTTTTTCCTGAATATATTCATTTCCTGAATATATTCAGGAAAAAACGCATACGCCCTTTTTGGCCAAGTGCCTCATTGTGGACGTTCTGCCTCTTTTCCTATGCTTTCAATGCAATTCCAGTCTACCTCCTGAAATCGGTTTCCTGCAATTCTGCCCCGCTTTCAAGTCCTCTTGGCAGCCTTACTTCAGTCTATTTTTGGACGATAACTGTCATTTATAACTCTGCAGGTTTGTGAATTACAGTGCCCCTGAGCTCCTTTCTTCAACTCGCTTTCTTGTGACCTGGCCGCAACACCGCAGGATGGCTTCAGGCCCTAATCTGGTTCCGGCACGGCACGCTGAGCCTTTGGTTATTTCCTCTTCCTGGTGGGAAATGAGAGTTAAATTTGCCCGTCCAGACACCTCCAGCTAGTCTCTCATTGGTTCTCGCTATTCCTGTTCATCTTCCGCAGAAATTGCAAACTGGGCCAAACAGGAGGTTAAAGGCGCTGACTCTCCAAGTGGGGAGAGTGTTAGTAAAGCGTCTGGAATGTTGCACCCGAGTACCAGGGGAGGAAAACTGAGACATATTTGAACACGTCTCCCGTTCACATGGTTGATCATACTTGGGTTCCACATGCATGTTTTAGCTGAAGGAAGAATACCTTAAACCTGGAGAGTTAAGACCCGTGTAATGGGTACCATGCAATATGACTTCAAAGGGTCTTCATTTGCTCACCGAACCTCTCCAATCCTATCACTGCTGCGTTTATGCCCCTGTACACATGCTTGATTCTCTTTCGGAGACATAGCAATCCATAGGTTTTAAGATACTTACTAGTCAGGTACATTCTTAGGCGTTTAATATGCGGTGTTGAGTCCATTTCGTTGAGCAAGGAGTAGCTCTTGTCTATTCCATATTTGACTTAAGGAACTTTATCTGTGCTCATTTCAATCTCTGGTTTTATGCAGCACCCAAACTCACCTTTACCCTTAAGCAAGCATAAGTTGGTTTTCTAAATTTGAGACCCTGTTCTGTTCTGTAATTCAGTTCCTGTGTAGCCAAGTTTACATTCCGTGTATTACTGATATCTTATGATGTTTCTTTTTCTGTGTGACTTACTTCAGTTAGAATCATCATACCTGAATCCACTCAATGTGCTGCTAAGGGCCTGATGATACAGATTTCATTGCTGAGTGATATTGCTTTGTAAGTAAATACCACAACTTCTTTATCCATTTTTCACTTTCTGCGATGTTGAACTTGTACTGTAAACGAGGTTCTTGTAAACAAAGCCGTTCCAAACTTTGGGGTGGCTGTGTCTTTTTGATTTTAATTTCCCTAAGCTATAGGACCATAAGTGGCAGTGCCCTAGGCTCTGTTGCTTTGTTTTTTAGATGTTTCAGGAAACACCATACACTTCTCCCGAGTGGTTGTTGGCAATTTACATCCCGCCCATCAGCATAACAAGGCTCCCAGTTCTCCATGGCCTGTCCTGCCTTTCTGGATTTTACACTTTTTTCAGATGGCCCTTTTGACCGGGGGGAAGTGAGACTTCATTGTAGTGCAGATTTCCTTTGCAAGCTTGCTTGGTTGGCCAAAAAGGGCGTATGCGTTTTTTCCTGAATATATTCAGGAAAAAACGCATATGCCCTTTTTGGTCAAGTGCATCATTGTGGACGTTCTGCCTCTTTTCCTATGCTTTCAATGCAATTCCAGTCTACCTCCTGAAATCGGTTTCCTGCAATTCTGCCCCGCTTTCAAGTCCTCTTGGCAGCCTAATTTCAGTTTATTTTTGGACGATAGCTGTCATTTATAACTCTGCAGGTTTGTGAATTACAGTGCCCCTGAGCTCCTTTCTTCAACTCGCTTTCTTGTGACCTGGCCGCAACACCGCAGGATGGCTTCAGGCCCTAATCTGGTTCCGGTACGGCACGCTGAGCCTTTGGTTATTTCCTCTTCCTTGTGGGAAATGAGAGTTAAATTTGCCCGTCCAGACACCTCCAGCTAGCCTCTCATTGGTTCTCGCTATTCCTGTTCATCTTCCGCAGAAATTGCAAACTGGGCCAAACAGGAGGTTAAGGGCGCTGACTCTCCAAGTGGGGAGAGTGTTAGTAAAGCGTCTGGAATGTTGCACCCGAGTACCAGGGGAGGAAAACTGAGACATATTTGAACACGGCTCCCGATCACATGGTTGATCATACTCTGGGTTCCACATGCATGTTTTAGCTGAAGGAAGAATACCTTAAACCTGGAGAGTTGAGACCCGTGTAATGGGTACCATGCAATATGAATTCAAAGGGTCTTCATTTGCTCACCGAACCTCTCCAATCCTATCACTGCTGCGTTTATGCCCCTGTACACATGCTTGATTCTCTTTCGGAGACATAGCAATCCATAGGTTTTAAGATACTTACTAGTCAGGTACATTCTTAGGCATTTAATATGCGGTGTTGAGTCCATTTCGTTGAGCAAGGAGTAGCTCTTGTCTATTCCATATTTGGCTTAAGTAACTTTATCTGTGCTCATTTCAATCTCTGGTTTTATGCAGCACCCCAACTCACCTTTCCCCTTAAGCAAGCATAAGTTGGTTTTCTAAATTTGAGACCCTGTTCTGTTCTGTAATTCAGTTCCTGTGTAGCCAAGTTTACATTCCGTGTATTACTGATATCTTATGATGTTTCTTTTTCTGTGTGACTTATTTCAGTTAGAATCATCGTACCTGAATCCACTCATTATGCTGCTACGGGCCTGATGACATAGATTTCATTGCTGAGTGATACTGCATTGTACGTAAGTACCACAAGTTCTTTATCCATTTTTCACTTTTTGCGATGTTGAACTTGTACTGTAAACGAGGTTCTTGTAAACAGAGGCGTCCCAAACTTTGGGGTGGCTGTGTCTTTTTGATTTTAATTTCCCTAAGCTATAGGACCATAAGTGGCAGTGCCCTAGGCTCTGTTGCTTTGTTTTTTAGATGTTTCAGGAAACACCATACACTTCTCCCGAGTGTCTGTTGGCAATTTACATCCTGCCCATCAGCATAACAAGGCTCCCAGTTCTCCATGGCCTGTCCTGCCTTTCTGGATTTTACACTTTTTTCAGATGGCCCTTTTGACTGGGGGGAAGTGAGACTTCATTGTAGTGCAGATTTCCTTTGCAAGCTTGCTTGGTTGGCCAAAAAGGGCGTATGCGTTTTTTCCTGAATATATTCATTTCCTGAATATATTCAGGAAAAAACGCATACGCCCTTTTTGGCCAAGTGCCTCATTGTGGACGTTCTGCCTCTTTTCCTATGCTTTCAATGCAATTCCAGTCTACCTCCTGAAATTGGTTTCCTGCAATTCTGCCCCGCTTTCAAGTCCTCTTGGCAGCCTTACTTCAGTCTATTTTTGGACGATAGCTGTCATTTATAACTCTGCAGGTTTGTGAATTACAGTGCCCCTGAGCTCCTTTCTTCAACTCGCTTTCTTGTGACCTGGCCGCAACACCGCAGGATGGCTTCAGGCCCTAATCTCGTTCCGGCACGGCACGCTGAGCCTTTGGTTATTTCCTCTTCCTGGTGGGAAATGAGAGTTAAATTTGCCCGTCCAGACACCTCCAGCTAGTCTCTCATTGGTTCTCGCTATTCCTGTTCATCTTCCGCAGAAATTGCAAACTGGGCCAAACAGGAGGTTAAAGGCGCTGACTCTCCAAGTGGGGAGAGTGTTAGTAAAGCGTCTGGAATGTTGCACCCGAGTACCAGGGGAGGAAAACTGAGACATATTTGAACACGTCTCCCGTTCACATGGTTGATCATACTTGGGTTCCACATGCATGTTTTAGCTGAAGGAAGAATACCTTAAACCTGGAGAGTTAAGACCCGTGTAATGGGTACCATGCAATATGACTTCAAAGGGTCTTCATTTGCTCACCGAACCTCTCCAATCCTATCACTGCTGCGTTTATGCCCCTGTACACATGCTTGATTCTCTTTCGGAGACATAGCAATCCATAGGTTTTAAGATACTTACTAGTCAGGTACATTCTTAGGCGTTTAATATGCGGTGTTGAGTCCATTTCGTTGAGCAAGGAGTAGCTCTTGTCTATTCCATATTTGACTTAAGGAACTTTATCTGTGCTCATTTCAATCTCTGGTTTTATGCAGCACCCCAACTCACCTTTACCCTTAAGCAAGCATAAGTTGGTTTTCTAAATTTGAGACCCTGTTCTGTTCTGTAATTCAGTTCCTGTGTAGCCAAGTTTCCATTCCGTGTATTACTGATAACTTATGATGTTTCTTTTTCTGTGTGACTTACTTCAGTTTGAATCATCATACCTGAATCCACTCATTGTGCTGCTAAGTGCCTGATGACACAGATTTCATTGCTGAGTGATATTGCTTTGTAAGTAAATACCACAACTTCTTTATCCATTTTTCACTTTCTGCGATGTTGAACTTGTACTGTAAACGAGGTTCTTGTAAACAGAGCCGTTCCAAACTTTAGGGTGGCTGTGTCTTTTTGATTTTAATTTCCCTAAGCTATAGGACCATAAGTGGAAGTGCCCTAGGTTCTGTTGCTTTGTTTTTTAGATGTTTCAGGAAACACCATACACTTCTCCCAAGTGGTTGTTGGCAATTTACATCCCGCCCATCAGCATAACAAGGCTCCCAGTTCTCCATGGCCTGTTGCCTTTCTGGATTTTACACTTTTTTCAGATGATCCTTTTGACCGGGGGGAAGTGAGACTTCATTGTAGTGCAGATTTCCTTTGCAAGCTTGCTTGGTTGGCCAAAAAGGGCGTATGCGTTTTTTCCTGAATATATTCAGGAGAAAACGCATACACCCTTTTTGGCCAAGTGCATCATTGTGGACGTTCTGCCTCTTTTCCTATGCTTTCAATGCAATTCCAGTCTACCTCCTGAAATCAGTTTCCTGCAATTCTGCCCCGCTTTCAAGTCCTCTTGGCAGCCATACTTCAGTATATTTTTGGACGATAGCTGTCATTTATAACTCTGCAGGTTTGTGAATTACAGTGCCCCTGAGCTCCTTTCTTCAACTCGCTTTCTTTTGAGCTGGCCGCAACACCGCAGGATGGCTTCAGGCCCTAATCTGGTTCCGGTACGGCACGCTGAGCCTTTGGTTATTTCCTCTTCCTGGTGGGAAATGAGAGTTAAATTTGCCCGTCCAGACACCTCCAGCTAGCCTCTCATTGGTTCTCGCTATTCCTGTTCATCTTCCGCAGAAATTGCAAACTGGGCCAAACAGGAGGTTAAAGGCACTGACTCTCCAAGTGGGGAGAGTGTTAGTAAAGCGTCTGGAATGTTGCACCCGAGTACCAGGGGAGGAAAACTGAGACATATTTGAACACGTCTCCCGTTCACATGGTTGATCATACTTGGGTTCCACATGCATGTTTTAGCTGAAGGAAGAATACCTTAAACCTGGAGAGTTGAGACCCGTGGGATGGGTACCATGCAATATGACTTCAAAGGGTCTTCATTTGCTCACCGAACCTCTCCAATCCTATCACTGCTGCGTTTATGCCCCTGTACACATGCTTGATTCTCTTTTGGAGACATAGCAATCCATAGGTTTTACGATACTTACTAGTCAGGTACATTCTTAGGCGTTTAATATGCGGTGTTGAGTCCATTTCGTTGAGCAAGGAGTAGCTTTTGTCTATTCCATATTTGGCCTAAGGAACTTTATCTGTGCTCATTTCAATCTCTGGTTTTATGCAGCACCCCAACTCACCTTTACCCTTAAGCAAGCATAAGTTGGTTTTCTAAATTTGAGACCCTCTTCTGTTCTGTAATTCAGTCCTGTGTAGCCAAGTTTCCATTCCGTGTATTACTGATATCTTATGATGTTTCTTTTTCTGTGTGACTTATTTCAGTTAGAATCATCATACCTGAATCCACTCATTGTGCTGCAAAGGGCCTGATGACATAGATTTCATTGCTGAGTGATATTGATTTGTAAGTGAATACCACAACTTCTTTATCCATTTTTCACTTTCTGCGATGTTGAACTTGTACTGTAAACGAGGTTCTTATAAACAGAGCCGTTCCAAACATTGGGGTGGCTGTGTCTTTTTGATTTTAATTTCCCTAAGCTATAGGACCATAAGTGGAAGTGCTCTAGGCTCTGTTGCTTTGTTTTTTAGATGTTTCAGGAAACACCATACACTTCTCCCAAGTGTCTGTTGGCAATTTACATCCCGCCCATCAGCATAACAAGGCTCCCAGTTCTCAATGGCCTGTTGCCTTTCTGGATTTTACACTTTTTTCAGATGGCCCTTTTGACCGGGGGGAAGTGAGACTTCATTGTAGTGCAGATTTCCTTTGCAAGCTTGCTTGGTTGGCCAAAAAGGGCGTATGCGTTTTTTCCTGAATATATTCAGGAAAAAACGCATACGCCCTTTTTGGCCAAGTGCATCATTGTGGACGTTCTGCCTCTTTTCCTATGCTTTCAATGCAATTCCAGTCTACCTCCTGAAATCGGTTTCCTGCAATTCTGCCCCGCTTTCAAGTCCTCTTGGCAGCCTTACTTCAGTATATTTTTAGACGATAGCTGTCATTTATAACTCTGCAGGTTTGTGAATTACAGTGCCCCTGAGCTCCTTTCTTCAACTCGCTTTCTTGTTACCTGGCCGCAACACCGCAGGATGGCTTCAGGCCCTAATCTCTTTCTGGCCCGGCATGCTGAGCCTTTGGTTAATTCCTCTTCCTGGTGGGAAATGAGAGTTAAATTTGCCCGTCAAGACACCTCCAGCTAGCCTCTCATTGGTTCTCGCTATTCCTGTTCATCTTCCGCAGAAATTGCAAACTGGGCCAAACAGGAGGTTAAAGGGACTGACTCTCCAAGTGGGGAGAGTGTTAGTAAAGCGTCTGGAATGTTGCACCCGAGTACCAGGGGAGGAAAACTGAGACATATTTGAACACGTCTCCCGATCACATGGTTGATCATACTCTAGGTTCCACATGCATGTTTTAACTGAAGGAAGAATACCTTAAACCTGGGTAGTTGAAACCCGTGGAATGGGTACCATGCAATATGACTTCAAAGGGTCTTCATTTGCTCACCGAACCTCTCCAATCCTATCACTGCTGCGTTTATGCCCCTGTACACATGCTTGATTCTCTTTCGGAGACATAGCAATCCATAGGTTTTAAGATACTTACTAGTCAGGTACCTTCTTAGGCGTTTAATATGGGGTGTTGAGTCCATTTCGTTGAGCAAGGAGTAGCTCTTGTCTATTCCATATTTGGCTTAAGGAACTTTATCTGTGCTCATTTCAATCTCTGGTTTTATGCAGCACCCCAACTCACCTTTCCCCTTAAGCAAGAATAAGTTGGTTTTCTAAATTTGAGACCCTGTTCTGTTCTGTAATTCAGTTCCTGTGTAGCCAAGTTTACATTCCGCGTATTACTGATATCTTATGATGTTTCTTTTTCTGTGTGACTTATTTCAGTTAGAATCATCATACCTGAATCCACTCATTGTGCTGCTAAGGGCCTGATGACACAGATTTCATTGCTGAGTGATATTGCTTTGTAAGTAAATACCACAACTTCTTTATCCATTTTTCACTTTCTGCGATGTTGAACTTGTAATGTAAACGAGGTTCTTGTAAACAGAGGCGTCCCAAACTTTGGGGTGGCTGTGTCTTTTTGATTTTAATTTCCCTAAGCTATAGGACCATAAGTGGAAGTGCCCTAGGTTCTGTTGCTTTGTTTTTTAGATGTTTCAGGAAACACCATACACTTCTCCCGAGTGTCTGTTGGCAATTTACATCCCGCCCATCAGCATAACAAGGCTCCCAGTTCTCCATGGCCTGTCCTGCCTTTCTGGATTTTACACTTTTTTCAGATGGCCCTTTTGACCGGGGGGAAGTGAGACTTCATTGTAGTGCAGATTTCCTTTGCAAGCTTGCTTGGTTGGCCAAAAAGGGCGTATGCGTTTTCTCCTGAATATATTCAGGGAAAAACGCATACGCCCTTTTTGGCCAAGTGCATCATTGTGGACGTTCTGCCTCTTTTCCTATGCTTTCAATGCAATTCCAGTCTACCTCCTGAAATCGGTTTCCTGCAATTCTGCCCCGCTTTCAAGTCCTCTTGGCAGCCTTACTTCAGTCTATTTTTGGACGATAGCTGTCATTTATAACTCTGCAGGTTTGTGAATTACAGTGCCCCTGAGCTCCTTTCTTCAACTCGCTTTCTTGTGACCTGGCCGCAACACCGCAGGATGGCTTCAGGCCCTAATCTGGTTCCGGCACGGCACGCTGAGCCTTTGGTTATTTCCTCTTCCTGGTGGGAAATGAGAGTTAAATTTGCCCGTCCAGACACCTCCAGCTAGCCTCTCATTGGTTCTCGCTATTCCTGTTCATCTTCCGCAGAAATTGCAAACTGGGCCAAACAGGAGGTTAAAGGCGCTGACTCTCCAAGTGGGGAGAGTGTTAGTAAAGCGTCTGGAATGTTACACCCGAGTACCAGGGGAGGAAAACTGAGACATATTTGAACACGTCTCCCGTTCACATGGTTGATCATACTTGGGTGCCACATGCATGTTTTAGCTGAAGGAAGAATACCTTAAACCTGGAGAGTTGAGACCCGTGTAATGGGTACCATGCAATATGACTTCAAAGGGTCTTCATTTGCTCACCGAACCTCTCCAATCCTAACACTGCTGCGTTTATGCCCCTGTACACATGCTTGATTCTCTTTTGGAGACATAGCAATCCATAGGTTTTACGATACTTACTAGTCAGGTACATTCTTAGGCGTTTAATATGCGGTGTTGAGTCCATTTCGTTGAGCAAGGAGTAGCTCTTGTCTATTCCATATTTGGCCTAAGGAACTTTATCTGTGCTCATTTCAATCTCTGGTTTTATGCAGCACCCCAACTCACCTTTACCCTTAAGCAAGCATAAGTTGGTTTTCTAAATTTGAGACCCTCTTCTGTTCTGTAATTCAGTCCTGTGTAGCCAAGTTTCCATTCCGTGTATTACTGATAACTTATGATGTTTCTTTTTTTGTGTGACTTACTTCAGTTTGAATCATCATACCTGAATCCACTCATTGTGCTGCTAAGTGCCTGATGACACAGATTTCATTGCTGAGTGATATTGCTTTGTAAGTGAATACCACAACTTCTTTATCCATTTTTCACTTTCTGCGATGTTGAACTTGTACTGTAAACGAGGTTCTTATAAACAGAGCCGTTCCAAACATTGGGGTGGCTGTGTCTTTTTGATTTTAATTTCCCTAAGCTATAGGACCATAAGTGGAAGTGCTCTAGGCTCTGTTGCTTTGTTTTTTAGATGTTTCAGGAAACACCATACACTTCTCCCAAGTGTCTGTTGGCAATTTACATCCCGCCCATCAGCATAACAAGGCTCCCAGTTCTCAATGGCCTGTTGCCTTTCTGGATTTTACACTTTTTTCAGATGGCCCTTTTGACCGGGGGGAAGTGAGACTTCATTGTAGTGCAGATTTCCTTTGCAAGCTTGCTTGGTTGGCCAAAAAGGGCGTATGCGTTTTTTCCTGAATATATTCAGGAAAAAACGCATACGCCCTTTTTGGCCAAGTGCCTCATTGTGGACGTTCTGCCTCTTTTCCTATGCTTTCAATGCAATTCCAGTCTACCTCCTGAAATCGGTTTCCTGCAATTCTGCCCCGCTTTCAAGTCCTCTTGGCAGCCTTACTTCAGTATATTTTTAGACGATAGCTGTCATTTATAACTCTGCAGGTTTGTGAATTACAGTGCCCCTGAGCTCCTTTCTTCAACTCGCTTTCTTGTGACCTGGCCGCAACACCGCAGGATGGTTTCAGGCCCTAATCTCTTTCTGGCCCGGCATGCTGAGCCTTTGGTTAATTCCTCTTCCTGGTGGGAAATGAGAGTTAAATTTGCCCGTCAAGACACCTCCAGCTAGCCTCTCATTGGTTCTCGCTATTCCTGTTCATCTTCCGCAGAAATTGCAAACTGGGCCAAACAGGAGGTTAAAGGGACTGACTCTCCAAGTCGGGAGAGTGTTAGTAAAGCGTCTGGAATGTTGCACCCGAGTACCAGGGGAGGAAAACTGAGACATATTTGAACACGTCTCCCGATCACATGGTTGATCATACTCTAGGTTCCACATGCATGTTTTAACTGAAGGAAGAATACCTTAAACCTGGGTAGTTGAAACCCGTGGAATGGGTACCATGCAATATGACTTCAAAGGGTCTTCATTTGCTCACCGAACCTCTCCAATCCTATCACTGCTGCGTTTATGCCCCTGTACACATGCTTGATTCTCTTTCGGAGACATAGCAATCCATAGGTTTTAAGATACTTACTAGTCAGGTACATTCTTAGGCGTTTAATATGGGGTGTTGAGTCCATTTCGTTGAGCAAGGAGTAGCTCTTGTCTATTCCATATTTGGCTTAAGGAACTTTATCTGTGCTCATTTCAATCTCTGGTTTTATGCAGCACCCCAACTCACCTTTCCCCTTAAGCAAGAATAAGTTGGTTTTCTAAATTTGAGACCCTGTTCTGTTCTGTAATTCAGTTCCTGTGTAGCCAAGTTTACATTCCGCGTATTACTGATATCTTATGATGTTTCTTTTTCTGTGTGACTTATTTCAGTTAGAATCATCATACCTGAATCCACTCATTGTGCTGCTAAGGGCCTGATGACACAGATTTCATTGCTGAGTGATATTGCTTTGTAAGTAAATACCACAACTTCTTTATCCATTTTTCACTTTCTGCGATGTTGAACTTGTAATGTAAACGAGGTTCTTGTAAACAGAGGCGTCCCAAACTTTGGGGTGGCTGTGTCTTTTTGATTTTAATTTCCCTAAGCTATAGGACCATAAGTGGAAGTGCCCTAGGTTCTGTTGCTTTGTTTTTTAGATGTTTCAGGAAACACCATACACTTCTCCCGAGCGGTTGTTGGCAATTTACATCCCGCCCATCAGCATAACAAGGCTCCCAGTTCTCCATGGCCTGTCCTGCCTTTCTGGATTTTACACTTTTTTCAGATGGCCCTTTTGACCGGGGGGAAGTGAGACTTCATTGTAGTGCAGATTTCCTTTGCAAGCTTGCTTGGTTGGCCAAAAAGGGCGTATGCGTTTTCTCCTGAATATATTCAGGGAAAAACGCATACGCCCTTTTTGGCCAAGTGCATCATTGTGGACGTTCTGCCTCTTTTCCTATGCTTTCAATGCAATTCCAGTCTACCTCCTGAAATCGGTTTCCTGCAATTCTGCCCCGCTTTCAAGTCCTCTTGGCAGCCTTACTTCAGTCTATTTTTGGACGATAGCTGTCATTTATAACTCTGCAGGTTTGTGAATTACAGTGCCCCTGAGCTCCTTTCTTCAACTCGCTTTCTTGTGACCTGGCCGCAACACCGCAGGATGGCTTCAGGCCCTAATCTGGTTCCGGCACAGCACGCTGAGCCTTTGGTTATTTCCTCTTCCTGGTGGGAAATGAGAGTTAAATTTGCCCGTCCAGACACCTCCAGCTAGCCTCTCATTGGTTCTCGCTATTCCTGTTCATCTTCCGCAGAAATTGCAAACTGGGCCAAACAGGAGGTTAAAGGCGCTGACTCTCCAAGTGGGGAGAGTGTAAGTAAAGCGTCTGGAATGTTACACCCGAGTACCAGGGGAGGAAAACTGAGACATATTTGAACACGTCTCCCGTTCACATGGTTGATCATACTTGGGTTCCACATGCATGTTTTAGCTGAAGGAAGAATACCTTAAACCTGGAGAGTTGAGACCCGTGTAATGGGTACCATGCAATATGACTTCAAAGGGTCTTCATTTGCTCACCGAACCTCTCCAATCCTATCACTGCTGCGTTTATGCCCCTGTACACATGCTTGATTCTCTTTTGGAGACATAGCAATCCATAGGTTTTACGATACTTACTAGTCAGGTACATTCTTAGGCGTTTAATATGCGGTGTTGAGTCCATTTCGTTGAGCAAGGAGTAGCTCTTGTCTATTCCATATTTGGCCTAAGGAACTTTATCTGTGCTCATTTCAATCTCTGGTTTTATGCAGCACCCCAACTCACCTTTACCCTTAAGCAAGAATAAGTTGGTTTTCTAAATTTGAGACCCTGTTCTGTTCTGTAATTCAGTTCCTGTGTAGCCAAGTTTCCATTCCGTATATTACTGATATCTTATGATGTTTCTTTTTCTGTGTGACTTATTTCAGTTAGAATCATCATACCTGAATCCACTCATTGTGCTGCTAAGGGCCTGATGACATAGATTTCATTGCTGAGTGATATTGCTTTGTAATTAAATACCACAACTTCTTTATCCATTTTTCACTTTCTGCAATGTTGAACTTGTACTGTAAACGAGGTTCTTGTAAACAGAGGCGTCCCAAACTTTGGGGTGGCTTTGTCTTTTTGATTTTAATTTCCCTAAGCTATAGGACCATAAGTGGCAGTGCCCTAGGCTCTGTTGCTTTGTTTTTTAGATGTTTCAGGAAACACCATACACTTCTCCCGAGTGGTTGTTGGCAATTTACATCCCGCCCATCAGCATAACAAGGCTCCCAGTTCTCCATGGCCTGTCCTGCCTTTCTGGATTTTACACTTTTTTCAGATGGCCCTTTTGACCGGGGGGAAGTGAGACTTCACTGTAGTGCAGATTTCCTTTGCAAGCTTGCTTGGTTGGCCAAAAAGGGCGTATGCGTTTTTTCCTGAATATATTCAGGAAAAAACGCATACGCCCTTTTTGGCCAAGTGCATCATTGTGGACGTTTTGCCTCTTTTCCTATGCTTTCAATGCAATTCCAGTCTACCTCCTGAAATCGGTTTCCTGCAATTCTGCCCCGCTTTCAAGTCCTCTTGGCAGCCTTACTTCAGTCTATTTTTGGACGATAGCTGTCATTTATAACTCTGCAGGTTTGTGAATTACAGTGCCCCTGAGCTCCTTTCTTCAACTCGCTTTCTTGTGACCTGGCCGCAACACCGCAGGATGGCTTCAGGCCCTAATCTGGTTCCGGCCCGGCATGCTGAGCCTTTGGTTAATTCCTCATTCTGGTGGGAAATGAGAGTTAAATTTGCCCGTCCAGACACCTCCAGCTAGCCTCTCATTGGTTCTCGCTATTCCTGTTCATCTTCCGCAGAAATTGCAAACTGGGCCAAACAGGAGGTTAAAGGCGCTGACTCTCCAAGTGGGGAGAGTGTTAGTAAAGCGTCTGGAATGTTGCACCCGAGTACCAGGGGAGGAAAACTGAGACATATTTGAACACGTCTCCCGTTCACATGGTTGATCATACTTGGGTTCCACATGCATGTTTTAGCTGAAGGAAGAATACCTTAAACCTGGAGAGTTGAGACCCGTGTAATGGGTACCATGCAATATGACTTCAAAGGGTCTTCATTTGCTCACCGAACCTCTCCAATCCTATCACTGCTGCGTTTATGCCCCTGTACACATGCTTGATTCTCTTTCGGAGACATAGCAATCCATAGGTTTTAAGATACTTACTAGTCAGGTACATTCTTAGGCGTTTAATATGGGGTGTTGAGTCCATTTCGTTGAGCAAGGAGTAGCTCTTGTCTATTCCATATTTGACTTAAGGAACTTTATCTGTGCTCATTTCAATCTCTGGTTTTATGCAGCACCCCAACTCACCTTTACCCTTAAGCAAGCCTAAGTTGGTTTTCTAAATTTGAGACCCTGTTCTGTTCTGTAATTCAGTTCCTGTGTAGCCAAGTTTACATTCCGTGTATTACTGATATCTTATGATGTTTCTTTTTCTGTGTGACTTATTTCAGTTAGAATCATCATACCTGAATCCACTCATTGTGCTGCTAAGGGCCTGATGACACAGATTTCATTGCTGAGTGATATTGCTTTGTAAGTAAATACCACAACTTCTTTATCCATTTTTCACTTTCTGCGATGTTGAACTTGTACTGTAAACGAGGTTCTTGTAAACAGAGCCGTTCCAAACTTTGGGGTGGCTGTGTCTTTTTGATTTTAATTTCCCTAAGCTATAGGACCATAAGTGGAAGTGCCCTAGGTGCTGTTGCTTTGTTTTTTAGATGTTTCAGGAAACACCATACACTTCTCCCGAGTGGTTGTTGGCAATTTACATCCCGCCGATCAGCATAACAAGGCTCCCAGTTCTCCATGGCCTGTCCTGCCTTTCTGGATTTTACACTTTTTTCAGATGGCCCTTTTGACCGGGGGGAAGTGAGACTTCATTGTAGTGCAGATTTCCTTTGCAAGCTTGCTTGGTTGGCCAAAGAGGGCGTATGCGTTTTTTCCTGAATATATTCAGGAAAAAACGCATACGCCCTTTTTGGCCAAGTGCATCATTGTGGACGTTCTGCCTCTTTTCCTATGCTTTCAATGCAATTCCAGTCTACCTCCTGAAATCGGTTTCCTGCAATTCTGCCCCGCTTTCAAGTCCTCTTGGCAGCCTTACTTCATTCTATTTTTGGACGATAGCTGTCATTTATAACTCTGCAGGTTTGTGAATTACAGTGCCCCTGAGCTCCTTTCTTCAACTCGCTTTCTTGTGACCTGGCCGCAACACCGCAGGATGGCTTCAGGCCCTAATCTGGTTCCGGCCCGGCATGCTGAGCCTTTTGTTAATTCCTCATCCTGGTGGGAAATGAGAGTTAAATTTGCCCGTCCAGACACCTCCAGCTAGCCTCTCATTGGTTCTTGCTATTCCTGTTCATCTTCCGGAGAAATTGCAAACTGGGCCAAACAGGAGGTTAAAGGCGCTGACTCTCCAAGTGGGGAGAGTGTTAGTAAAGCGTCTGGAATGTTGCACCCGAGTACCAGGGGAGGAAAACTGAGACATATTTGAACACGTCTCCCGATCACATGGTTGATCATACTCTAGGTTCCACATCCATGTTTTAGCTGAAGGAAGAATACCTTAAACCTGGGTAGTTGAAACCCGTGGAATGGGTACCATGCAATATGACTTCAAAGGGTCTTCATTTGCTCACCGAACCTCTCCAATCCTATCACTGCTGCGTTTATGCCCCTGTACACATGCTTGATTCTCTTTCGGAGACATAGCAATCCATAGGTTTTAAGATACTTACTAGTCAGGTACATTCTTAGGCGTTTAATATGGGGTGTTGAGTCCATTTCGTTGAGCAAGGAGTAGCTCTTGTCTATTCCATATTTGGCTTAAGGAACTTTATCTGTGCTCATTTCAATCTCTGGTTTTATGCAGCACCCCAACTCACCTTTCCCCTTAAGCAAGAATAAGTTGGTTTTCTAAATTTGAGACCCTGTTCTGTTCTGTAATTCAGTTCCTGTGTAGCCAAGTTTACATTCCGTGTATTACTGATATCTTATGATGTTTCTTTTTCTGTGTGACTTATTTCAGTTAGAATCATCATACCTGAATCCACTCATTGTGCTGCTAAGGGCCTGATGACACAGATTTCATTGCTGAGTGATATTGCTTTGTAAGTAAATACCACAAGTTCTTTATCCATTTTTCACTTTCTGCGATGTTGAACTTGTACTGTAAACGAGGTTCTTGTAAACAGAGCCGTTCCAAACTTTGGGGTGGCTGTGTCTTTTTGATTTTAATTTCCCTAAGCTATAGGACCATAAGTGGAAGTGCCCTAGGTTCTGTTGCTTTGTTTTATAGATGTTTCAGGAAACACCATACACTTCTCCCGAGTGTCTGTTGGCAATTTAATTCCCGCCCATCGGCATAACAAGGCTCCCAGTTCTCCATGGCCTCTTGCCTTTCTGGATTTTACACTTTTTTCAGATGGCCCTTTTGACCGGGGGGAAGTGAGACTTCATTGTAGTGCAGATTTCCTTTGCAAGCTTGCTTGGTTGGCCAAAAAGGGCGTATGCGTTTTTTCCTGAATATATTCAGGGAAAAACGCATACGCCCTTTTTGGCCAAGTGCATCATTGTGGACGTTCTGCCTCTTTTCCTATGCTTTCAATGCAATTCCAGTCTACATCCTGAAATCGGTTTCCTGCAATTCTGCCCCGCTTTCAAGTCCTCTTGGCAGCCTTACTTCAGTCTATTTTTGGACGATAGCTGTCATTTATAACTCTGCAGGTTTGTGAATTACAGTGCCCCTGAGCTCCTTTCTTCAACTCGCTTTCTTGTGACCTGGCCGCAACACCGCAGGATGGCTTCAGGCCCTAATCTGGTTCCGGCACGGCATGCTGAGCCTTTGGTTAATTCCTCTTCCTGGTGGGAAATGAGAGTTAAATTTGCCCGTTCAGACACCTCCAGCTAGTCTCTCATTGGTTCTCACTATTCCTGTTCATCTTCCGCAGAAATTGCAAACTGGGCCAAACAGGAGGTTAAAGGGACTGACTCTCCAAGTCGGGAGAGTGTTAGTAAAGCGTGTGGAATGTTGCACCCGAGTACCAGGGGAGGAAAACTGAGATATATTTGAACACGTCTTCCGTTCACATGGTTGATCATACTCTGGGTTCCACATGCATGTTTTAGCTGAAGGAAGAATACCTTAAACCTGGAGAGTTGAGACCCGTGGAATGGGTACCATGCAATATGACTTCAAAGGGTCTTCATTTGCTCACCGAACCTCTCCAATCCTATCACTGCTGCGTTTATGCCCCTGTACACACGCTTGATTCTCTTTTGGAGACATAGCAATCCATAGGTTTTAAGATACTTACTAGTCAGGTACATTCTTAGGCGTTTAATATGGGGTGTTGAGTCCATTTCGTTGAGCAAGGAGTAGCTCTTGTCTATTCTATATTTGGCTTAAGGAACTTTATCTGTGCTCATTTCAATCTCTGGTTTTATGCAGCACCCCAACTCACCTTTCCCCTTAAGCAAGCATAAGTTGGTTTTCTAAATTTGAGACCCTGTTCTGTTTTGGAATGCAGTTCCTGTGTAGCCAAGTTTACATTCCGTGTATTACTGATATCTTATGATGTTTCTTTTTCTGTGTGACTTACTTCAGTTAGAATCATCATACCTGAATCCACTCATTGTGCTGCTAAGGGCCTGATGACACAGATTTCATTGCTGAGTGATATTGCTTTGTAAGTAAATACCACAACTTCTTTATCCATTTTTCACTTTCTGCGATGTTGAACTTGTACTGTAAACGAGGTTCTTGTAAACAGAGCCGTTCCAAACTTTGGGGTGGCTGTGTCTTTTTGATTTTAATTTCCCTAAGCTATAGGACCATAAGTGGAAGTGCCCTAGGTTCTGTTGCTTTGTTTTTTAGATGTTTCAGGAAACACCATACACTTCTCCCGAGTGGTTGTTGGCAATTTACATCCCGCCCATCAGCATAACAAGGCTCCCAGTTCTCCATGGTCTGTCCTGCCTTTCTGGATTTTACACTTTTTTCAGATGGCCCTTTTGACTGGGGGGAAGTGAGACTTCATTGTAGTGCAGATTTCCTTTGCAAGCTTGCTTGGTTGGCCAAAAAGGGCGTATGCGTTTTTTCCTGAATATATTCAGGAAAAAACGCATACGCCCTTTTTGGCCAAGTGCATCATTGTGGACGTTCTGCCTCTTTTCCTATGCTTTCAATGCAATTCCAGTCTACCTCCTGAAATCGGTTTCCTGCAATTCTGCCCCGCTTTCAAGTCCTCTTGGCAGCCTTACTTCAGTCTATTTTTGGACGATAGCTGTCATTTATAACTCTGCAGGTTTGTGAATTACAGTGCCCCTGAGCTCCTTTCTTCAACTCGCTTTCTTGTGACCTGGCCGCAACACCGCAGGATGGCTTCAGGCCCTAATCTGGTTCCGGCCCAGCATGCTGAGCGTTTGGTTAATTCCTCTTCCTGGTGGGAAATGAGAGTTAAATTTGCCCGTCCAGACACCTCCAGCTAGCCTCTCATTGGTTCTCGCTATTCCTGTTCATCTTCCGCAGAAATTGCAAACTGGGCCAAACAGGAGGTTAAAGGGACTGACGCTCCAAGTGGGGAGAGTGTTAGTAAAGCGTCTGGAATGTTGCACCCGAGTACCAGGGGAGGAAAACTGAGACATATTTGAACAGGTCTCCTGATCACATGGTTGATCATACTGTAGGTTCCACATGCATGTTTTAGCTGAAGGAAGAATACCTTAAACCTGGGTAGTTGAAACCCGTGGAATGGGTACCATGCAATATGACTTCAAAGGGTCTTCATTTGCTCACCGAACCTCTCCAATCCTATCACTGCTGCGTTTATGCCCCTGTACACATGCTTGATTCTCTTTAGGAGACATAGCAATCCATAGGTTTTAAGATACTTACTAGTCAGGTACATTCTTAGGCGTTTAATATGGGGTGTTGAGTCCATTTCGTTGAGCAAGGAGTAGCTCTTGTCTATTCCATATTTGGCTTAAGAAACTTTATCTGTGCTCATTTCAATCTCTGGTTTTATGCAGCACCCCAACTCACCTTTCCCCTTAAGCAAGAATAAGTTGGTTTTCTAAATTTGAGACCCTGTTCTGTTCTGTAATTCAGTTCCTGTGTAGCCAAGTTTACATTCCGTGTATTACTGATATCTTATGATGTTTCTTTTTCTGTGTGACTTATTTCAGTTAGAATCATCATACCTGAATCCACTCATTGTGCTGCTAAGGGCCTGATGACACAGATTTCATTGCTGAGTGATATTGCTTTGTAAGTAAATACCACAACTTCTTTATCCATTTTTCACTTTCTGCGATGTTGAACTTGTACTGTAAACGAGGTTCTTGTAAACAGAGCCGTTCCAAACTTTAGGGTGGCTGTGTCTTTTTGATTTTAATTTCCCTAAGCTATAGGACCATAAGTGGAAGTGACCTAGGCTCTGTTGCTTTGTTTTTTAGATGTTTCAGGAAACACCATACACTTCTCCCGAGTGGTTGTTGGCAATTTACATCCCGCCCATCAGCATAACAAGGCTCCCAGTTCTCCATGGCCTGTCCTGCCTTTCTGGATTTTACACTTTTTTCAGATGGCCCTTTTGACCGGGGGGAAGTGAGACTTCATTGTAGTGCAGATTTCCTTTGCAAGCTTGCTTGGTTGGCCATAAAGGGCGTATGCGTTTTTTCCTGAATATATTCAGGAAAAAACGCATACGCCCTTTTTGGCCAAGTGCATCATTGTGGACGTTCTGCCTCTTTTCCTATGCTTTCAATGCAATTCCAGTCTACCTCCTGAAATCGGTTTCCTGCAATTCTGCCCCGCTTTCAAGTCCTCTTGGCAGCCTTACTTCAGTCTATTTTTGGACGATAGCTGTCATTTATAACTCTGCAGGTTTGTGAATTACAGTGCCCCTGAGCTCCTTTCTTCAACTCGCTTTCTTGTGACCTGCCCGCAACACCGCAGGATGGCTTCAGGCCCTAATCTGGTTCCGGCACGGCACGCTGAGCCTTTGGTTATTTCCTCTTCCTGGTGGGAAATGAGAGTTAAATTTGCCCGTCCAGACACCTCCAGCTAGCCTCTCATTGGTTCTCGCTATTCCTGTTCATCTTCCGCAGAAATTGCAAACTGGGCCAAACAGGAGGTTAAAGGCGCTGACTCTCCAAGTGGGGAGAGTGTTAGTAAAGCGTCTGGAATGTTGCACCCGAGTACCAGGGGAGGAAAACTGAGACATATTTGAACACGTCTCCCGATCACATGGTTGATCATACTCTGGGTTCCACATGCATGTTTTAGCTGAAGGAAGAATACCTAAAACCTGGGTAGTTGAAACCCGTGGAATGGGTACCATGCAATATGACTTCAAAGGGTCTTCATTTGCTCACCGAACCTCTCCAATCCTATCACTGCTGCGTTTATGCCCCTGTACACATGCTTGATTCTCTTTCGGAGACATAGCAATCTATAGGTTTTAAGATACTTACTAGTCAGGTACATTCTTAGGCGTTTAATATGCGGTGTTGAGTCCATTTCGTTGAGCAAGGAGTAGCTCTTGTCTATTCCATATTTGGCTTAAGGAACTTTATCTGTGCTCATTTCAATCTCTGGTTTTATGCAGCACCCCAACTCACCTTTCCCCTTAAGCAAGCATAAGTTGGTTTTCTAAATTTGAGACCCTGTTCTGTTCTGTAATTCAGTTCCTGTGTAGCCAAGTTTACATTCCGTGTATTACTGATATCTTATGATGTTTCTTTTTCTGTGTGACTTATTTCAGTTAGAATCATCATACCTGAATCCACTCATTGTGCTGCTAAGGGCCTGATGACACAGATTTCATTGCTGAGTGATATTGCTTTGTAAGTGAATACCACAACTTCTTTATCCATTTTTCACTTTCTGCGATGTTGAACTTGTACTGTAAACGAGGTTCTTGTAAACAGAGCCGTTCCAAACTTTGGGGTGGCTGTGTCTTTTTGATTTTAATTTCCCTAAGCTATAGGACCATAAGTGGAAGTGCCCTAGGCTCTGTTGCTTTGTTTTTTAGATGTTTCAGGAAACACCATACACTTCTCCCGAGTGGTTGTTGGCAATTTACATCCCGCCCATCAGCATAACAAGGCTCCCAGTTCTCCATGGCCTGTCCTGCCTTTCTGGATTTTACACTTTTTTCAGATGGCCCTTTTGACCGGGGGGAAGTGAGACTTCATTGTAGTGCAGATTTCCTTTGCAAGCTTGCTTGGTTGGCCAAAAAGGGCGTATGCGTTTTTTCCTGAATATATTCAGGAAAAAACGCATACGCCCTTTTTGGCCAAGTGCATCATTGTGGACGTTCTGCCTCTTTTCCTATGCTTTCAATGCAATTCCAGTCTACCTCCTGAAATCGGTTTCCTGCAATTCTGCCCCGCTTTCAAGTCCTCTTGGCAGCCTTACTTCAGTCTATTTTTGGACGATAGCTGTCATTTATAACTCTGCAGGTTTGTGAATTACAGTGTCCCTGAGCTCCTTTCTTCAACTCGCTTTCTTGTGACCTGGCCGCAACACCGCAGGATGGCTTCAGGCCCTAATCTGGTTCCGGCCCGGCATGCTGAGCCTTTGGTTAATTCCTCTTCCTGGTGGGAAATGAGAGTTAAATTTGCCCGTTCAGAGACCTCCAGCTAGTCTCTCATTGGTTCTCCCTATTCCTGTTCATCTTCCGCAGAAACTGCAAACTGGGCCAAACAGGAGGTTAAAGGGCCTGACTCTCCAAGTCGGGAGAGTGTTAGTAAAGCGTCTGGAATGTTGCACCCGAGTACCAGGTGAGGAAAACTGAGACATATTTGAACACGTCTCCCGTTCACATGGTTGATCATACTCTGGGTTCCACATGCATGTTTTAGCTGAAGGAAGAATACCTAAAACCTGGAGAGTTAAGACCCGTTTAATGGGTACCATGCAATATGACTTCAAAGGGTCTTCATTTGCTCACCGAACCTCTCCAACCCTATCACTGCTGCGTTTATGCCCCTGTACACACGCTTGATTCACTTTTGGGGACATAGCAATCCATAGGTTTTAAGATACTTACTAGTCAGGTACATTCTTAGGCGTTTAATATGGGGTGTTGAGTCCATTTCATTGAGCAAGGAGTAGCTCTTGTCTATTCCATATTTGGCTTAAGGAACTTTATCTGTGCTAATTTCAATCTCTGGTTTTATGCAGCATCCCAACTCACCTTTACCCTGAAGCAAGCATAAGTTGGTTTTCTAAATTTGAGACCCTGTTCTGTTTTGGAATGCAGTTCCTGTGTAGCCAAGGTTACATTCCGTGTATTAGTGATATCTTATGATGTTTCTTTTTCTGTGTGACTTATTTCAGTTAGAATCATCGTACCTGAATCCACTCATTATGCTGCTACGGGCCTGATGACATAGATTTCATTGCTGAGTGATACTGCATTGTACGTAAGTACCACAAGTTCTTTATCAATTTTTCACTTTCTGTGATATTGAACTTGTACGGTAAACTAGGTTCTTGTAAACGGAGGCGTCCCAAACTTTGGGGTGGCTGTGTCTTTTTGATTTTAATTTCCCTAAGCTATAGGACCATAAGTGGAAGTGCCCTAGGCTCTGTTGCTTTGTTTTTTAGATGTTTCAGGAAACACCATACACTTCTCCTGAGTGTCTGTTGGCAATTTACATCCCGCCCATCAGCATAACAAGGCTCCCAGTTCTCCATGGCCTGTCCTGCCTTTCTGGATTTTACCCTTTTTTCAGATGGCCCTTTTGACCGGGGGGAAGTGAGACTTCATTGTAGTGCAGATTTCCTTTGCAAGCTTGCTTGGTTGGCCAAAAAGGGCGTATGCGTTTTTTCCTGAATATATTCAGGAAAAAACGCATACGCCCTTTTTGGCCAAGTGCATCATTGTGGACGTTCTGCCTCTTTTCCTATGCTTTCAATGCAATTCCAGTCTACCTCCTGAAATCGGTTTCCTGCAATTCTGCCCCGCTTTCAAGTCCTCTTGGCAGCCTTACTTCAGTCTATTTTTGGACGATAGCTGTCATTTATAACTCTGCAGGTTTGTGAATTACAGTGCCCCTGAGCTCCTTTCTTCAACTCGCTTTCTTGTGAGCTGGCCGCAACACCGCAGGATGGCTTCAGGCCCTAATCTGGTTCCGGCACGGCACGCTGAGCCTTTGGTTATTTCCTCTTCCTGGTGGGAAATGAGAGTTAAATTTGCCCGTCCAGACACCTCCAGCTAGTCTCTCATTGGTTCTCGCTATTCCTGTTCATCTTCCGCAGAAATTGCAAACTGGGCCAAACAGGAGGTTAAAGGCGCTGACTCTCCAAGTGGGGAGAGTGTTAGTAAAGCGTCTGGAATGTTGCACCCGAGTACCAGGGGAGGAAAACTGAGACATATTTGAACACGTCTCCCGTTCACATGGTTGATCATACTTGGGTTCCACATGCATGTTTTAGCTGAAGGAAGAATACCTTAAACCTGGAGAGTTAAGACCCGTGTAATGGGTACCATGCAATATGACTTCAAAGGGTCTTCATTTGCTCACCGAACCTCTCCAATCCTATCATTGCTGCGTTTATGCCCCTGTACACATGCTTGATTCTCTTTCGGAGACATAGCAATCCATAGGTTTCAAGATACTTACTAGTCAGGTACATTGTTAGGCGTTTAATATGCGGTGTTGAGTCCATTTCGTTGAGCAAGGAGTAGCTCTTGTCTATTCCATATTTGGCTTAAGGAACTTTATCTGTGCTCATTTCAATCTCTGGTTTTATGCAGCACCCCAACTCACCTTTCCCCTTAAGCAAGCATAAGTTGGTTTTCTAAATTTGAGACCCTGTTCTGTTCTGTAATTCAGTTCCTGTGTAGCCAAGTTTACATTCCGTGTATTACTGATATCTTATGATGTTTCTTTTTCTGTGTGACTTATTTCAGTTAGAATCATCATACCTGAATCCACTCATTGTGCTGCTAAGGGCCTGATGACATAGATTTCATTGCTGAGTGATATTGCTTTGTAAGTGAATACCACAACTTCTTTATCCATTTTTCACTTTCTGCGATGTTGAACTTGTACTGTAAACGAGGTTCTTGTAAACAGAGCCGTTCCAAACTTTGGGGTGGCTGTGTCTTTTTGATTTTAATTTCCCTAAGCTATAGGACCATAAGTGGAAGTGCCCTAGGCTCTGTTGCTTTGTTTTTTAGATGTTTCAGGAAACACCATACACTTCTCCCGAGTGGTTGTTGGCAATTTACATCCCGCCCGTCAGCATAACAAGGCTCCCAGTTCTCCATGGCCTGTCCTGCCTTTCTGGATTTTACACTTTTTTCAGATGGCCCTTTTGACCGGGGGGAAGTGAGACTTCATTGTAGTGCAGATTTCCTTTGCAAGCTTGCTTGGTTGGCCAAAAAGGGCGTATGCGTTTTTTCCTGAATATATTCAGGAAAAAACGCATACGCCCTTTTTGGCCAAGTGCATCATTGTGGACGTTCTGCCTCTTTTCCTATGCTTTCAATGCAATTCCAGTCTACCTCCTGAAATCGGTTTCCTGCAATTCTGCCCCGCTTTCAAGTCCTCTTGGCAGCCTTACTTCAGTCTATTTTTGGACGATAGCTGTCATTTATAACTCTGCAGGTTTGTGAATTACAGTGCCCCTGAGCTCCTTTCTTCAACTCGCTTTCTTGTGACCTGGCTGCAACACCGCAGGATGGCTTCAGGCCCTAATCTGGTTCCGGCACGGCACGCTGAGCCTTTGGTTATTTCCTCTTCCTGGTGGGAAATGAGAGTTAAATTTGCCCGTCCAGACACCTCCAGCTAGTCTCTCATTGGTTCTCGCTATTCCTGTTCATCTTCCGCAGAAATTGCAAACTGGGCCAAACAGGAGGTTAAAGGCGCTGACTCTCCAAGTGGGGAGAGTGTTAGTAAAGCGTCTGGAATGTTGCACCCGAGTACCAGGGGAGGAAAACTGAGACATATTGGAACACGTCTCCCGTTCACATGGTTGATCATACTTGGGTTCCACATGCATGTTTTAGCTGAAGGAAGAATACCTTAAACCTGGAGAGTTAAGACCCGTGTAATGGGTACCATGCAATATGACTTCAAAGGGTCTTCATTTGCTCACCGAACCTCTCCAATCCTATCACTGCTGCGTTTATGCCCCTGTACACATGCTTGATTCTCTTTCGGATACATAGCAATCCATAGGTTTTAAGATACTTACTAGTCAGGTACATTCTTAGGCGTTTAATATGCGGTTTTGAGTCCATTTCGTTGAGCAAGGAGTAGCTCTTGTCTATTCCATATTTGGCTTAAGGAACTTTATCTGTGCTCATTTCAATCTCTGGTTTTATGCAGCACCCCAACTCACCTTTCCCCTTAAGCAAGCATAAGTTGGTTTTCTAAATTTGAGACCCTGTTCTGTTCTGTAATTCAGTTCCTGTGTAGCCAAGTTTACATTCCGTGTATTACTGATATCTTATGATGTTTCTTTTTCTGTGTGACTTATTTCAGTTAGAATCATCATACCTGAATCCACTCATTGTGCTGCTAAGGGCCTGATGACACAGATTTCATTGCTGAGTGATATTGCTTTGTAAGTAAATACCACAACTTCTTTATCCATTTTTCACTTTCTGCGATGTTGAACTTGTACTGTAAACGAGGTTCTTGTAAACAGAGGCGTCCCAAACTTTGGGGTGGCTGTGTCTTTTTGATTTTAATTTCCCTAAGCTATAGGACCATAAGTGGCAGTGCCCTAGGCTCTGTTGCTTTGTTTTTTAGATGTTTCAGGAAACACCATACACTTCTCCTGAGTGTCTGTTGGTAATTTACATCCCACCCATCAGCATAACAAGGCTCCCAGTTCTCCATGGCCTGTCCTGCCTTTCTGGATTTTACACTTTTTTCAGATGGCCCTTTTGACCGGGGGGAAGTGAGACTTCATTGTAGTGCAGATTTCCTTTGCAAGCTTGCTTGGTTGGCCAAAAAGTGCGTATGCGTTTTTTCCTGAATATATTCAGGAAAAAACGCATACGCCCTTTTTGGCCAAGTGCATCATTGTGGACGTTCTGCCTCTTTTCCTGTGCTTTCAATGCAATTCCAGTCTACCTCCTGAAATCGGTTTCCTGCAATTCTGCCCCGCTTTCAAGTCCTCTTGGCAGCCTTACTTCAGTCTATTTTTGGACGATAGCTGTCATTTATAACTCTGCAGGTTTGTGAATTACAGTGCCCCTGAGCTCCTTTCTTCAACTCGCTTTCTTGTGACCTGGCCGCAACACCGCAGGATGGCTTCAGGCCCTAATCTGGTTCCGGCCCGGCATGCTGAGCCTTTGGTTAATTCCTCTTCCTGGTGAGAAATGAGAGTTAAATTTGCCCGTCCAGACACCTCCAGCTAGCCTCTCATTGGTTCTCGCTATTCCTGTTCATCTTCCGCAGAAATTGCAAACTGGGCCAAACAGGAGGTTAAAGGGACTGACTCTCCAAGTCGGGAGAGTGTTAGTAAAGCGTCTGGAATGTTGCACCCGAGTACCAGGGTAGGAAAACTGAGACATATTTGAACACGTCTCCCGTTCACATGGTTGATCATACTCTGGGTTCCACATGCATGTTTTAGCTGAAGGAAGAATACCTTAAACCTGGTTAGTTGAAACCCGTGGAATGGGTACCATGCAATATGACTTCAAAGGGTCTTCATTTGCTCACCGAACCTCTCCAATCCTATCACTGCTGCGTTTATGCCCCTGTACACACGCTTGATTCTCTTTTGGAGACATAGCAATCCATAGGTTTTAAGATACTTACTAGTCAGGTACATTCTTAGGCTTTTAATATGCGGTGTTGAGTCCATTTCATTGAGCAAGGAGTAGCTCTTGTCTATTCCATATTTGGCTTAAGGAACTTTATCTGTGCTCATTTCAATCTCTGGTTTTATGCAGCACCCCAACTCACCTTTCCCCTTAAGCAAGCATAAGTTGGTTTTCTAAATTTGAGACCCTGTTCTGTTCTGTAATTCAGTTCCTGTGTAGCCAAGTTTACATTCCGTGTATTAGTGATATCTTATGATGTTTCTTTTTCTGTGTGACTTATTTCAGTTAGAATCATCGTACCTGAATCCACTCATTATGAGCTACGGGCCTGATGACATAGATTTCATTGCTGAGTGATACTGCATTGTACGTGAGTACCACAAGTTCTTTATCCATTTTTCACTTTCTGTGATATTGAACTTGTACGGTAAACGAGGTTCTTGTAAACGGAGGCGTCCCAAACTTTGGGGTGGCTGTGTGTTTTTGATTTTAATTTCCCTAAGCTATAGGACCATAAGTGGCAGTGCCCTAGGCTCTGTTGCTTTGTTTTTTAGTTGTTTCAGGAAACACCATACACTTCTCCCAAGTGTCTGTTGGCAATTTACATCCCGCCCATCAGCATAACAAGGCTCCCAGTTCTCCATGGCCTGTCCTGCCTTTCTGGATTTTACACTTTTTTCAGATGGCCCTTTTGACCGGGGGGAAGTGAGACTTCATTGTAGTGCAGATTTCCTTTGCAAGCTTGCTTGGTTGGCCAAAAAGGGCGTATGCGTTTTTTCCTGAATATATTCAGGAAAAAACGCATACGCCCTTTTTGGCCAAGTGCATCATTGTGGACGTTCTGCCTCTTTTCCTATGCTTTCAATGCAATTCCAGTCTACCTCCTGAAATCGGTTTCCTGCAATTCTGCCCCGCTTTCAAGTCCTCTTGGCAGCCTTACTTCAGTCTATTTTTGGACGATAGCTGTCATTTATAACTCTGCAGGTTTGTGAATTACAGTGCCCCTGAGCTCCTTTCTTCAACTCGCTTTCTTGTGACCTGGCTGCAACACCGCAGGATGGCTTCAGGCCCTAATCTGGTTCCGGCCCGGCACGCTGAGCCTTTGGTTAATTCCTCTTCCTGGTGGGAAATGAGAGTTAAATTTGCCCGTCCAGACACCTCCAGCTAGCCTCTCATTGGTTCTCGCTATTCCTGTTCATCTTCCGCAGAAATTGCAAACTGGGCCAAACAGGAGGTTAAAGGGACTGACTCTCCAAGTCGGGAGAGTGTTAGTAAAGCGTCTGGAATGTTGCACCCGAGTACCAGGGTAGGAAAACTGAGACATATTTGAACACGTCTCCCGTTCACATGGTTGATCATACTCTAGGTTCCACATGCATGTTTTAGCTGAAGGAAGAATACCTTAAACCTGGAGAGTTGAGACCCGTGGAATGGGTACCATGCAATATGACTTCAAAGGGTCTTCATTTGCTCACCGAACCTCTCCAATCCTATCACTGCTGCGTTTATGCCCCTGTACACATGCTTGATTCTCTTTTGGAGACATAGCAATCCATAGGTTTTAAGATACTTACTAGTCAGGTACATTCTTAGGCGTTTAATATGCGGTGTTGAGTCCATTTCGTTGAGCAAGGTGTAGCTCTTGTCTATTCCATATTTGGCTTAAGGAACTTTATCTGTGCTCATTTCAATCTCTGGTTTTATGCAGCACCCCAACTCACCTTTCCCCTTAAGCAAGCATAAGTTGGTTTTCTAAATTGAGACCCTGTTCTGTTCTGTAATTCAGTTCCTGTGTAGCCAAGTTTACATTCCGTGTATTAGTGATATCTTATGATGTTTCTTTTTCTGTGTGACTTATTTCAGTTAGAATCATCGTACCTGAATCCACTCATTATGCTGCTACGGGCCTGATGACATAGATTTCATTGCTGAGTGATACTGCATTGTACGTAAGTACCACAAGTTCTTTATCCATTTTTCACTTTCTGTGATATTGAACTTGTACGGTAAACGAGGTTCTTGTAAACGGAGGTGTCCCAAACTTTGGGGTGGCTGTGTCTTTTTGATTTTAATTTCCCTAAGCTATAGGACCATAAGTGGAAGTGCCCTAGGCTCTGTTGCTTTGTTTTTTAGATGTTTCAGGAAACACCATACACTTCTCCCGAGTGGTTGTTGGCAATTTACATCCCGCCCATCAGCATAACAAGGCTCCCAGTTCTCCATGGCCTGTCCTGCCTTTCTGGATTTTACACTTTTTTCAGATGGCCCTTTTGACCGGGGGGAAGTGAGACTTCATTGTAGTGCAGATTTCCTTTGCAAGCTTGCTTGGTTGGCCAAAAAGGGCGTACGCGTTTTTTCCTGAATATATTCAGGAAAAAATGCATACGCCCTTTTTGGCCAAGTGCATCATTGTGGACGTTCTGCCTCTTTTCCTATGCTTTCAATGCAATTCCAGTCTACCTCCTGAAATCGGTTTCCTGCAATTCTGCCCCGCTTTCAAGTCCTCTTGGCAGCCTTACTTCAGTCTATTTTTGGACGATAGCTGTCATTTATAACTCTGCAGGTTTGTGAATTACAGTGCCCCTGAGCTCCTTTCCTCAACTCGCTTTCTTGTGACCTGGCCGCAACACCGCAGGATGGCTTCAGGCCCTAATCTGGTTCTGGCCCGGCATGCTGAGCCTTTGGTTAATTCCTCTTCCTGGTGGGAAATGAGAGTTAAATTTGCCCGTCCAGACACCTCCAGCTAGCCTCTCATTGGTTCTCGCTATTCCTGTTCATCTTCCGCAGAAATTGCAAACTGGGCCAAACAGGAGGTTAAAGGGACTGACTCTCCAAGTCGGGAGAGTGCTAGTAAATCGTCTGGAATGTTGCACCCGAGTACCAGGGTAGGAAAACTGAGACATATTTGAACACGTCTCCCGTTCACATGGTTGATCATACTCTGGGTTCCACATGCATGTTTTAGCTGAAGGAAGAATACCTTAAACCTGGAGAGTTCAGACCCGTGGAATGGGTACCATGCAATATGACTTCAAAGGGTCTTCATTTGCTCACCGAACCTCTCCAATCCTATCACTGCTGCGTTTATGCGCCTGTACACACGCTTGATTCTCTTTTGGAGACATAGCAATCCATAGGTTTTAAGATACTTACTAGTCAGGTACATTCTTAGGCGTTTAATATGCGGTGTTGAGTCCATTTCGTTGAGCAAGGAGTAGCTCTTGTCTATTCCATATTTGGCTTAAGGAACTTTATCTGTGCTCATTTCAATCTCTGGTTTTATGCAGCACCCCAACTCACCTTTCCCCTTAAGCAAGCATAAGTTGGTTTTCTAAATTTGAGACCCTGTTCTGTTCTGTAATTCAGTTCCTGTGTAGCCAAGTTTACATTCCGTGTATTAGTGATATCTTATGATGTTTCTTTTTCTGTGTGACTTATTTCAGTTAGAATCATCGTACCTGAATCCACTCATTATGCTGCTACGGGCCTGATGACATAGATTTCATTGCTGAGTGATACTGCATTTTACGTAAGTACCACAAGTTCTTTATCCATTTTTCACTTTCTGTGATATTGAACTTGTACGGTAAACGAGGTTCTTGTAAACGGAGGCGTCCCAAACTTTGGGGTGGCTGTGTCTTTTTGATTTTAATTTCCCTAAGCTATAGGACCATAAGTGGAAGTGCCCTAGGCTCTGTTGCTTTGTTTTTTAGATGTTTCAGGAAACACCATACACTTCTTCCGAGTGTCTGTTTGCAATTTACATCCCGCCCATCAGCATAACAAGGCTCCCAGTTCTCCATGGCCTGTCCTGCCTTTCTGGATTTTACACTTTTTTCAGATGGCCCTTTTGACCAGGGGGAAGTGAGACTTCATTGTAGTGCAGATTTCCTTTGCATGCTTGCTTGGTTGGCCAAAAGGGCGTATGCGTTTTTTCCTGAATATATTCAGGAAAAAACGCATACGCCCTTTTTGGCCAAGTGCATCATTGTGGACGTTCTGCCTCTTTTCCTATGCTTTCAATGCAATTCCAGTCTACCTCCTGAAATAGGTTTCCTGCAATTCTGCCCCGCTTTCAAGTCCTCTTGGCAGCCTTACTTCAGTCTATTTTTGGACGATAGCTGTCATTTATAACTCTGCAGGTTTGTGAATTACAGTGCCCCTGAGCTCCTTTCTTCAACTCGCTTTCTTGTGACCTGGCCGCAACACCGCAGGATGTCTTCAGGCCCTAATCTGTTTCTGGCACGGCACGCTGAGCCTTTGGTTAATTCCTCTTCCTGGTGGGAAATGAGAGTTAAATTTGCCCATCCAGACACCTCCAGCTAGTCTCTCATTGGTTCTCGCTATTCCTGTTCATCTTCCACAGAAATTGCAAACTGTGCCAAACAGGAGGTTAAAGGGACTGACTCTCCAAGTCGGGAGAGTGTTAGTAAAGCGTCTGGAATGTTGCACCTGAGTACCAGGGTACGAACACTGAGACATATTTGAACACGTCTCCCGATCACATGGTTGATCATACTCTGGGTTCCACATGCATGTTTTAGCTGAAGGAAGAATACCTAAAACCTGGGTAGTTGAAACCCGTGGAATGGGTACCATGCAATATGACTTCAAAGGGTCTTCATTTGCTCACCGAACCTCTCCAATCCTATCACTGCTGCGTTTATGCCCCTGTACACATGCTTGATTCTCTTTCGGAGACATAGCAATCCATAGGTTTTAAGATACTTACTAGTCAGGTACATTCTTAGGCGTTTAATATGGGGTGTTGAGTCCATTTCGTTGAGCAAGGAGTAGCTCTTGTCTATTCCATATTTGGCTTAAGGAACTTTATCTGTGCTCATTTCAATCTCTGGTTTTATGCAGCACCCCAACTCACCTTTACCCTTAAGCAAGCATAAGTTGGTTTTCTAAATTTGAGACCCTGTTCTGTTCTGTAATTCAGTTCCTGTGTAGCCAAGTTTACATTCCGTGTATTACTGATATTTTATGATGTTTCTTTTTCTGTGTGACTTATTTCAGTTAGAATCATCATACCTGAATCCACTCATTGTGCTGCTAAGGGCCTGATGACACAGATTTCATTGCTGACTGATATTGCTTTGTAAGTAAATACCACAACTTCTTTATCCATTTTTCACTTTCTGCGATGTTGAACTTGTACTGTAAACGAGGTTCTTGTAAACAGAGCCGTTCGAAAGTTTGGGGTGGCTGTGTCTTTTTGATTTTAATTTCCCTAAGCTATAGGACCATAAGTGGAAGTGCCCTAGGTTCTGTTGCTTTGTTTTTTACATGTTTCAGGAAACACCATACACTTCTCCCGAGTTGTTGTTGGCAGTTTACATCCCGCCCATCAGCATAACAAGGCTCCCAGTTCTCCATGGCCTGTCCTGCCTTTCTGGATTTTACCCTTTTTTCAGATGGCCCTTTTGACCAGGAGGAAGTGAGACTTCATTGTAGTGCAGATTTCCTTTGCAAGCTTGCTTGGTTGGCCAAAAAGGGCGTATGCGTTTTTTCCTGAATATATTCAGGAAAAAACGCATACGCCCTTTTTGGCCAAGTGCATCATTGTGGACGTTCTGCCTCTTTTCCTATGCTTTCAATGCAATTCCAGTCTACCTCCTGAAATCAGTTTCCTGCAATTCTGCCCCGCTTTCAAGTCCTCTTGGCAGCCTTACTTCAGTCTATTTTTGGACGATAGCTGTCATTTATAACTCTGCAGGTTTGTGAATTACAGTGCCCCTGAGCTCCTTTCTTCAACTCGCTTTCTTTTGAGCTGGCCGCAACACCGCAGGATGGCTTCAGGCCCTAATCTGGTTCCGGTACGGCACACTGAGCCTTTGGTTAATTCCTCTTCCTGGTGGGAAATGAGAGTTAAATTTGCCCGTCCAGACACCTCCAGCTAGCCTCTCATTGGTTCTCGCTATTCCTGTTCATCTTCCGCAGAAATTGCAAACTGTGCCAAACAGGAGGTTAAAGGCGCTGACTCTCCAAGTGGGGAGAGTGTTAGTAAAGCGTCTGGAATGTTGCACCCGAGTACCAGGGGAGGAAAACTGAGACATATTTGAACACGTCTCCCGATCACATGGTTGATCATACTCTGGGTTCCACATGCATGTTTTAGCTGAAGGAAGAATACCTAAAACCTGGGTAGTTGAAACCCGTGTAATGGGTACCATGCAATATGACTTCAAAGGGTCTTCATTTGCTCACCGAACCTCTCCAATCCTATCACTGCTGCGTTTATGCCCCTGTACACATGCTTGATTCTCTTTCGGAGACATAGCAATCCATAGGTTTTAAGATACTTACTAGTCAGGTACATTCTTAGGCGTTTAATATGCGGTGTTGAGTCCATTTCATTGAGCAAGGAGTAGCTCTTGTGTATTCCATATTTGGCTGAAGGAACTTTATCTGTGCTCATTTCAATCTCTGGTTTTATGCAGCAACCGAACTCACCTTTCCACTTAGGGAAGCATAAGTTGGTTTTCTAAATTTGAGAACCTGTTCTGTTTTGGAATTCAGTTCCTGTGTAGCCAAGTTTACATTCCGTGTATTAGTGATATCTTATGATGTTTCTTTTTCTGTGTGACTTATTTCAGTTAGAATCATCGTACCTGAATCTACTCATTATGCTGCTACGGGCCTGATGACATAGATTTCATTGCTGAGTGATACTGCATTGTACGTAAATACCACAACTTCTTTATCCATTTTTCACTTTCTGTGATATTGAACTTGTACGGTAAACGAGGTTCTTGTAAACAGAGGCGTCCCAAACTTTGGGGTGGCTGTGTCTTTTTGATTTTAATTTCCCTAAGCTATAGGACCATAAGTGGCAGTGCCCTAGGCTCTGTTGCTTTGTTTTTTAGATGTTTCAGGAAACACCATACACTTCTCCCGAGTGTCTGTTGGCAATTTACATCCCGCCCATCAGCATAACAATGCTCCCAGTTCTCCATGGCCTGTCCTGCCTTTCTGGATTTTACCCTTTTTTCAGATGGCCCTTTTGACCAGGGGGAAGTGAGACTTCATTGTAGTGCAGATTTCCTTTGCAAGTTTGCTTGGTTGGCCAAAAAGGGCGTATGCGTTTTTTCCTGAATATATTCAGGAAAAAACGCATACGCCCTTTTTGGCCAAGTGCATCATTGTGGACGTTCTGCCTCTTTTCCTATGCTTTCAATGCAATTCCAGTCTACCTCCTGAAATCGGTTTCCTGCAATTCTGCCCCGCTTTCAAGTCCTCTTGGCAGCCTTACTTCAGTATATTTTTGGACGATAGCTGTCATTTATAACTCTGCAGGTTTGTGAATTACAGTGCCCCTGAGCTCCTTTCTTCAACTCGCTTTCTTGTGACCTGGCCGCAACACCGCAGGATGACTTCAGGCCCTAATCTGGTTCTGGCATGGCACGCTGAGCCTTTGGTTAATTCCTCTTCCTGGTGGGAAATGAGAGTTAAATTTGCCCATCCAGACACCTCCAGCTAGTCTCTCATTGGTTCTCGCTATTCCTGTTCATCTTCCACAGAAATTGCAAACTGGGCCAAACAGGAGGTTAAACGGACTGACTCGCCAAGTGGAGAGAGTGTTAGTAAATCGTCTGGAATGTTGCACCCGAGTACCAGGGGAGGAAAACTGAGACATATTTGAACACGTCTCCCGATCACATGGTTGATCATACTCTGGGTTCCACATGCATGTTTTAGCTGAAGGAAGAATACCTAAAACCTGGGTAGTTGAGACCCGTGGAATGGGTACCATGCAATATGACTTCAAAGGGTCTTCATTTGCTCACCGAACCTCTCCAATCCTATCACTGCTGCGTTTATGTCCCTGTACACATGCTTGATTCTCTTTCGGAGACATAGCAATCCCTAGGTTTTAAGATACTTACTAGTCAGGTACATTCTTAGGCGTTTAACATGCGGTGTTGAGTCCATTTCTTTGAGGAAGGAGTAGCTCTTGTCTATTCCATATTTGGCTTAAGGAAATTTATCTGTGCTCATTTCAATCTCTGGTTTTATGCAGCACCCCAACTCACCTTTACCCTTAAGCAAGCATAAGTTGGTTTTCTAAATTTGAGACCCTGTTCTGTTCTGTAATTCAGTTCCTGTGTAGCCAAGTTTACATTCCGTGTATTACTGATATCTTATGATGTTTCTTTTTCTGTGTCACTTATTTCAGTTAGAATCATCATACCTGAATCCACTCATTGTGCTGCTAAGGGCCTGATGACATAGATTTCATTGCTGAGTGATATTGCTTTGTAAGTAAATACCACAACTTTTTTATCCATTTTTCACTTTCTGCGATGTTGAACTTGTACTGTAAACGAGGTTCTTGTAAACAGAGCCGTTCGAAACTTTGGGGTGGCTGTGTCTTTTTGATTTTAAATTCCCTAAGCTATAGAACCATAAGTGGAAGTGCCCTAGGCTCTGTTGCTTTGTTTTTTAGATGTTTCAGGAAACACCATACACTTCTCCCGAGTGTTTGTTGGCAATTTACATCCCGCCCTTCAGAATAACAAGGTTCATGTTCTCCATGGCCTGTCCTGCCTTTCTGGATTTTACACTTTTTTCAGATGGCCCTTTTGACCGGGGGGAAGTGGGACTTCATTGTAGTGCAGATTTCCTTTGCAAGCTTGCTTGGTTGGCCAAAAAGGGCGTATGCGTTTTTTCCTGAATATATTCAGGAAAAAACGCATACGCCCTTTTTGGCCAAGTGCATCATTGTGGACGTTCTGCCTCTTTTCCTATGCTTTCAATGCAATTCCAGTCTACCTCCTGAAATGGGTTCCCTGCAATTCTGCCCCGCTTTCAAGTCCTCTTGGCAGCCTTACTTCAGTCTATTTTTGGACGATAGCTGTCATTTATAACTCTGCAGGTTTGTGAATTACAGTGTCCCTGAGCTCCTTTCTTCAACTCGCTTTCTTGTGACCTGGCCGCAACACCACAGGATGGCTTCAGGCCCTAATCTGGTTCCGGCCCCCCATGCTGAGCCTTTGGTTAATTCCTCTTCCTGGTGGGAAATGAGAGTTAAATTTGCCCGTCCAGACACCTGCAGCTAGCCTCTCATTGGTTCTCGCTATTCCTGTTCATCTTCCGCAGAAATTGCAAACTGGGCCAAACAGGACGTTAAAGGCGCTGACTCTGCAAGTGGGGAGAGTGTTAGTAAAGCGGCTGGAATGTTGCACCCGAGTACCAGGGTACGAAAACTGAGACATATTTGAACACGTCTCCCGATCACATGGTTGATCATACTCTAGGTTCCACATGCATGTTTTAGCTGAAGGAAGAATACCTTAAACCTGGGTAGTTGAAACCCGTGGAATGGGTACCATGCAATATGACTTCAAAGGGTCTTCATTTGCTCACGAACCTCTCCAATCCTATCACTGCTGCGTTTATGCCCCTGTACACATGCTTGATTCTCTTTCAGAGACATAGCAATCCATAGGTTTTAAGATACTCACTAGTCAGGTACATTCTTAGGCGTTTAATATGCGGTGTTGAGTCCATTTCGTTGAGCAAGGAGTAGCTCTTGTCTATTCCATATTTGGCTTAAGGAACTTTATCTGTGCTCATTTCAATCTCTGGTTTTATGCAGCAACCCAGCTCACCTTTCCCCTTAAGCAAGCATAAGTTGGTTTTCTAAATATGAGAACCTGTTCTGTTTTGGAATTCAGTTCCTGTGTAGCCAAGTTTACATTCCGTGTATTACTGATATCTTATGATGTTTCTTTTTCTGTGTGACTTATTTCAGTTAGAATCATCGTACCTGAATCTACTCATTATGCTGCTACGGGCCTGATGACATAGATTTCATTGTTGAGTGATACTGCATTGTACGTAAGTACCACAAGTTCTTTATCCATTTTTCACATTCTGTGATATTGAACTTGTACGGTAAACGAGGTTCTTGTAAACAGAGGCGTCCCAAACTTTGGGGTGGCTGTGTCTTTTTGATTTTAATTTCCCTAAGCTATAGGACCATAAGTGGAAGTGCCCTAGGCTCTGTTGCTTTGTTTTTTAGATGTTTCAGGAAACACCATACACTTCTTCCGAGTGTCTGTTGGCAATTTACATCCCGCCCATCAGCATAACAAGGCTCCCAGTTCTCCATGGCCTGTCCTGCCTTTCTGGATTTTACACTTTTTTCAGATGGCCCTTTTGACCGGGGGGAAGTGAGACTTCATTGTAGTGCAGATTTCCTTTGCAAGTTTGATTGGTTGGCCAAAAAGTGCGTATGCGTTTGTTCCAGAATATATTCAGGAAAAAAGGCATACGCCCTTTTTGGCCAAGTGCATCATTGTGGACGTTCTGCCTCTTTTCCTATGCTTTCAATGCAATTCCAGTCTACCTCCTGAAATCGGTTTCCTGCAATTCTGCCCCGCTTTCAAGTCCTCTTGGCAGCCTTACTTCAGTACATTTTTGGACGATAGCTGTCATTTATAACTCTGCAGTTTTGTGAATTACAGTGCCCCTGAGCTCCTTTCTTCAACTCGCTTTCTTGTGACCTGGCCGCAACACCGCCGGATGGCTTCAGGCCCTAAATTGGTTCCAGCACGGCATGCTGAGCCTTTGGTTATTTCCTCTTCCTGGTGGGAAATGAGAGTTAAATTTGCCCATCCAGAAACCTCCAGCTAGTCTCTCATTGGTTCTCGCTATTCCTGTTCATCTTCCACAGAAATTGCAAACTGGGCCAAACAGGAGGTTAAAGGGACTGACTCTCCAAGTGGGGAGAGTGTTAGTAAAGCGTCTGGAATGTTGCACCCGAGTACCAGGGTATGAAAACTGAGACATATTTGAACACGTCTCCCGATCACATGGTTGATCATACTCTAGGTTCCACATGCATGTTTTAGCTGAAGGAAGAATACCTTAAACCTGGGTAGTTGAAACCCGTGGAATGGGTACCATGCAATATGACTTCAAAGGGTCTTCATTTGCTCACGAACCTCTCCAATCCTATCACTGCTGCGTTTATGCCCCTGTACACATGCTTGATTCTCTTTCGGAGACATAGCAATCCATAGGTTTTAAGATACTTACTAGTCAGGTACATTCTTAGGCGTTTAATATGGGGTGTTGAGTTCATTTCGTTGAGCAAGGAGTAGCTCTTGTCTATTCCATATTTGGCTTAAGGAACTTTATCTGTGCTCATTTCAATCTCTGGTTTTATGCAGCACCCCAACTCACCTTTACCCTTAAGCAAGCATAAGTTGGTTTTCTAAATTTGAGACCCTGTTGTATTCTGTAATTTAGTTCCTGTGTATCCAAGTTTACATTCCGTGTATTACTGATATCTTATGATGTTTCTTTTTCTGTGTGACTTATTTCAGTTAGAATCATCATACCTGAATCCAGTCATTGTGCTGCTAAGGGCCTGATGACACAGATTTCATTGCTGAGTGATATTGCTTTGTAAGTAAATACCACAACCTCTTTACCCATTTTTCACTTTCTGCGATGTTGAACTTGTACTGTAAACGAGGTTGTTGTAAACAGAGCCGTTCCAAACATTGGGGTGGCTGTGTCTTTTTGATTTTAATTTCCCTAAGCTATAGGACCATAAGTGGAAGTGCCCTAGGTTCTGTTGCTTTGTTTTTTAGATGTTTCAGGAAACACCATACACTTCTCCCGAGTGGTTGTTGGCAATTTACATCCCGCCCATCAGCATAACAAGGCTCCCAGTTCTCCATGGCCTGTCCTGCCTTTCTGGATTTTACACTTTTTTCAGATGGCCCTTTTGACCGGGGGGAAGTGAGACTTCATTGTAGTGCAGATTTCCTTTGCAAGCTTGCTTGGTTGGCCAAAAAGGGCGTATGCGTTTTTTCCTGAATATATTCAGGAAAAAACGCATACGCCCTTTTTGGCCAAGTGCATCATTGTGGACGTTCTGCCTCTTTTCCTATGCTTTCAATGCAATTCCAGTCTACCTCCTGAAATCGGTTTCCTGCAATTCTGCCCCGCTTTCAAGTCCTCTTGGCAGCCTTACTTCAGTCTATTTTTGGACGATAGCTGTCATTTATAACTCTGCAGGTTTGTGAATTACAGTGCCCCTGAGCTCCTTTCTTCAACTCGCTTTCTTGTGACCTGGCCGCAACACCGCAGGATGTCTTCAGGCCCTAATCTGGTTCTGGCACGGCACGCTGAGCCTTTGGTTAATTCCTCTTCCTGGTGGGAAATGAGAGTTAAATTTGCCCATCCAGACACCTCCACCTAGTCTCTCATTGGTTCTCGCTATTCCTGTTCATCTTCCACAGAAACTGCAAACTGGGCCAAACAGGAGGTTAAAGGCGCTGACTCTCCAAGTGGGGAGAGTGTTAGTAAAGCGTCTGGAATGTTGCACCCGAGTACCAGGGTACGAAAACTGAGACATATTTGAACACGTCTCCCGATCACATGGTTGATCATACTCTAGGTTCCACATGCATGTTTTAGCTGAAGGAAGAATACCTTAAACCTGGGTAGTTGAAACCCGTGGAATGGCTACCATGCAATATGACTTCAAAGGGTCTTCATTTGCTCACAAACCTCTCCAATCCTATCACTGCTGCGTTTATGCCCCTGTACACATGCTTGATTCTCTTTTGGAGACATAGCAATCCATAGGTTTTAAGATACTTACTAGTCAGGTACATTCTTAGGCGTTTAATATGCGGTGTTGAGTCCATTTCGTTGAGCAAGGAGTAGCTCTTGTCTATTCCATATTTGGCTTAAGGAACTTTATCTGTGCTCATTTCAATCTCTGGTTTTATGCAGCACCCCAACTCACCTTTCCCCTTAAGCAAGCATAAGTTGGTTTTCTAAATTTGAGACCCTGTTCTGTTCTGTAATTCAGTTCCTGTGTAGCCATGTTTACATTCCGTGTATTACTGATATCTTATGATGTTTCTTTTTGTGTGTGACTTATTTCAGTTAGAATCATCATACCTGAATCCACTCATTGTGCTGCTAAGGGCCTGATGACATAGATTTCATTGCTGAGTGATATTGCTTTGTAAGTAAATACCACAACTTCTTTATCCATTTTTCACTTTCTGCGATGTTGAACTTGTACTGTAAACGAGGTTCTTGTAAACAGAGGCGTCCCAAACTTTGGGGTGGCTGTGTCTTTTTGATTTTAATTTCCCTAAGCTATAGGACCATAAGTGGCAGTGCCCTAGGCTCTGTTGCTTTGTTTTTTAGATGTTTCAGGAAACACCATACACTTCTCCTGAGTGTCTGTTGGTAATTTACATCCCGCCCATCAGCATAACAAGGCTCCCAGTTCTCCATGGCCTGTCCTGCCTTTCTGGATTTTACACTTTTTTCAGATGGCCCTTTTGACCGGGGGAAAGTGAGACTTCATTGTAGTGCAGATTTCCTTTGCAAGCTTGCTTGGTTGGCCAAAAAGGGCGTATGCGTTTTTTCCTGAATATATTCAGGAAAAAACGCATACGCCCTTTTTGGCCAAGTGCATCATTGTGGACGTTCTGCCTCTTTTCCTATGCTTTCAATGCAATTCCAGTCTACCTCCTGAAATCGGTTTCCTGCAATTCTGCCCCGCTTTCAAGTCCTCTTGGCAGCCTTACTTCAGTCTATTTTTGGACGATAGCTGTCATTTATAACTCTGCAGGTTTGTGAATTACAGTGCCCCTGAGCTCCTTTCTTCAACTCGCTTTCTTGTGACCTGGCCGCAACACCGCAGGATGGCTTCAGGCCCTAATCTGGTTCCGGCACGGCACGCTGAGCCTTTGGTTATTTCCTCTTCCTGGCGGGAAATGAGAGTTAAATTTGCCCATCCAGACACCTCCAGCTAGTCTCTCATTGGTTCTCGCTATTCCTGTTCATCTTCCACAGAAATTGCAAACTGGGCCAAACAGGAGGTTAAAGGGACTGACTCTCCAAGTGGGGAGAGTGTTAGTAAAGCATCTGGAATGTTGCACCCGAGTACCAGGGTACGAAAACTGAGACATATTTGAACACGTCTCCCGATCACATGGTTGATCATACTGTAGGTTCCACATGCATGTTTTAGCTGAAGGAAGAATACCTTAAACCTGGGTAGTTGAAACCCGTGGAATGGGTACCATGCAATATGACTTCAAAGGGTCTTCATTTGCTCACGAACCTCTCCAATCCTATCACTGCTGCGTTTATGCCCCTGTACACATGCTTGATTCTCTTTCGGAGACATAGCAATCCATAGGTTTTAAGATACTTACTAGTCAGGTACATTCTTAGGCGTTTAATATGCGGTGTTGAGTCCATTTCGTTGAGCAAGGAGTAGCTCTTGTCTATTCCATATTTGGCTTAAGGAACTTTATCTGTGCTCATTTCAATCTCTGGTTTTATGCAGCACCCCAACTCACCTTTCCCCTTAAGCAAGCATAAGTTGGTTTTCTAAATTTGAGACCCTGTTCTGTTCTGTAATTCAGTTCCTGTGTAGCCAAGTTTCCATTCCGTGTATTACTGATATCTTATGATGTTTCTTTTTCTGTGTGACTTATTTCAGTTAGAATCATCATACCTGAATCCACTCATTGTGCTGCTAAGGGCCTGATGACATAGATTTCATTGCTGAGTGATATTGCTTTGTAAGTAAATACCACAACTTCTTTATCCATTTTTCACTTTCTGCGATGTTGAACTTGTACTGTAAACGAGGTTCTTGTAAACAGAGGCGTCCCAAACTTTGGGGTGGCTGTGTCTTTTTGATTTTAATTTCCCTAAGCTATAGGACCATAAGTGGCAGTGCCCTAGGCTCTGTTGCTTTGTTTTTTAGATGTTTCAGGAAACACCATACACTTCTCCCGAGTGTCTGTTGGTAATTTACATCCCGCCCATCAGCATAACAAGGCTCCCAGTTCTCCATGGCCTGTCCTGCCTTTCTGGATTTTACACTTTTTTCAGATGGCCCTTTTGACCGGGGGGGGGGGGGAAGTGAGACTTCATTGTAGTGCAGATTTCCTTTGCAAGCTTGCTTGGTTGGCCAAAAAGGGCGTATGCGTTTTTTCCTGAATATATTCAGGAAAAAACGCATACGCCCTTTTTGGCCAAGTGCATCATTGTGGACGTTCTGCCTCTTTTCCTATGCTTTCAATGCAATTCCAGTCTACCTCCTGAAATCGGTTTCCTGCAATTCTGCCCCGCTTTCAAGTCCTCTTGGCAGCCTTACTTCAGTCTATGTTTGGATGATAACTGTCATTTATAACTCTGCAGGTTTGTGAATTACAGTGCCCCTGAGCTCCTTTCTTCAACTCGCTTTCTTTTGAGCTGGCCGCAACACCGCAGGATGTCTTCAGGCCCTAATCTGGTTCCGGCACGGCACGCTGAGCCTTTGGTTAATTCCTCTTCCTGGTGGGAAATGAGAGTTAAATTTGCCCGTCCAGACACCTCCAGCTAGCCTCTCATTGGTTCTCGCTATTCCTGTTCATCTTCCGCAGAAATTGCAAACTGGTCCAAACAGGAGGTTAAAGGGACTGACTCTCCAAGTCGGGAGAGTGTTAGTAAAGCGTCTGGAATGTTGCACCCGAGTACCAGGGTACGAAAACTGGGACATATTTGAACACGTCTCCCGATCACATGGTTGATCATACTGTAGGTTCCACATGCATGTTTTAGCTGAAGGAAGAATACCTAAAACCTGGGTAGTTGAAACCCGTGGAATGGGTACCATGCAATATGACTTCAAAGGGTCTTCATTTGCTCACCGAACCTCTCCAATCCTATCACTGCTGCGTTTATGCCCCTGTACACATGCTTGATTCTCTTTCGGAGACATAGCAATCCATAGGTTTTAAGATACTTACTAGTCAGGTACATTCTTAGGCGTTTAATATGGGGTGTTGAGTTCATTTCATTGAGCAAGGAGTAGCTCTTGTCTATTCCATATTTGGCTTAAGGAACTTTATCTGTGCTCATTTCAATCTCTGGTTTTATGCAGCACCCCAACTCACCTTTCCCCTTAAGCAAGCATAAGTTGGTTTTCTAAATTTGAGACCCTGTTCTGTTCTGTAATTCAGTTCCTGTGTAGCCAAGTTTCCATTCCGTGTATTACTGATATCTTATGATGTTTCTTTTTCTGTGTGACTTATTTCAGTTAGAATCATCATACCTGAATCCACTCATTGTGCTGCTAAGGGCCTGATGACATAGATTTCATTGCTGAGTGATATTGCTTTGTAAGTAAATACCACAACTTCTTTATCCATTTTTCACTTTCTGCGATGTTGAACTTGTACTGTAAACGAGGTTCTTGTAAACAGAGGCGTCCCAAACTTTGGGGTGGCTGTGTCTTTTTGATTTTAATTTCCCTAAGCTATAGGACCATAAGTGGCAGTGCCCTAGGCTCTGTTGCTTTGTTTTTTAGATGTTTCAGGAAACACCATACACTTCTCCTGAGTGTCTGTTGGTAATTTACATCCCGCCCATCAGCATAACAAGGCTCCCAGTTCTCCATGGCCTCTCCTGCCTTTCTGGATTTTACACTTTTTTCAGATGGCCCTTTTGACCAGGAGGAAGTGAGACTTCATTGTAGTGCAGATTTCCTTTGCAAGCTTGCTTGGTTGGCCAAAAAGGGCGTATGCGTTTTTTCCTGAATATATTCAGGAAAAAACGCATACGCCCTTTTTGGCCAAGTGCATCATTGTGGACGTTCTGCCTCTTTTCCTATGCTTTCAATGCAATTCCAGTCTACCTCCTGAAATCGGTTTCCTGCAATTCTGCCCCGCTTTCAAGTCCTCTTGGCAGCCTTACTTCAGTCTATTTTTGGATGATAGCTGTCATTTATAACTCTGCAGGTTTGTGAATTACAGTGCCCCTGAGCTCCTTTCTTCAACTCGCTTTCTTTTGAGCTGGCCGCAACACCGCAGGATGTCTTCAGGCCCTAATCTGGTTCCGGCACGGCACGCTGAGCCTTTGGTTAATTCCTCTTCCTGGTGGGAAATGAGAGTTAAATTTGCCCGTCCAGACACCTCCAGCTAGCCTCTCATTGGTTCTCGCTATTCCTGTTCATCTTCCGCAGAAATTGCAAACTGGTCCAAACAGGAGGTTAAAGGGACTGACTCTCCAAGTCGGGTGAGTGTTAGTAAAGCGTCTGGAATGTTGCACCCGAGTACCAGGGTACGAAAACTGGGACATATTTGAACACGTCTCCCGATCACATGGTTGATCATACTCTAGGTTCCACATGCATGTTTTAGCTGAAGGAAGAATACCTAAAACCTGGGTAGTTGAAACCCGTGGAATTGGTACCATGCAATATGACTTCAAAGGGTCTTCATTTGCTCACAAACCTCTCCAATCCTATCACTGCTGCGTTTATGCCCCTGTACACATGCTTGATTCTCTTTTGGAGACATAGCAATCCATAGGTTTTAAGATACTTACTAGTCAGGTACATTCTTAGGCGTTTAATATGGGGTGTTGAGTTCATTTCATTGAGCAAGGAGTAGCTCTTGTCTATTCCATATTTGGCTTAAGGAACTTTATCTGTGCTCATTTCAATCTCTGGTTTTATGCAGCACCCCAACTCACCTTTCCCCTTAAGCAAGCATAAGTTGGTTTTCTAAATTTGAGACCCTGTTCTGTTCTGTAATTCAGTTCCTGTGTAGCCAAGTTTACATTCCGTGTATTACTGATATCTTATGATGTTTCTTTTTCTGTGTGACTTATTTCAGTTAGAATCATCATACCTGAATCCACTCATTGTGCTGCTAAGGGCCTGATGACACAGATTTCATTGCTGAGTGATATTGCTTTGTAAGTAAATACCACAACTTCTTTACCCATTTTTCACTTTCTGCGATGTTGAACTTGTACTGTAAACGAGGTTCTTGTAAACAGAGCCGTTCCAAACATTGGGGTGGCTGTGTCTTTTTGATTTTAATTTCCCTAAGCTATAGGACCATAAGTGGAAGTGCCCTAGGTTCTGTTGCTTTGTTTTTTAGATGTTTCAGGAAACACCATACACTTCTCCCGAGTGGTTGTTGGCAATTTACATCCCGCCCATCAGCATAACAAGGCTCCCAGTTCTCCATGGCCTGTCCTGCCTTTCTGGATTTTACACTTTTTTCAGATGGCCCTTTTGACCGGGGGGAAGTGAGACTTCATTGTAGTGCAGATTTTCTTTGCAAGCTTGCTTGGTTGGCCAAAAAGGGCGTATGCGTTTTTTCCTGAATATATTCAGGAAAAAACGCATACGCCCTTTTTGGCCAAGTGCATCATTGTGGACGTTCTGCCTCTTTTCCTATGCTTTCAATGCAATTCCAGTCTACCTCCTGAAATCGGTTTCCTGCAATTCTGCCCCGCTTTCAAGTCCTCTTGGCAGCCTTACTTCAGTCTATTTTTGGACGATAGCTGTCATTTATAACTCTGCAGGTTTGTGAATTACAGTGCCCCTGAGCTCCTTTCTTCAACTCGCTTTCTTGTGACCTGGCCGCAACACCGCAGGATGTCTTCAGGCCCTAATCTGGTTCTGGCACGGCACGCTGAGCCTTTGGTTAATTCCTCTTCCTGGTGGGAAATGAGAGTTAAATTTGCCCATCCAGACACCTCCACCTAGTCTCTCATTGGTTCTCGCTATTCCTGTTCATCTTCCACAGAAATTGCAAACTGGGCCAAACAGGAGGTTAAAGGGACTGACTCTCCAAGTGGGGAGAGTGTTAGTAAAGCATCTGGAATGTTGCACCCGAGTACCAGGGTACGAAAATTGAGACATATTTGAACACGTCTCCCGATCACATGGTTGATCATACTGTAGGTTCCACATGCATGTTTTAGCTGAAGGAAGAATACCTTAAACCTGGGTAGTTGAAACCCGTGGAATGGGTACCATGCAATATGACTTCAAAGGGTCTTCATTTGCTCACGAACCTCTCCAATCCTATCACTGCTGCGTTTATGCCCCTGTACACATGCTTGATTCTCTTTCGGAGACATAGCAATCCATAGGTTTTAAGATACTTACTAGTCAGGTACATTCTTAGGCGTTTAATATGCGGTGTTGAGTCCATTTCGTTGAGCAAGGAGTAGCTCTTGTCTATTCCATATTTGGCTTAAGGAACTTTATCTGTGCTCATTTCAATCTCTGGTTTTATGCAGCACCCCAACTCACCTTTCCCCTTAAGCAAGCATAAGTTGGTTTTCTAAATTTGAGACCCTGTTCTGTTCTGTAATTCAGTTCCTGTGTAGCCAAGTTTCCATTCCGTGTATTACTGATATCTTATGATGTTTCTTTTTCTGTGTGACTTATTTCAGTTAGAATCATCATACCTGAATCCACTCATTGTGCTGCTAAGGGCCTGATGACATAGATTTCATTGCTGAGTGATATTGCTTTGTAAGTAAATACCACAACTTCTTTATCCATTTTTCACTTTCTGCGATGTTGAACTTGTACTGTAAACGAGGTTCTTGTAAACAGAGGCGTCCCAAACTTTGGGGTGGCTGTGTCTTTTTGATTTTAATTTCCCTAAGCTATAGGACCATAAGTGGCAGTGCCCTAGGCTCTGTTGCTTTGTTTTTTAGATGTTTCAGGAAACACCATACACTTCTCCCGAGTGTCTGTTGGTAATTTACATCCCGCCCATCAGCATAACAAGGCTCCCAGTTTTCCATGGCCTGTCCTGCCTTTCTGGATTTTACACTTTTTTCAGATGGCCCTTTTGACCGGGGGGGGGGGGGGGAAGTGAGACTTCATTGTAGTGCAGATTTCCTTTGCAAGCTTGCTTGGTTGGCCAAAAAGGGCGTATGCGTTTTTTCCTGAATATATTCAGGAAAAAACGCATACGCCCTTTTTGGCCAAGTGCATCATTGTGGACGTTCTGCCTCTTTTCCTATGCTTTCAATGCAATTCCAGTCTACCTCCTGAAATCGGTTTCCTGCAATTCTGCCCCGCTTTCAAGTCCTCTTGGCAGCCTTACTTCAGTCTATGTTTGGATGATAGCTGTCATTTATAACTCTGCAGGTTTGTGAATTACAGTGCCCCTGAGCTCCTTTCTTCAACTCGCTTTCTTTTGAGCTGGCCGCAACACCGCAGGATGTCTTCAGGCCCTAATCTGGTTCCGGCACGGCACGCTGAGCCTTTGGTTAATTCCTCTTCCTGGTGGGAAATGAGAGTTAAATTTGCCCGTCCAGACACCTCCAGCTAGCCTCTCATTGGTTCTCGCTATTCCTGTTCATCTTCCGCAGAAATTGCAAACTGGTCCAAACAGGAGGTTAAAGGGACTGACTCTCCAAGTCGGGAGAGTGTTAGTAAAGCGTCTGGAATGTTGCACCCGAGTACCAGGGTATGAAAACTGGGACATATTTGAACACGTCTCCCGATCACATGGTTGATCATACTGTAGGTTCCACATGCATGTTTTAGCTGAAGGAAGAATACCTAAAACCTGGGTAGTTGAAACCCGTGGAATGGGTACCATGCAATATGACTTCAAAGGGTCTTCATTTGCTCACGAACCTCTCCAATCCTATCACTGCTGCGTTTATGCCCCTGTACACATGCTTGATTCTCTTTCGGAGACATAGCAATCCATAGGTTTTAAGATACTTACTAGTCAGGTACATTCTTAGGCGTTTAATATGGGGTGTTGAGTTCATTTCATTGAGCAAGGAGTAGCTCTTGTCTATTCCATATTTGGCTTAAGGAACTTTATCTGTGCTCATTTCAATCTCTGGTTTTATGCAGCACCCCAACTCACCTTTACCCTTAAGCAAGCATAAGTTGGTTTTCTAAATTTGAGACCCTGTTCTGTTCTGTAATTCAGTTCCTGTGTAGCCAAGTTTCCATTCCGTGTATTACTGATATCTTATGATGTTTCTTTTTCTGTGTGACTTATTTCAGTTAGAATCATCATACCTGAATCCACTCATTGTGCTGCTAAGGGCCTGATGACACAGATTTCATTGCTGAGTGATATTGCTTTGTAAGTAAATACCACAACTTCTTTACCCATTTTTCACTTTCTGCGATGTTGAACTTGTACTGTAAACGAGGTTCTTGTAAACAGAGCCGTTCCAAACTTTGGGGTGGCTGTGTCTTTTTGATTTTAATTTCCCTAAGCTATAGGACCATAAGTGGCAGTGCCCTAGGCTCTGTTGCTTTGTTTTTTAGATGTTTCAGGAAACACCATACACTTCTCCCGAGTGTCTGTTGGCAATTTACATCCCGCCCATCAGCATAACAAGGCTCCCAGTTCTCCATGGCCTGTCCTGCCTTTCTGGATTTTACACTTTTTTCAGATGGCCCTTTTGACCGGGGGGAAGTGAGACTTCATTGTAGTGCAGATTTCCTTTGCAAGCTTGCTTGGTTGGCCAAAAAGGGCGTATGCGTTTTTTCCTGAATATATTCAGGAAAAAACGCATACGCCCTTTTTGGCCAAGTGCATCATTGTGGACGTTCTGCCTCTTTTCCTATGCTTTCAATGCAATTCCAGTCTACCTCCTGAAATCGGTTTCCTGCAATTCTGCCCCGCTTTCAAGTCCTCTTGGCAGCCTTACTTCAGTATATTTTTGGACGATAGCTGTCATTTATAACTCTGCAGGTTTGTGAATTACAGTGCCCCTGAGCTCCTTTCTTCAACTCGCTTTCTTGTGACCTGGCCGCAACACCGCAGGATGGCTTCAGGCCCTAATCTGGTTCTGGCACGGCACACTGAGCCTTTGGTTAATTCCTCTTCCTGGTGGGAAATGAGAGTTAAATTTGCCCATCCAGACACCTCCAGCTAGTCTCTCATTGGTTCTCGCTATTCCTGTTCATCTTCCACAGAAACTGCAAACTGGGCCAAACAGGAGGTTAAAGATGCTGACTCTCCAAGTGCGGAGAGTGTTAGTAAAGCGTCTGGAATGTTGCACCGGAGTACCAGGGTACGATAACTGAGACATATTTGAACACGTCTCCCGATCACATGGTTGATCATACTTGGGTTCCACATGCATGTTTTAGCTGCAGGAAGAATACCTTAAACCTGGGTAGTTGAAACCCGTGGAATGGGTACCATGCAATATGACTTCAAAGGGTCTTCATTTGCTCACGAACCTCTCCAATCCTATCACTGCTGCGTTTATGCCCCTGTACACATGCTTGATTCTCTTTCGGAGACATAGCAATCCATAGGTTTTAAGATACTTACTAGTCAGGTACATTCTTAGGCGTTTAATATGCGGTGTTGAGTCCATTTCGTTGAGCAAGGAGTAGCTCTTGTCTATTCCATATTTGGCTTAAGGAACTTTATCTGTGCTCATTTCAATCTCTGGTTTTATGCAGCACCCCAACTCACCTTTCCCCTTAAGCAAGCATAAGTTGGTTTTCTAAATTTGAGAACCTGTTCTGTTCTGTAATTCAGTTCCTGTGTAGCCAAGTTTACATTCCGTGTATTACTGATATCTTTTTTTTTTTTTTTGCCGTAACTACCTTTATTGGTATCGCTTGTGTATCAGTTCATCAAAACCTTTGTTTCATATTTCTCGCCTTAATCCCCTGAAAGTTCCAGATGGGCAAAAATACTTTTAAATACGCAGCTGGCTTCTGTCTTATGTGCTTAATATTATACATTTGTTGCTTGTTTTGCACATGTCTATGGCTGCACTACTTGCAAGACGAAAGTCACATATAAAAATACAGACTAATCGAAACACAAAAGTCAGCCATTGTCTAGAATGTGGTTTACAATACAGAACTTGCAGACAACACAGACTATATATATAAGTCATCTGTCTGAAAACAGAAAGTAGTGTCTCAGACTGACTCCGGAGAAAGGTGCTGACACACAGGGAAACTCACTGATGATTCTCCTTTATGTTTATTAGATAGATCAATACCAAATTATTTCACATATATTATATTCAATATCTATATATATATATCTTGTAACCAAATTCTGGTTTAAAAGTCACAAACCAACATGTAAATACAAAATGTTAGGAAAGGTTTAACATACATAGGGGAAAACATGTCTTATGCCTCGCAAAGACTTTCTACAATCTAGCATAAAGGCAAATGTGGTTGAAAAAAAAGGAAATCCATATACAATTACAGAAAAACATTTAGTCAAGCCACCTAATATAAAATATTTCAGATATCATGTCCAAAAACGTCCACGTGTTGCAGAGGTCTCTACAAATCAATTAGAATGACGTCAACAAGATCTGCAAACCGAAGTCTTAGCAAGTAAACGTGACTCATGCTTTTCTCTCTGAGACAATGAGGCTTGACGTTCAGTTAAAGGCAGGTAAACACGACTATGAAGAAACCCTTCTTTACAACAGCTTAACGGTACCCATTTAGGGCAATATACCCGCTTTCCCAGGTATGTGTGCACGCAGTGTTCTGTGATAAAATGACTCAGTTACTTTAAAAAAGCATAAATGGCAAAACAAAATAACCAGAACTCCGCGAAGCTGGTAAAACCACAAAGACACTGAAATCCAGCAACTCCTGAGAGGCTGAGAGATCAAATGAATCATAAAATCTGGATGACTCTGATTTGGGGTTTAACTTTGGTTAAAACTGAAAAGTCTGAAAAGAACCAATGTTTTGGAAGAAGCAGTGTCACTTGTAAACATCCTGCCACCTAACTAAAAGGACGGCCTCTTCTTCTAGACCCACGACTTAATAAGACAGGAAGCTCTCAACACACAGCGCTGGAGAAGATGGAGTCCACAAGTCAAACTTGAGTGAAACTGTTCTAATGCAATGTACCAAACACGTGTTTGTTCTTAGGAAAAATTACAAAACTAACAAATATTTTTCTCCAGAATTATAAAAGATAAAATCTATGAATCAGTACTGTTATGTGATTACAGAACAATAGCCAACTGAAAAAAAAAACAAAACACCAACCCACAGGCCGTCTACACCGTCCCCAATCCATTTCCTGCAGCCAGTACTTCCCACCTGCTCTGAGGACTGAGCCTTAGACACCGTTGACTGTATTTAAAGTTGAGTCAACAGTACTCTCTGTCTCTGGGGCAAAAGTAATGCAGCTCATTACTTACACACAACACTTGTTTCATTCTTCAGGACTTTCTTTGACGGGATTACTCAATGTTGGTTACTTTAAAGGTAACAAAAGGTGTCAGAAAAAAATGCCTTGGAATTCTTTTGCAATTCCACAAAGACACCTGGCAATCTGATACGTTCATTCCTCTCCCCATCACAATTTTTGTTTTTTAAAATTACAATTGACAACTCACGTAAGATGTAATTAATTTACTTAAAATAAGAGAGGGCTTTTCAATCAAGTATCCACGTTCCAAATAACTAAAACATTTAGTTAAATCTTTTAAATTAATCTTTTAATAAATCTTTAATTACTCGGTGCCAGTAATTAAGAGGTTGATTCCGTAAAATTCAAACTTGCACATAGGCGTGTCCCACTCAGAAAAGATTTCATACACTTAGCAACTTGTGCTTTTTGTCTCACCTTTTATAAGAAACACAGATTAATTTCAACTTCAGTTTTCCTTTCTGATGCAGACACGTGTACCTTGTGTAAGAAACGGTCTCCAGGCCACCTCCACGTGTAGACCTCAGCATTTCCTGAGAGTGTGAAGTCAACCCCTCCTCCAGGAGACTCTCGCCCTTTTGAGACATTCCCCCTTGCACCTTATGTTTGTCAGACTATGTTTACAGAAATCAGATGACTGGATGAAAACTCTACAGGACAGTCAAGGACAGACGAGAAGACGAGATGCAGAGCGGGAGCCCCTTCCTCCTCCAGTGCACCTGCTGCGGGCAGCCCTCCAGGAAGGCTTGGCCTCCTCCCCTGGACCACAGACTTACTTTTCTCTGTAATAAAGCAGGTAGTACTTCAGGGGATCTGGCAGAGGGAGGCTCAGGACCTTCTCACGCAGGAAGTTCACCGGGGGCTCGGGCTTGGTGTCCGGCGGGGTTGTCACCTCTTCTTCTTGCCGCTCGTCTTCCAGGTCTCCGCAGCTGGTGTCATCAGAGGGGTTGGAGAGCCGACTGGCAAACACCTCTTTGTCCAAAAAGACAATCGTTTCCATTCGGCGGCGGCGAACTCTCCTCCGTTTAAACCTGGGAGTGTTCTTCAGTCCGTTCCCGTTTTTGTTCACAGCTTCCTGGTGGATGACCTTCTTAATGGTGCCCCGGATGGCAATGCGCGCCAGGTCCTGGAGGCTGCGAACCGCCAGGGGTGTGGACAAGTCGTGATTCTCCTGACTCCGACTGGCAGGGCTGGACGAGTGGAGCAAAAGACACAGCCAGAATCTTTTTGGTTTCCCAGGCGGAAGGACCCGTCCGAGTTATCTTAGTCAACTTCTCTTCCAGCGGCATGACCAGGACGCCCCCGACTTTGAGGAGTCTCTTCATGTACCCCTCGTGCTGCTTCTGCACGCCTGCCCCGCAGTACACCCGGTCATACTGAGAGCAGCCTGGAGAGATCTCCAGGCAATTGCCGGTGACGAAGGAGGGCTCGCAGAAGTCAAACTTGTCGAAGCTGTCACTCGTCCTGATGAAAAAGTCCAGCTTCTGCTTCGCATACTCTGTCACATCTGAATGGAGTTCCACCCCGTGGTTCACACCAAAAGGACCGAGGATGAGCCCCACCATGGAGCTGAGGTAGCCGGTGCCGCTGCCCAGGTTCAGGAAGGAAAGGCCAGGCTGCAGGTCCAGGGCCTCCATCACCTCCGAATAGATGCACGGAGCAGAGAGGTGGATGTTCCCGTGCTTCCACGCCAGGTCCTTGTACGCGTTCTCCTTAAACTCCTCGAGGTAATAGTCGGCGAGGTCAACAGCTCGGAAGGCCTGCTCCACCAGCTCGGAGCGGATGTACTGCGCCGCCTTCAGATGGTCTATCAGCTCGTCGTTGTCTTCACCAGCACTCACCGCGCCTCCCATCTTCGGGACCGTGCTTACAGAAAGCTGCCGCTAGAGAGACCTCGGGAACCCCCGGAACGCTGGAGGGCGGACCCCCGGGGAGGGGGGAGGGGCGACGGGAGACGACTGGGACGCGGAGGGGTGTTTATGGTTGGGGGTGGGGAACGAGAGGACAGCGGAAGAGGACAGGAAGACGGGGAGAGGAGAATGCGGCCCTGGGGGAGGGTCCGGGAGCCCGGGACCACGGGAAGGGGAGGGATGGAGAGGAGGGAGAGAGGGGGAGGGGGCCGATGGGCCGCACTGCCCCCATACCCCGCTGCAGGCCGGGCCGAGGGCGGCGGCGGCGGCGGCGGCGGCTCAGTACCTCCTGGCTCGGCGGGCCCGCAGAATCGGCCGCTGGGCCGCACCTGCAGCTCTTCCGGCACCCCTCGCCAGTCCGCCTCCCACTACGCAGCCCCGACCTCCGCCCTACTGATATCTTATGATGTTTCTTTTTCTGTGTGACTTATTTCAGTTAGAATCATCATACCTGAATCCACTCATTGTGCTGCTAAGGGCCTGATGACATAGATTTCATTGCTGAGTGATATTGCTTTGTAAGTAAATACCACAACTTCTTTATCCATTTTTCACTTTCTGCGATGTTGAACTTGTACTGTAAACGAGGTTCTTGTAAACAGAGGCGTCCCAAACTTTGGGGTGGCTGTGTCTTTTTGATTTTAATTTCCCTAAGCTATAGGACCATAAGTGGCAGTGCCCTAGGCTCTGTTGCTTTGTTTTTTAGATGTTTCAGGAAACACCATACACTTCTCCTGAGTGTCTGTTGGTAATTTACATCCCACCCATCAGCATAACAAGGCTCCCAGTTCTCCATGGCCTGTCCTGCCTTTCTGGATTTTACACTTTTTTCAGATGGCCCTTTTGACCGGGGGGAAGTGAGACTTCATTGTAGTGCAGATTTCCTTTGCAAGCTTGCTTGGTTGGCCAAAAAGGGCGTATGCGTTTTTTCCTGAATATATTCAGGAAAAAACGCATACGCCCTTTTTGGCCAAGTGCATCATTGTGGACGTTCTGCCTCTTTTCCTATGCTTTCAATGCAATTCCAGTCTACCTCCTGAAATCGGTTTCCTGCAATTCTGCCCCGCTTTCAAGTCCTCTTGGCAGCCTTATTTCAGTCTATTTTTGGACGATAGCTGTCATTTATAACTCTGCAGGTTTGTGAATTACAGTGCCCCTGAGCTCCTTTCTTCAACTCGCTTTCTTGTGACCTGGCCTCAACACCGCAGGATGGCTTCAGGCCCTAATCTTGTTCCGGCACGGCACGCTGAGACTTTGGTTAATTCCTCTTCCTGGTGGGAAATGAGAGTTAAATTTGCCCGTCCAGACACCTCCAGCTAGTCTCTCATTAGTTCTCGCTATTCCTGTTCATCTTCCGCAGAAATTGCAAACTGGGCCAAACAGGAGGTTAAAGGGACTGACTCTCCAAGTGGGGAGAGTGTTAGTAAAGCGTCTGGAATGTTGCACCCGAGTACCAGGGGAGGAAAACTGAGACATATTTGAACACGTCTCCCGATCACATGGTTGATCATACTCTAGGTTCCACATGCATGTTTTAGCTGAAGGAAGAATACCTTAAACCTGGGTAGTTGAAACCCGTGGAATGGGTACCATGCAATATGACTTCAAAGGGTCTTCATTTGCTCACCGAACCTCTCCAATCCTATCACTGCTGCGTTTATGCCCCTGTACACATGCTTGATTCTCTTTCGGAGACATAGCAATCCATAGGTTTTAAGATACTTACAAGTCAGTTACATTCTGAGGCGTTTAATATGCGGTGTTGAGTCCATTTCGTTGAGCAAGGAGTAGCTCTTGTCTATTCCATATTTGGCTTAAGGAACTTTATCTGTGCTCATTTCAATCTCTGGTTTTATGCAGCACCCCAACTCACCTTTACCCTTAAGCAAGCATAAGTTGTTTTTCTAATTTTGAGACCCTGTTCTGATCTGTAATTCAGTTCCTGTGTAGCCAAGGTTCCATTCCGTGTATTACTGATATCTTATGATGTTTCTTTTTCTGTGTGACTTATTTCAGTTAGAATCATCATACCTGAATCCACTCATTGTGCTGCTAAGGGCCTGATGACATAGATTTCATTGCTGAGTGATATTGCTTTGTAAGTGAATACCACAACTTCTTTATCCATTTTTCACTTTCTGCGATGTTGAACTTGTACTGTAAACAAGGTTCTTGTAAACAGAGCCATTCCAAACTTTGGGGTGGCTGTGTCTTTTTGATTTTAATTTCCCTAAGCTATAGGACCATAAGTGGAAGTGCCCTAGGCTCTGTTGCTTTGTTTTTTAGATGTTTCAGGAAACACCATACACTTCTCCCAAGTGTCTGTTGGCAATTTACATCCCGCCCATCAGCATAACAAGGCTCCCAGTTCTCAATGGCCTGTTGCCTTTCTGGATTTTACACTTTTTTCAGATGGCCCTTTTGACCGGGGGGAAGTGAGACTTCATTGTAGTGCAGATTTCCTTTGCAAGCTTGCTTGGTTGGCCAAAAAGGGCGTATGCGTTTTTTCCTGAATATATTCAGGAAAAAACGCATACGCCCTTTTTGGCCAAGTGCATCATTGTGGACGTTCTGCCTCTTTTCCTATGCTTTCAATGCAATTCCAGTCTACCTCCTGAAATCGGTTTCCTGCAATTCTGCCCCGCTTTCAAGTCCTCTTGGCAGCCTTACTTCAGTCTATTTTTGGACGATAGCTGTCATTTATAACTCTGCAGGTTTGTGAATTACAGTGCCCCTGAGCTCCTTTCTTCAACTCGCTTTCTTTTGAGCTGGCCGCAACACCGCAGGATGGCTTCAGGCCCTAATCTGGTTCCGGCCCGGCATGCTGAGCCTTTGGTTAATTCCTCTTCCTGGTGGGAAATGAGAGTTAAATTTGCCCGTCCAGACACCTCCAGCTAGCCTCTCATTGGTTCTCGCTATTCCTGTTCATCTTCCGCAGAAATTGCAAACTGGGCCAAACAGGAGGTTAAAGGGACTGACTCTCCAAGTGGGGAGAGTGTTAGTAAAGCATCTGGAATGTTGCACCCAAGTACCAGGGGAGGAAAACTGAGACATATTTGAACACGTCTCCCATTCACATGGTTGATCATACTTGGGTTCCACATGCATGTTTTAGCTGAAGGAAGAATACCTTAAACCTGGGTAGTTGAAACCCGTGGAATGGGTACCATGCAATATGACTTCAAAGGGTCTTCATTTGCTCACCGAACCTCTCCAATCCTATCACTGCTGCGTTTATGACCCTGTACACATGCTTGATTCTCTTTCAGAGACATAGCAATCCATAGGTTTTAAGATACTTACAAGTCAGGTACATTCTTAGGCGTTTAATATGCGGTGTTGAGTCCATTTCGTTGAGCAAGGAGTAGCTCTTGTCTATTCCATATTTGGCTTAAGGAACTTTATCTGTGCTCATTTCAATCTCTGGTTTTATGCAGCACCCCAACTCACCTTTACCCTTAAGCAAGCATAAGTTGGTTTTCTAAATTGAGACCCTGTTCTGTTCTGTAATTCAGTTCCTGTGTAGCCAAGTTTCCATTCCGTGTATTACTGATATCTTATGATGTTTCTTTTTCTGTGTGACTTATTTCAGTTAGAATCATCATACCTGAATCCACTCATTGTGCTGCTAAGGGCCTGATGACATAGATTTAATTCTGAGTGATATTGCTTTGTAAGTAAATACCACAACTTCTTTATCCATTTTTCACTTTCTGCGATGTTGAACTTGTACTGTAAACGAGGTTCTTGTAAACAGAGCCGTTCCAAACTTTGGGGTGGCTGTGTCTTTTTGATTTTAATTTCCCTAAGCTATAGGACCATAAGTGGAAGTGCCCTAGGCTCTGTTGCTTTGTTTTTTAGATGTTTCAGGAAACACCATACACTTCTCCCAAGTGTCTGTTGGCAATTTACATCCCGCCCATCAGCATAACAAGGCTCCCAGTTCTTAATGGCCTGTTGCCTTTCTGGATTTTACACTTTTTTCAGATGGCCCTTTTGACCGGGGGGAAGTGAGACTTCATTGTAGTGCAGATTTCCTTTGCAAGCTTGCTTGGTTGGCCAAAAAGGGCGTATGCGTTTTTTCCTGAATATATTCAGGAAAAAACGCATACGCCCTTTTTGGCCAAGTGCATCATTGTGGACGTTCTGCCTCTTTTCCTATGCTTTCAATGCAACTCCAGTCTACCTCCTGAAATCGGTTTCCTGCAATTCTGCCCCGCTTTCAAGTCCTCTTGGCAGCCTTACTTCAGTCTATTTTTGGACGATAGCTGTCATTTATAACTCTGCAGGTTTGTGAATTACAGTGCCCCTGAGCTCCTTTCTTCAACTCGCTTTCTTGTGCCCTGGCCGCAACATCGCAGGATGGCTTCAGGCCCTAATCTGGTTCTGGCCCGGCAGGCTGAGCCTTTGGTTAATTCCTCTTCCTGGTGGGAAATGAGAGTTAAATTTGCCCGTCCAGACACCTCCAGCTAGCCTCTCATTGGTTCTCGCTATTCCTGTTCATCTTCCGCAGAAATTGCAAACTGGGCCAAACAGGAGGTTAAAGGGACTGACTCTCCAAGTGGGGAGAGTGTTAGTAAAGCGTCTGGAATGTTGCACCCGAGTACCAGGGGAGGAAAACTGAGACATATTTGAAAATGTCTCCCGATCACATGGTTGATCATACTCTAGGTTCCACATGCATGTTTTAGCTGAAGGAAGAATACCTTAAACCTGGGTAGTTGAAACCCGTGGAATGGGTACTATGTAATATGACTTCAAAGGGTCTTCATTTGCTCACTGAACCTCTCCAATCCTATCACTGCTGCGTTTATGCCCCTGTACACATGCTTGATTCTCTTTCGGAGACATAACAATCCATAGGTTTTAAGATACTTACAAGTCAGGTACATTCTTAGGCGTTTAATATGCGGTGTTGAGTCCATTTCGTTGAGCAAGGAGTAGCTCTTGTCTATTCCATATTTGGCTTAATGACCTTTATCTGTGCTCATTTCAATCTCTGGTGTTATGCAGCACCCCAACTCACCTTTACCCTTAAGCAAGCATAAGTTGTTTTTCTAAATTTGAGACACTGTTCTGTTCTGTAATTCAGTTCCTGTGTAGCCAAGTTTCCATTCCATGTATTACTGATATCTTATGATGTTTCTTTTTCTGTGTGACTTATTTCAGTTAGAATCATCATACCTGAATCCACTCATTGTGCTACTAAGGGCCTGATGACAGAGATTTCATTGCTGAGTGATATTGCTTTGTAAGTGAATACCACAACTTCTTTATCCATTTTTCACTTTCTGCGATGTTGAACTTGTACTGTAAACGAGGTTCTTGTAAACAGAGGCGTCCCAAACTTTGGGGTGGCTGTGTCTTTTTGATTTTAATTTCCCTAAGCTATAGGACCATAAGTGGAAGTGCCCTAGGTTCTGTTGCTTTGTTTTTTAGATGTTTCAGGAAACACCATACACTTCTCCCGAGTGGTTGTTGGCAATTTACATCCCACCCATCAGCATAACAAGGCTCCCAGTTCTCCATGGCCTGTCCTGCCTTTCTGGATTTTACACTTTTTTCAGATGGCCCTTTTGACCAGGGGGAAGTGAGACTTCATTGTAGTGCAGATTTCCTTTGCAAGCTTGCTTGGTTGGCAAAAAGGGCGTATGCGTTTTTTCCTGAATATATTCAGGAAAAAACGCATACGCCCTTTTTGGCCAAGTGCATCATTGTGGACGTTCTGCCTCTTTTCCTATGCTTTCAATGCAATTCCAGTCTACCTCCTGAAATCGGTTTCCTGCAATTCTGCCCCGCTTTCAAGTCCTCTTGGCAGCCTTACTTCAGTCTATTTTTGGACGATAGCTGTCATTTATAACTCTGCAGGTTTGTGAATTACAGTGCCCCTGAGCTCCTTTCTTCAACTCGCTTTCTTTTGAGCTGGCCGCAACACCGCAGGATGTCTTCAGGCCCTAATCTGGTTCCGGCACGGCACGCTGAGCCTTTGGTTATTTCCTCTTCCTGTTGGGAAATGAGAGTTAAATTTGCCCGTCCAGACACCTCCAGCTAGTCTCTCATTGGTTCTCGCTATTCCTGTTCATCTTCCGCAGAAATTGCAAACTGGGCCAAACAGGAGGTTAAAGGGACTGACTCTCCAAGTCGGGAGAGTGTTAGTAAAGCGTCTGGAATGTTGCACCCGAGTACCAGGGGAGGAAAACTGAGACATATTTGAACACGTCTCCCGATCACATGGTTGATCATACTCTAGGTTCCACATGCATGTTTTAGTTGAAGGAAGAATACCTTAAACCTGGGTAGTTGAAACCCGTGGAATGGGTACCATGCAATATGACTTCAAAGGGTCTTCATTTGCTCACCGAACCTCTCCAATCCTATCACTGCTGCGTTTATTCCCCTGTACACACGCTTGATTCTCTTTTGGAGACATAGCAATCCATAGGTTTTAAGATACTTACTAGTCAGGTACATTCTTAGGGGTTTAATATGGGGTTTTGAGTCCATTTCGTTGAGCAAGGAGTAGCTCTTGTCTATTCCATATTTGGCTTAAGGAACTTTATCTGTGCTCATTTCAATCTCTGGTTTTATGCAGCACCCCAACTCACCTTTACCCTTAAGCAAGCATAAGTTGGTTTTCTAAATTTGAGACCCTGTTCTGTTCTGTAATTCAGTTCCTGTGTAGCCAAGTTTACATTCCGTGTATTACTGATATCTTATGATGTTTCTTTTTCTGTGTGACTTATTTCAGTTAGAATCATCATACCTGAATCCACTCATTGTGCTGCTAAGGGCCTGATGACACAGATTTCATTGCTGAGTGATATTGCTTTGTAAGTAAATACCACAAGTTCTTTATCCATTTTTCACTTTCTGCGATGTTGAACTTGTACTGTAAACGAGGTTCTTGTAAACAGAGCCGTTCCAAACTTTGGGGTGGCTGTGTCTTTTTGATTTTAATTTCCCTAAGCTATAGGACCATAAGTGGAAGTGCCCTAGGCTCTGTTGCTTTGTTTTTTAGATGTTTCAGGAAACACCATACACTTCTCCCAAGTGTCTGTTGGCAATTTACATCCCGCCCATCAGCATAACAAGGCTCCCAGTTCTTAATGGCCTGTTGCCTTTCTGGATTTTACACTTTTTTCAGTTGGCCCTTTTGACCGGGGGGAAGTGAGACTTCATTGTAGTGCAGATTTCCTTTGCAAGCTTGCTTGGTTGGCCAAAAAGGGCGTATGCGTTTTTTCCTGAATATATTCAGGAAAAAACGCATACGCCCTTTTTGGCCAAGTGCATCATTGTGGACGTTCTGCCTCTTTTCCTATGCTTTCAATGCAACTCCAGTCTACCTCCTGAAATCGGTTTCCTGCAATTCTGCCCCGCTTTCAAGTCCTCTTGGCAGCCTTACTTCAGTCTATTTTTGGACGATAGCTGTCATTTATAACTCTGCAGGTTTGTGAATTACAGTGCCCCTGAGCTCCTTTCTTCAACTCGCTTTCTTGTGCCCTGGCCGCAACATCGCAGGATGGCTTCAGGCCCTAATCTGGTTCCGGCCCGGCAGGCTGAGCCTTTGGTTAATTCCTCTTCCTGGTGGGAAATGAGAGTTAAATTTGCCCGTCCAGACACCTCCAGCTAGCCTCTCATTGGTTCTCGCTATTCCTGTTCATCTTCCGCAGAAATTGCAAACTGGGCCAAACAGGAGGTTAAAGGGACTGACTCTCCAAGTCGGGAGAGTGTTAGTAAAGCGTCTGGAATGTTGCACCCGAGTACCAGGGGAGGAAAACTGAGACATATTTGAAAATGTCTCCCGATCACATGGTTGATCATACTCTAGGTTCCACATGCATGTTTTAGCTGAAGGAAGAATACCTTAAACCTGGGTAGTTGAAACCCGTGGAATGGGTACTATGTAATATGACTTCAAAGGGTCTTCATTTGCTCACTGAACCTCTCCAATCCTATCACTGCTGCGTTTATGCCCCTGTACACATGCTTGATTCTCTTTCGGAGACATAACAATCCATAGGTTTTAAGATACTTACTAGTCAGGTACATTCTTAGGCGTTTAATACGCGGTGTTGAGTCCATTTCGTTGAGCAAGGAGTAGCTCTTGTCTATTCCATATTTGGCTTAAGGAACTTTATCTGTGCTCATTTCAATCTCTGGTGTTATGCAGCACCCCAACTCACCTTTACCCTTAAGCAAGCATAAGTTGTTTTTCTAAATTTGAGACACTGTTCTGTTCTGTAATTCAGTTCCTGTGTAGCGAAGTTTCCATTCCATGTATTACTGATATCTTATGATGTTTCTTTTTCTGTGTGACTTATTTCAGTTAGAATCATCATACCTGAATCCACTCATTGTGCTACTAAGGGCCTGATGACAGAGATTTCATTGCTGAGTGATATTGCTTTGTAAGTGAATACCACAACTTCTTTATCCATTTTTCACTTTCTGCGATGTTGAACTTGTACTGTAAACGAGGTTCTTGTAAACAGAGGCGTCCCAAACTTTGGGGTGGCTGTGTCTTTTTGATTTTAATTTCCCTAAGCTATAGGACCATAAGTGGAAGTGCCCTAGGTTCTGTTGCTTTGTTTTTTAGATGTTTCAGGAAACACCATACACTTCTCCCGAGTGGTTGTTGGCAATTTACATCCCACCCATCAGCATAACAAGGCTCCCAGTTCTCCATGGCCTGTCCTGCCTTTCTGGATTTTACACTTTTTTCAGATGGCCCTTTTGACCAGGGGGAAGTGAGACTTCATTGTAGTGCAGATTTCCTTTGCAAGCTTGCTTGGTTGGCAAAAAGGGCATATGCGTTTTTTCCTGAATATATTCAGGAAAAAACGCATACGCCCTTTTTGGCCAAGTGCATCATTGTGGACGTTCTGCCTCTTTTCCTATGCTTTCAATGCAATTCCAGTCTACCTCCTGAAATCGGTTTCCTGCAATTCTGCCCCGCTTTCAAGTCCTCTTGGCAGCCTTACTTCAGTCTATTTTTGGACGATAGCTGTCATTTATAACTCTGCAGGTTTGTGAATTACAGTGCCCCTGAGCTCCTTTCTTCAACTCGCTTTCTTGTGACCTGGCCGCAACACCGCAGGATGGCTTCAGGCCCTAATCTGGTTCCGGCACGGCACGCTGAGCCTTTGGTTATTTCCTCTTCCTGGTGGGAAATGAGAGTTAAATTTGCCCGTCCAGACACCTCCAGCTAGCCTCTCATTGGTTCTCGCTATTCCTGTTCATCTTCCGCAGAAATTGCAAACTGGGCCAAACAGGAGGTTAAAGGGACTGACTCTCCAAGTCGGGAGAGTGTTAGTAAAGCGTCTGGAATGTTGCACCCGAGTACCAGGGGAGGAAAACTGAGACATATTTGAACACGTCTCCCGATCACATGGTTGATCATACTCTAGGTTCCACATGCATGTTTTAGTTGAAGGAAGAATACCTTAAACCTGGGTAGTTGAAACCCGTGGAATGGGTACCATGCAATATGACTTCAAAGGGTCTTCATTTGCTCACCGAACCTCTCCAATCCTATCACTGCTGCGTTTATTCCCCTGTACACACGCTTGATTCTCTTTTGGAGACATAGCAATCCATAGGTTTTAAGATACTTACTAGTCAGGTACATTCTTAGGGGTTTAATATGGGGTTTTGAGTCCATTTCGTTGAGCAAGGAGTAGCTCTTGTCTATTCCATATTTGGCTTAAGGAACTTTATCTGTGCTCATTTCAATCTCGTTTTATGCAGCACCCCAACTCACCTTTACCCTTAAGCAAGCATAAGTTGGTTTTCTAAATTTGAGACCCTGTTCTGTTTTGGAATGCAGTTCCTGTGTAGCCAAGTTTACATTCCGTGTATTAGTGATATCTTATGATGTTTCTTTTTCTGTGTGAATTATTTCAGTTAGAATCATCGTACCTGAATCCACTCATTATGCTGCTACGGGCCTGATGACATAGATTTCATTGCTGAGTGATACTGCATTGTACGTAAGTACCACAAGTTCTTTATCCATTTTTCACTTTCTGTGATGTTGAACTTGTACTGTAAACGAGGTTCTTGTAAACAGAGGCGTCCCAAACTTTGGGGTGGCTGTGTCTTTTTGATTTTAATTTCCCTAAGCTATAGGACCATAAGTGGCAGTGCCCTAGGCTCTGTTGCTTTGTTTTTTAGATGTTTCAGGAAACACCATACACTACTCCCGAGTGTCTGTTGGCAATTTACATCCCTCCCATCAGCATAACAAGGCTCCCAGTTCTCCATGGCCTGTCCTGCCTTTCTGGATTTTACACTTTTTTCAGATGGCCCTTTTGACTGGGGGGAAGTGAGACTTCATTGTAGTGCAGATTTCCTTTGCAAGCTTGCTTGGTTGGCCAAAAAGGGCGTATGCGTTTTTTCCTGAATATATTCAGGAAAAAACGCATACGCCCTTTTTGGCCAAGTGCATCATTGTGGACGTTCTGCCTCTTTTCCTATGCTTTCAATGCAATTCCAGTCTACCTCCTGAAATCGGTTTCCTGCAATTCTGCCCCGCTTTCAAGTCCTCTTGGCAGCCTTACTTCAGTCTATTTTTGGACGATAGCTGTCATTTATAACTCTGCAGGTTTGTGAATTACAGTGCCCCTGAGCTCCTTTCTTCAACTCGCTTTCTTGTGACCTGGCCGCAACACCGCAGGATGGCTTCAGGCCCTAATCTGGTTCCGGCCCGGCATGCTGAGCCTTTGGTTAATTCCTCTTCCTGGTGGGAAATGAGAGTTAAATTTGCCCGTCCAGACACCTCCAGCTAGCCTCTCATTGGTTCTCGGTATTCCTGTTCATCTTCCGCAGAAATTGCAAACTGGGCCAAGCAGGAGGTTAAAGGGACTGACTCTCCAAGTCGGGAGAGTGTTAGTAAAGCGTCTGGAATGTTGCACCCGACTACCAGGGTACGAAAACTGAGACATATTTGAACACATCTCCCGATCACATGGTTGATCATACTCTAGGTTCCACATGCATGTTTTAGCTGAAGGAAGAATACCTTAAACCTGGGTAGTTGAAACCCGTGGAATGGGTACCATGCAATATGACTTCAAAGGGTCTTCATTTGCTCACCGAACCTCTCCAATCCTATCACTGCTGCGTTTATGCCCCTGTACACATGCTTGATTCTCTTTCGGAGACATAGCAATCCATAGGTTTTAAGATACTTACTAGTCAGGTACATTCTTAGGCGTTTAATATGCGGTGTTGAGTCCATTTCGTTGAGCAAGGAGTAGCTCTTGTCTATTCCATATTTGACTTAAGGAACTTTATCTGTGCTCATTTCAATCTCTGGTTTTATGCAGCACCCCAACTCATCTTTACCCTTAAGCAAGCATAAGTTGGTTTTCTAAATTTGAGACCCTGTTCTGTTCTGTAATTCAGTTCCTGTGTAGCCAAGTTTACATTCCGTGTATTACTGATATCTTATGATGTTTCTTTTTCTGTGTGACTTACTTCAGTTAGAATCATCATACCTGAATCCACTCATTGTGCTGCTAAGGGCCTGATGACACAGATTTCATTGCTGAGTGATATTGCTTTGTAAGTAAATACCACAACTTCTTTATCCATTTTTCACTTTCTGCAATGTTGAACTTGTACTGTAAACGAGGTTCTTTTAAACAGAGCCGTTCCAAACTTTGGGGTGGCTGTGTCTTTTTGATTTTAATTTCCCTAAGCTATAGGACCATAAGTGGAAGTGCCCTAGGTTCTGTTGCTTTGTTTTTTAGATGTTTCAGGAAACACCATACACTTCTCCCGAGTGTCTGTTGGCAATTTACATCCCGCCCATCAGCATAACAAGGCTCCCAGTTCTCCATGGCCTGTCCTGCCTTTCTGGATTTTACACTTTTTTCAGATGGCCCTTTTGACCGGGGGGAAGTGAGACTTCATTGTAGTGCAGATTTCCTTTGCAAGCTTGCTTGGTTGGCAAAAAGGGCGTATGCGTTTTTTCCTGAATATATTCAGGAAAAAACGCATACGCCCTTTTTGGCCAAGTGCATCATTGTGGACGTTCTGCCTCTTTTCCTATGCTTTCAATGCAATTCCAGTCTACCTCCTGAAATCGGTTTCCTGCAATTCTGCCCCGCTTTCAAGTCCTCTTGGCAGCCTTACTTCAGTCTATTTTTGGACGATAGCTGTCATTTATAACTCTGCAGGTTTGTGAATTACAGTGCCCCTGAGCTCCTTTCTTCAACTCGCTTTCTTTTGAGCTGGCCGCAACACCGCAGGATGGCTTCAGGCCCTAATCTGGTTCCGGCACGGCACGCTGAGCCTTTGGTTATTTCCTCTTCCTGTTGGGAAATGAGATTTAAATTTGCCCGTCCAGACACCTCCAGCTAGCCTCTCATTGGTTCTCGCTATTCCTGTTCATCTTCCGCAGAAATTGCAAACTGGGCCAAACAGGAGGTTAAAGGGACTGACTCTCCAAGTCGGGAGAGTGTTAGTAAAGCGTCTGGAATGTTGCACCCGAGTACCAGGGGAGGAAAACTGAGACATATTTGAACACGTCTCCCGATCACATGGTTGATCATACTCTAGGTTCCACATGCATGTTTTAGTTGAAGGAAGAATACCTTAAACCTGGGTAGTTGAAACCCGTGGAATGGGTACCATGCAATATGACTTCAAAGGGTCTTCATTTGCTCACCGAACCTCTCCAATCCTATCACTGCTGCGTTTATTCCCCTGTACACACGCTTGATTCTCTTTTGGAGACATAGCAATCCATAGGTTTTAAGATACTTACTAGTCAGGTACATTCTTAGGGGTTTAATATGGGGTTTTGAGTCCATTTCGTTGAGCAAGGAGTAGCTCTTGTCTATTCCATATTTGGCTTAAGGAACTTTATCTGTGCTCATTTCAATCTCGTTTTATGCAGCACCCCAACTCACCTTTACCCTTAAGCAAGCATAAGTTGGTTTTCTAAATTTGAGACCCTGTTCTGTTTTGGAATGCAGTTCCTGTGTAGCCAAGTTTACATTCCGTGTATTAGTGATATCTTATGATGTTTCTTTTTCTGTGTGAATTATTTCAGTTAGAATCATCGTACCTGAATCCACTCATTATGCTGCTACGGGCCTGATGACATAGATTTCATTGCTGAGTGATACTGCATTGTACGTAAGTACCACAAGTTCTTTATCCATTTTTCACTTTCTGTGATGTTGAACTTGTACTGTAAACGAGGTTCTTGTAAACAGAGGCGTCCCAAACTTTGGGGTGGCTGTGTCTTTTTGATTTTAATTTCCCTAAGCTATAGGACCATAAGTGGCAGTGCCCTAGGCTCTGTTGCTTTGTTTTTTAGATGTTTCAGGAAACACCATACACTACTCCCGAGTGTCTGTTGGCAATTTACATCCCTCCCATCAGCATAACAAGGCTCCCAGTTCTCCATGGCCTGTCCTGCCTTTCTGGATTTTACACTTTTTTCAGATGGCCCTTTTGACTGGGGGGAAGTGAGACTTCATTGTAGTGCAGATTTCCTTTGCAAGCTTGCTTGGTTGGCCAAAAAGGGCGTATGCGTTTTTTCCTGAATATATTCAGGAAAAAACGCATACGCCCTTTTTGGCCAAGTGCATCATTGTGGACGTTCTGCCTCTTTTCCTATGCTTTCAATGCAATTCCAGTCTACCTCCTGAAATCGGTTTCCTGCAATTCTGCCCCGCTTTCAAGTCCTCTTGGCAGCCTTACTTCAGTCTATTTTTGGACGATAGCTGTCATTTATAACTCTGCAGGTTTGTGAATTACAGTGCCCCTGAGCTCCTTTCTTCAACTCGCTTTCTTGTGACCTGGCCGCAACACCGCAGGATGGCTTCAGGCCCTAATCTGGTTCCGGCCCGGCATGCTGAGCCTTTGGTTAATTCCTCTTCCTGGTGGGAAATGAGAGTTAAATTTGCCCGTCCAGACACCTCCAGCTAGCCTCTCATTGGTTCTCGGTATTCCTGTTCATCTTCCGCAGAAATTGCAAACTGGGCCAAGCAGGAGGTTAAAGGGACTGACTCTCCAAGTCGGGAGAGTGTTAGTAAAGCGTCTGGAATGTTGCACCCGACTACCAGGGTACGAAAACTGAGACATATTTGAACACATCTCCCGATCACATGGTTGATCATACTCTAGGTTCCACATGCATGTTTTAGCTGAAGGAAGAATACCTTAAACCTGGGTAGTTGAAACCCGTGGAATGGGTACCATGCAATATGACTTCAAAGGGTCTTCATTTGCTCACCGAACCTCTCCAATCCTATCACTGCTGCGTTTATGCCCCTGTACACATGCTTGATTCTCTTTCGGAGACATAGCAATCCATAGGTTTTAAGATACTTACTAGTCAGGTACATTCTTAGGCGTTTAATATGCGGTGTTGAGTCCATTTCGTTGAGCAAGGAGTAGCTCTTGTCTATTCCATATTTGACTTAAGGAACTTTATCTGTGCTCATTTCAATCTCTGGTTTTATGCAGCACCCCAACTCATCTTTACCCTTAAGCAAGCATAAGTTGGTTTTCTAAATTTGAGACCCTGTTCTGTTCTGTAATTCAGTTCCTGTGTAGCCAAGTTTACATTCCGTGTATTACTGATATCTTATGATGTTTCTTTTTCTGTGTGACTTACTTCAGTTAGAATCATCATACCTGAATCCACTCATTGTGCTGCTAAGGGCCTGATGACACAGATTTCATTGCTGAGTGATATTGCTTTGTAAGTAAATACCACAACTTCTTTATCCATTTTTCACTTTCTGCAATGTTGAACTTGTACTGTAAACGAGGTTCTTTTAAACAGAGCCGTTCCAAACTTTGGGGTGGCTGTGTCTTTTTGATTTTAATTTCCCTAAGCTATAGGACCATAAGTGGAAGTGCCCTAGGTTCTGTTGCTTTGTTTTTTAGATGTTTCAGGAAACACCATACACTTCTCCCGAGTGTCTGTTGGCAATTTACATCCCGCCCATCAGCATAACAAGGCTCCCAGTTCTCCATGGCCTGTCCTGCCTTTCTGGATTTTACACTTTTTTCAGATGGCCCTTTTGACCGGGGGGAAGTGAGACTTCATTGTAGTGCAGATTTCCTTTGCAAGCTTGCTTGGTTGGCAAAAAGGGCGTATGCGTTTTTTCCTGAATATATTCAGGAAAAAACGCATACGCCCTTTTTGGCCAAGTGCATCATTGTGGACGTTCTGCCTCTTTTCCTATGCTTTCAATGCAATTCCAGTCTACCTCCTGAAATCGGTTTCCTGCAATTCTGCCCCGCTTTCAAGTCCTCTTGGCAGCCTTACTTCAGTCTATTTTTGGACGATAGCTGTCATTTATAACTCTGCAGGTTTGTGAATTACAGTGCCCCTGAGCTCCTTTCTTCAACTCGCTTTCTTTTGAGCTGGCCGCAACACCGCAGGATGGCTTCAGGCCCTAATCTGGTTCCGGCACGGCACGCTGAGCCTTTGGTTATTTCCTCTTCCTGTTGGGAAATGAGATTTAAATTTGCCCGTCCAGACACCTCCAGCTAGCCTCTCATTGGTTCTCGCTATTCCTGTTCATCTTCCGCAGAAATTGCAAACTGGGCCAAACAGGAGGTTAAAGGGACTGACTCTCCAAGTCGGGAGAGTGTTAGTAAAGCGTCTGGAATGTTGCACCCGAGTACCAGGGGAGGAAAACTGAGACATATTTGAACACGTCTCCCGATCACATGGTTGATCATACTCTAGGTTCCACATGCATGTTTTAGTTGAAGGAAGAATACCTTAAACCTGGGTAGTTGAAACCCGTGGAATGGGTACCATGCAATATGACTTCAAAGGGTCTTCATTTGCTCACCGAACCTCTCCAATCCTATCACTGCTGCGTTTATTCCCCTGTACACACGCTTGATTCTCTTTTGGAGACATAGCAATCCATAGGTTTTAAGATACTTACTAGTCAGGTACATTCTTAGGGGTTTAATATGGGGTTTTGAGTCCATTTCGTTGAGCAAGGAGTAGCTCTTGTCTATTCCATATTTGGCTTAAGGAACTTTATCTGTGCTCATTTCAATCTCGTTTTATGCAGCACCCCAACTCACCTTTACCCTTAAGCAAGCATAAGTTGGTTTTCTAAATTTGAGACCCTGTTCTGTTTTGGAATGCAGTTCCTGTGTAGCCAAGTTTACATTCCGTGTATTAGTGATATCTTATGATGTTTCTTTTTCTGTGTGAATTATTTCAGTTAGAATCATCGTACCTGAATCCACTCATTATGCTGCTACGGGCCTGATGACATAGATTTCATTGCTGAGTGATACTGCATTGTACGTAAGTACCACAAGTTCTTTATCCATTTTTCACTTTCTGTGATGTTGAACTTGTACTGTAAACGAGGTTCTTGTAAACAGAGGCGTCCCAAACTTTGGGGTGGCTGTGTCTTTTTGATTTTAATTTCCCTAAGCTATAGGACCATAAGTGGCAGTGCCCTAGGCTCTGTTGCTTTGTTTTTTAGATGTTTCAGGAAACACCATACACTACTCCCGAGTGTCTGTTGGCAATTTACATCCCTCCCATCAGCATAACAAGGCTCCCAGTTCTCCATGGCCTGTCCTGCCTTTCTGGATTTTACACTTTTTTCAGATGGCCCTTTTGACTGGGGGGAAGTGAGACTTCATTGTAGTGCAGATTTCCTTTGCAAGCTTGCTTGGTTGGCCAAAAAGGGCGTATGCGTTTTTTCCTGAATATATTCAGGAAAAAACGCATACGCCCTTTTTGGCCAAGTGCATCATTGTGGACGTTCTGCCTCTTTTCCTATGCTTTCAATGCAATTCCAGTCTACCTCCTGAAATCGGTTTCCTGCAATTCTGCCCCGCTTTCAAGTCCTCTTGGCAGCCTTACTTCAGTCTATTTTTGGACGATAGCTGTCATTTATAACTCTGCAGGTTTGTGAATTACAGTGCCCCTGAGCTCCTTTCTTCAACTCGCTTTCTTGTGACCTGGCCGCAACATCGCAGGATGGCTTCAGGCCCTAATCTGGTTCCGGCCCGGCATGCTGAGCCTTTGGTTAATTCCTCTTCCTGGTGGGAAATGAGAGTTAAATTTGCCCGTCCAGACACCTCCAGCTAGCCTCTCATTGGTTCTCGGTATTCCTGTTCATCTTCCGCAGAAATTGCAAACTGGGCCAAGCAGGAGGTTAAAGGGACTGACTCTCCAAGTCGGGAGAGTGTTAGTAAAGCGTCTGGAATGTTGCACCCGACTACCAGGGTACGAAAACTGAGACATATTTGAACACATCTCCCGATCACATGGTTGATCATACTCTAGGTTCCACATGCATGTTTTAGCTGAAGGAAGAATACCTTAAACCTGGGTAGTTGAAACCCGTGGAATGGGTACCATGCAATATGACTTCAAAGGGTCTTCATTTGCTCACCGAACCTCTCCAATCCTATCACTGCTGCGTTTATGCCCCTGTACACATGCTTGATTCTCTTTCGGAGACATAGCAATCCATAGGTTTTAAGATACTTACTAGTCAGGTACATTCTTAGGCGTTTAATATGCGGTGTTGAGTCCATTTCGTTGAGCAAGGAGTAGCTCTTGTCTATTCCATATTTGACTTAAGGAACTTTATCTGTGCTCATTTCAATCTCTGGTTTTATGCAGCACCCCAACTCATCTTTACCCTTAAGCAAGCATAAGTTGGTTTTCTAAATTTGAGACCCTGTTCTGTTCTGTAATTCAGTTCCTGTGTAGCCAAGTTTACATTCCGTGTATTACTGATATCTTATGATGTTTCTTTTTCTGTGTGACTTACTTCAGTTAGAATCATCATACCTGAATCCACTCATTGTGCTGCTAAGGGCCTGATGACACAGATTTCATTGCTGAGTGATATTGCTTTGTAAGTAAATACCACAACTTCTTTATCCATTTTTCACTTTCTGTGATGTTGAACTTGTACTGTAAACGAGGTTCTTGTAAACAGAGCCGTTCCAAACTTTGGGGTGGCTGTGTCTTTTTGATTTTAATTTCCCTAAGCTATAGGACCATAAGTGGAAGTGCCCTAGGTTCTGTTGCTTTGTTTTTTAGATGTTTCAGGAAACACCATACACTTCTCCCGAGTGGTTGTTGGCAATTTACATCCCGCCCATCAGCAGAACAAGGCTCCCAGTTCTCCATGGCCTGTCCTGCCTTTCTGGATTTTACACTTTTTTCAGATGGCCCTTTTGACCGGGGGGAAGTGAGACTTCATTGTAGTGCAGATTTCCTTTGCAAGCTTGCTTGGTTGGCCAAAAAGGGCGTATGCGTTTTTTCCTGAATATATTCAGGAAAAAACGCATACGCCCTTTTTGGCCAAGTGCATCATTGTGGACGTTCTGCCTCTTTTCCTATGCTTTCAATGCAATTCCAGTCTACCTCCTGAAATCGGTTTCCTGCAATTCTGCCCCACATTCTAGTCCTCTTGGCAGCCTTACTTCAGTCTATTTTTGGACGATAGCTGTCATTTATAACTCTGCAGGTTTGTGAATTACAGTGCCCCTGAGCTCCTTTCCTCAACTCGCTTTCTTTTGAGCTGGCCACAACACCGCAGGATGGCTTCAGGCCCTAATGTGGTTCCGGCACGGCACGCTGAGCCTTTGGTTAATTCCTCTTCCTGGTGGGAAATGAGAGTTAAATTTGCCCGTCCAGACACCTCCAGCTAGCCTCTCATTGGTTCTCGCTATTCCTGTTCATCTTCCGCAGAAATTGCAAACTGGGCCAAACAGGAGGTTAAAGGGACTGACTCTCCAAGTGGGGAGAGTGTTAGTAAAGCGTCTGGAATGTTGCACCCGAGTACCAGGGTACAAAAACTGAGACATATTTGAACACATCTCCCGATCGCATGGTTGATCATACTCTAGGTTCCACATGCATGTTTTAGCTGAAGGAAGAATACCTTAAACCTGGGTAGTTGAAACCCGTGGAATGGGTACCATGCAATATGACTTCAAAGGGTCTTCATTTGCTCACCGAACCTCTCCAATCCTATCACTGCTGCGTTTATGCCCCTGTACACATGCTTGATTCTCTTTCGGAGACATAGCAATCCATAGGTTTTAAGATACTTACTAGTCAGGTACATTCTTAGGCGTTTAATATGCGGTGTTGAGTCCATTTCGTTGAGCAAGGAGTAGCTCTTGTCTATTCCATATTTGACTTAAGGAACTTTATCTGTGCTCATTTCAATCTCTGGTTTTATGCAGCACCCCAACTCACCTTTACCCTTAAGCAAGCATAAGTTGGTTTTCTAAATTTGAGACCCTGTTCTGTTCTGTAATTCAGTTCCTGTGTAGCCAAGTTTACATTCCGTGTATTACTGATATCTTATGATGTTTCTTTTTCTGTGTGACTTACTTCAGTTAGAATCATCATACCTGAATCCACTCATTGTGCTGCTAAGGGCCTGATGACACAGATTTCATTGCTGAGTGATATTGCTTTGTAAGTAAATACCACAACTTCTTTATCCATTTTTCACTTTCTGCAATGTTGAACTTGTACTGTAAACGAGGTTCTTTTAAACAGAGCCGTTCCAAACTTTGGGGTGGCTGTGTCTTTTTGATTTTAATTTCCCTAAGCTATAGGACCATAAGTGGAAGTGCCCTAGGTTCTGTTGCTTTGTTTTTTAGATGTTTCAGGAAACACCATACACTTCTCCCGAGTGTCTGTTGGCAATTTACATCCCGCCCATCAGCATAACAAGGCTCCCAGTTCTCCATGGCCTGTCCTGCCTTTCTGGATTTTACACTTTTTTCAGATGGCCCTTTTGACCGGGGGGAAGTGAGACTTCATTGTAGTGCAGATTTCCTTTGCAAGCTTGCTTGGTTGGCAAAAAGGGCGTATGCGTTTTTTCCTGAATATATTCAGGAAAAAACGCATACGCCCTTTTTGGCCAAGTGCATCATTGTGGACGTTCTGCCTCTTTTCCTATGCTTTCAATGCAATTCCAGTCTACCTCCTGAAATCGGTTTCCTGCAATTCTGCCCCGCTTTCAAGTCCTCTTGGCAGCCTTACTTCAGTCTATTTTTGGACGATAGCTGTCATTTATAACTCTGCAGGTTTGTGAATTACAGTGCCCCTGAGCTCCTTTCTTCAACTCGCTTTCTTTTGAGCTGGCCGCAACACCGCAGGATGGCTTCAGGCCCTAATCTGGTTCCGGCACGGCACGCTGAGCCTTTGGTTATTTCCTCTTCCTGTTGGGAAATGAGATTTAAATTTGCCCGTCCAGACACCTCCAGCTAGCCTCTCATTGGTTCTCGCTATTCCTGTTCATCTTCCGCAGAAATTGCAAACTGGGCCAAACAGGAGGTTAAAGGGACTGACTCTCCAAGTCGGGAGAGTGTTAGTAAAGCGTCTGGAATGTTGCACCCGAGTACCAGGGGAGGAAAACTGAGACATATTTGAACACGTCTCCCGATCACATGGTTGATCATACTCTAGGTTCCACATGCATGTTTTAGTTGAAGGAAGAATACCTTAAACCTGGGTAGTTGAAACCCGTGGAATGGGTACCATGCAATATGACTTCAAAGGGTCTTCATTTGCTCACCGAACCTCTCCAATCCTATCACTGCTGCGTTTATTCCCCTGTACACACGCTTGATTCTCTTTTGGAGACATAGCAATCCATAGGTTTTAAGATACTTACTAGTCAGGTACATTCTTAGGGGTTTAATATGGGGTTTTGAGTCCATTTCGTTGAGCAAGGAGTAGCTCTTGTCTATTCCATATTTGGCTTAAGGAACTTTATCTGTGCTCATTTCAATCTCGTTTTATGCAGCACCCCAACTCACCTTTACCCTTAAGCAAGCATAAGTTGGTTTTCTAAATTTGAGACCCTGTTCTGTTTTGGAATGCAGTTCCTGTGTAGCCAAGTTTACATTCCGTGTATTAGTGATATCTTATGATGTTTCTTTTTCTGTGTGAATTATTTCAGTTAGAATCATCGTACCTGAATCCACTCATTATGCTGCTACGGGCCTGATGACATAGATTTCATTGCTGAGTGATACTGCATTGTACGTAAGTACCACAAGTTCTTTATCCATTTTTCACTTTCTGTGATGTTGAACTTGTACTGTAAACGAGGTTCTTGTAAACAGAGGCGTCCCAAACTTTGGGGTGGCTGTGTCTTTTTGATTTTAATTTCCCTAAGCTATAGGACCATAAGTGGCAGTGCCCTAGGCTCTGTTGCTTTGTTTTTTAGATGTTTCAGGAAACACCATACACTACTCCCGAGTGTCTGTTGGCAATTTACATCCCGCCCATCAGCATAACAAGGCTCCCAGTTCTCCATGGCCTGTCCTGCCTTTCTGGATTTTACACTTTTTTCAGATGGCCCTTTTGACTGGGGGGAAGTGAGACTTCATTGTAGTGCAGATTTCCTTTGCAAGCTTGCTTGGTTGGCCAAAAAGGGCGTATGCGTTTTTTCCTGAATATATTCAGGAAAAAACGCATACGCCCTTTTTGGCCAAGTGCATCATTGTGGACGTTCTGCCTCTTTTCCTATGCTTTCAATGCAATTCCAGTCTACCTCCTGAAATCGGTTTCCTGCAATTCTGCCCCGCTTTCAAGTCCTCTTGGCAGCCTTACTTCAGTCTATTTTTGGACGATAGCTGTCATTTATAACTCTGCAGGTTTGTGAATTACAGTGCCCCTGAGCTCCTTTCTTCAACTCGCTTTCTTGTGAGCTGGCCGCAACACCGCAGGATGGCTTCAGGCCCTAATCTGGTTCCGGCCCGGCATGCTGAGCCTTTGGTTAATTCCTCTTCCTGGTGGGAAATGAGAGTTAAATTTGCCCGTCCAGACACCTCCAGCTAGCCTCTCATTGGTTCTCGCTATTCCTGTTCATCTTCCGCAGAAATTGCAAACTGGGCCAAGCAGGAGGTTAAAGGGACTGACTCTCCAAGTCGGGAGAGTGTTAGTAAAGCGTCTGGAATGTTGCACCCGAGTACCAGGGTACGAAAACTGAGACATATTTGAACACAGCTCCCGATCACATGGTTGATCATACTCTAGGTACCACATGCATGTTTTAGCTGAAGGAAGAATACCTTAAACCTGGGTAGTTGAAACCCGTGGAATGGGTACCATGCAATATGACTTCAAAGGGTCTTCATTTGCTCACCGAACCTCTCCAATCCTATCACTGCTGCGTTTATGCCCCTGTACACATGCTTGATTCTCTTTCGGAGACATAGCAATCCATAGGTTTTAAGATACTTACTAGTCAGGTACATTCTTAGGCGTTTAATATGGGGTGTTGAGTCCATTTCGTTGAGCAAGGAGTAGCTCTTGTCTATTCCATATTTGGCTAAAGGAACTTTATCTGTGCTCATTTCAATCTCTAGTTTTATGCAGCACCCCAACTCACCTTTTCCCTTAAGCAAGCATAAGTTGGTTTTCTAAATTTGAGACCCTGTTCTCTTCTGTAATTCAGTTCCTGTGTAGCCAAGTTTACATTCCGTGTATTACTGATATCTTATGATGTTTCTTTTTCTGTGTGACTTATTTCAGTTAGAATCATCATACCTGAATCCACTCATTGTGCTGCTAAGGGCCTGATGACACAGATTTCATTGCTGAGTGATATTGCTTTGTAAGTAAATACCACAACTTCTTTATCCATTTTTCACTTTCTGCGATGTTGAACTTGTATTGTAAACGAGGTTCTTGTAAACAGAGGCGTCCCAAATTTTGGGGTGGCTGTGTCTTTTTTATTTTAATTTCCCTAAGCTATAGGACCATAAGTGGAAGTGCCCTAGGCTCTGTTGCTTTGTTTTTTAGATGTTTCAGGAAACACCATACACTTCTCCAGAGTGGCTGTTGGCAATTTACATCCCGCCCATCAGCATAAGAAGGCTCCCAGTTCTCCATGGCCTGTCGTGCCTTTATGGATTTTACACTTTTTTCAGATGGCCCTTTTGACCGGGGCGAAGTGAGACTTCATTGTAGTGCAGATTTCCTTTGCAAGCTTGCTTGGTTGGCCAAAAAGGGCGTATGCCTTTTTTCCTGAATATATTCAGGAAAAAACGCATACGCCGTTTTTGGCCAAGTGCATCATTGTGGACGTTCTGCCTCTTTTCCTATGCTTTCAAAGCAATTCAAGTCTACCTCCTGAAATCGGTTTCCTGCAATTCTGCCCCGCTTTCAAGTCCTCTTGGCAGCCTTACTTCAGTCTATTTTTGGACGATAGCTGTCATTTATAACTCTGCAGGTTTGTGAATTACAGTGCCCCTGAGCTCCTTTCTTCAACTCGCTTTCTTTTGAGCTGGCCGCAACACCGCAGGATGGCTTCAGGCCCTAATCTGGTTCCGGCACGGCACGCTGAGCCTTTGGTTAATTCCTCTTCCTGGTGGGAAATGAGAGTTAAATTTGCCCGTACAGACACCGCCAGCTAGTCTCTCATTGGTTCTCGCTATTCCTGTTCATCTTCCGCAGAAATTGCAAACTGGGCCAAACAGGAGGTTAAAGGGATTGACTCTCCAAGTCGGGAGAGTGTTAGTAAAGCTTCTGGAATGTTGCACCCGAGTACCAGGGTACGAAAACTGAGACATATTTGAACACGTCTCCCGATCACATGGTTGATCATATCTGGGTTCCACATGCATGTTTTAGCTGAAGGAAGAAAACCTAAAACCTGGGTAGTTGAAACCCGTGGAATGGGTACCATGCAATATGACTTCAAAGGGTCTTCATTTGCTCACCGAACCTCTCCAATCCTATCACTGCTGCGTTTATGCCCCTGTACACATGCTTGATTCTCTTTCGGAGACATAGCAATCCCTAGGTTTTAAGATACTTACTAGTCAGGTACATTCTTAGGCGTTTAATATGCGGTGTTGAGTCCATTTCGTTGAGCAAGATGTAGCTCTTGTCTATTCCATATTTGGCTTAAGGAACTTTATCTGTGCTCATTTCAATCTCTGGTTTTATGCAGCACCCCAACTCACCTTTCCCCTTAAGCAAGCATAAGTTGGTTTTCTAAATTTGAGACCCTGTTCTGTTCTGTAATTCAGTTCCTGTGTAGCCAAGTTTACATTCCGTGTATTAGTGATATCTTATGATGTTTCTTTTTCTGTGTGACTTATTTCAGTTAGAAACATCGTACCTGAATCCACTCATTAAGCTGCTACGGGCCTGATGACAAAGATTTCATTGCTGAGTGATACTGCATTGTACGTAAGTACCACAACTTCTTTATCCATTTTTAACTTTCTGCGATATTGAACTTTTACAGTAAACGAGGTTTTTGTAAACAGAGGAGTCCCAAACTTTGGGGTGGCTGTGTCTTTTTGATTTTAATTTCCCTAAGCTATAGGACCATAAGTGGAAGTGCCCTAGGCTCTGTTGCTTTGTTTTTTAGATGTTTCAGGAAACACCATGCACTTCTCAGGAGTGTCTGTGGACAATTTACATCCCGCCCATCAGCATAACAAAGCTCCCAGTTCTCCATGGCCTGTCCTGCCTTTCTGGATTTTACACCTTTTTCAGATGGCCCTTTTGACCGGGGGGAAGTGAGACTTCTTTGTAGTGCAGATTTCCTTTGCAAGCTTGCTTGGTTGGCCAAAAAGGGCGTATGCGTTTTTTCCTGAATATATTCAGGAAAAAACGCATACGCCCTTTTTGGCCAAGTGCATCATTGTGGACGTTCTGCCTCTTTTCCTATGCTTTCAATGCAATTTCAGTCTACCTCCTGAAATCGGTTTCCTGCAATTCTGCCCCGCTTTCAAGTCCTCTTGGCAGCCTTACTTCAGTCTATTTTTGGACGATAGCTGTCATTTATAACTCTGCAGGTTTGTGAATTACAGTGCCCCTGAGCTCCTTTCTTCAACTCGCTTTCTTGTGAGCTGGCCGCAACACCGCAGGATGGCTTCAGGCCCTAATCTGGTTCTGGCATGGCACGCTGAGCCTTTGGTTATTTCCTCCTCCTGGTGGGAAATGAGAGTTAAATTTGCCCGTCCAGACACCTCCAGCTAGCCTCTCATTGGTTCTCGCTATTCCTGTTCATCTTCCGCAGAAATTGCAAACTGTGCCAAACAGGAGGTTAAAGACGCTGACTCTCCAAGTGGGGAGAGTGTTAGTAAAGCGTCTGGAATGTTGCACCCGAGTACCAGGGGAGGAAAACTGAGACATATTTGAACACGTCTCCCGATCACATGGTTGATCATACTCTGGGTTCCACATGCATGTTTTAGCTGAAGGAAGAATACCTAAAACCTGGGTAGTTGAAACCCGTGGAATGGGTACCATGCAATATGACTTCAAAGGGTCTTCATTTGCTCACCGAACCTCTCCAATCCTATCACTGCTGCGTTTATGCCCCTGTACACATGCTTGATTCTCTTTTGGAGACATAGCAATCCATAGGTTTTTGGATAGTTACTAGTCAGTTGCATTCTTAGGCGTTTAATATGCGGTGTTGAGTCCATTTCGTTGAGCAAGGAGTAGCTCTTGTCTATTCCATATTTGGCTTAAGGAACTTTATCTGTGCTCATTTCAATCTCTGGTTTTATGCAGCACCCCAACTCACCTTTCCCCTTAAGCAAGCATAAGTTGGTTTTCTAAATTTGAGAACCTGTTCTGTTTTGGAATTCAGTTCCTGTGTAGCCAAGTTTACCTTCCGTGTATTAGTGATATCTTATGATGTTTCTTTTTCTGTGTGACTTATTTCAGTTAGAATCATCGTACCTGAATCTACTCATTATGCTGCTACGGGCCTGATGACATAGATTTCATTGCTTAGTGATACTGCATTGTACGTAAGTACCACAAGTTCTTTATCCATTTTTCACTTTCTGTGATATTGAACTTGTACTGTAAACGAGGTTCTTGTCAACAGAGGCGTCCCAAACTTTGGGGTGGCTGTGTCTTTTTGATTTTAATTTCCCTAAGCTATAGGACCATAAGTGGCAGTGCCCTAGGCTCTGTTGCTTTGTGTTTTAGATGTTTCAGGAAACACCATACACTTCTCCCGAGTGTCTGTTGGCAATTTACATCCCGCCCATCAGCATAACAAGGCTCCCAGTTCTCCATTGCCTGTCCTGCCTTTCTGGATTTTACACTTTTTTCAGATGGCCCTTTTGACCGGGGGGAAGTGAGACTTCATTGTAGTGCAGATTTCCTTTGCAAGCTTGCTTGGTTGGCCAAAAAGGGCGTATGCGTTTTTTCCTGAATATATTCAGGAAAAAACGCATACGCCCTTTTTGGCCAAGTGCATCATTGTGGACGTTCTGCCTCTTTTCCTATGCTTTCAATGCAATTCCAGTCTACCTCCTGAAATAGGTTTCCTGCAATTCTGCCCCGCTTTAAAGTCCTCTTGGCAGCCTTACTTCAGTCTATTTTTGGACGATAGCTGTCATTTATAACTCTGCAGGTTTGTGAATTACAGTGCCCCTGAGCTCCTTTCTTCAACTCGCTTTCTTGTGACCTGGCCGCAACACCGCAGGATGGCTTCAGGCCCTAATCTGGTTCCGGTACGGCACGCTGAGTCTTTGGTTATTTCCTCTTCCTGGTGGGAAATGAGAGTTAAATTTGCCCGTCCAGACACCTCCAGGTAGCCTCTCATTGGTTCTCGCTATTCCTGTTCATCTTCCGCAGAAATTGCAAACTGGGCCAAACAGGAGGTTAAAGGGACTGACTCTCCAAGTCGGGAGAGTGTTAGTAAAGCGTCTGGAATGTTGCACCCGAGTACCAGGGGAGGAAAACTGAGACATATTTGAACACGTCTCCCGTTCACATGGTTGATCATACTCTGGGTTCCACATGCATGTTTTAGCTGAAGGAAGAATACCTTAAACCTGGAGAGTTGAGACCCGTGTAATGGGTACCATGCAATATGACTTCAAAGGGTCTTCATTTGCTCACCGAACCTCTCCAATCCTATCACTGCTGTGTTTATGCCCCTGTACACACGCTTGATTGTCTTTTGGAGACATAGCAATCCATAGGTTTTAAGATACTTACTAGTCAGGTACATTCTTAGGCGTTTAATATGGGGTTTTGAGTGCATTTCGTTGAGCAAGGAGTAGCTCTTGTCTATTCCATATTTGGCTTAAGGAACTTTATCTGTGCTCATTTCAATCTCTGGTTTTATGCAGCACCCCAACTCTCCTTTCCCCTTAAGCAAGCATAAGTTGGTTTTCTAAATTTGAGACCCTGTTCTGCTTTGGAATGCAGTTCCTGTGTAGCCAAGTTTACATTCCGTGTATTAGTGATATCTTATGATGTTTCTTTTTCTGTGTGACTTATTTCAGTTAGAATCATCGTACCTGAATCCACTCATTATGCTGCTACGGGCCTGATGACATAGATTTCATTGCTGAGTGATACTGCATTGTACGTAAGTACCACAAGTTCTTTATCCATTTTTCACTTTCTGTGATATTGAACTTGTACGGTAAACGAGGTTCTTGTAAACGGAGGCGTCCCAAACTTTGGGGTGGCTGTGTCTTTTTGATTTTAAATTCCCTAAGCTATAGGACCATAAGTGGAAGTGCCCTAGGCTCTGTTGCTTTGTTTTTTAGATGTTTCAGGAAACACCATACACTTCTCCCGAGTGTCTGTTGGCAATTTACATCCCGCCCATCAGTATAACAAGGCTCCCAGTTCTCCATGGCCTGTCCTGCCTTTCTGGATTTTACACTTTTTTCAGATGGCCCTTTTGACCGGGGGGAAGTGAGACTTCATTGTAGTGCAGATTTCCTTTGCAAGCTTGCTTGGTTGGCCAAAAAGGGCGTATGCGTTTTTTCCTGAATATATTCAGGAAAAAACGCATACGCCCTTTTTGGCCAAGTGCATCATTGTGGACGTTCTGCCTCTTTTCCTATGCTTTCAATGCAATTTCAGTCTACCTCCTGAAATCGGTTTCCTGCAATTCTGCCCCGCTTTCAAGTCCTCTTGGCAGCCTTACTTCAGTCTATTTTTGGACGATAGCTGTCATTTATAACTCTGCAGGTTTGTGAATTACAGTGCCCCTGAGCTCCTTTCTTCAACTCGCTTTCTTGTGAGCTGGCCGCAACACCGCAGGATGGCTTCAGGCCCTAATCTGGTTCTGGCATGGCACGCTGAGCCTTTGGTTATTTCCTCCTCCTGGTGGGAAATGAGAGTTAAATTTGCCCGTCCAGACACCTCCAGCTAGCCTCTCATTGGTTCTCGCTATTCCTGTTCATCTTCCGCAGAAATTGCAAACTGTGCCAAACAGGAGGTTAAAGACGCTGACTCTCCAAGTGGGGAGAGTGTTAGTAAAGCGTCTGGAATGTTGCACCCGAGTACCAGGGGAGGAAAACTGAGACATATTTGAACACGTCTCCCGATCACATGGTTGATCATACTCTGGGTTCCACATGCATGTTTTAGCTGAAGGAAGAATACCTAAAACCTGGGTAGTTGAAACCCGTGGAATGGGTACCATGCAATATGACTTCAAAGGGTCTTCATTTGCTCACCGAACCTCTCCAATCCTATCACTGCTGCGTTTATGCCCCTGTACACATGCTTGATTCTCTTTTGGAGACATAGCAATCCATAGGTTTTTGGATAGTTACTAGTCAGTTGCATTCTTAGGCGTTTAATATGCGGTGTTGAGTCCATTTCGTTGAGCAAGGAGTAGCTCTTGTCTATTCCATATTTGGCTTAAGGAACTTTATCTGTGCTCATTTCAATCTCTGGTTTTATGCAGCACCCCAACTCACCTTTCCCCTTAAGCAAGCATAAGTTGGTTTTCTAAATTTGAGAACCTGTTCTGTTTTGGAATTCAGTTCCTGTGTAGCCAAGTTTACCTTCCGTGTATTAGTGATATCTTATGATGTTTCTTTTTCTGTGTGACTTATTTCAGTTAGAATCATCGTACCTGAATCTACTCATTATGCTGCTACGGGCCTGATGACATAGATTTCATTGCTTAGTGATACTGCATTGTACGTAAGTACCACAAGTTCTTTATCCATTTTTCACTTTCTGTGATATTGAACTTGTACTGTAAACGAGGTTCTTGTCAACAGAGGCGTCCCAAACTTTGGGGTGGCTGTGTCTTTTTGATTTTAATTTCCCTAAGCTATAGGACCATAAGTGGCAGTGCCCTAGGCTCTGTTGCTTTGTGTTTTAGATGTTTCAGGAAACACCATACACTTCTCCCAAGTGTCTGTTGGCAATTTACATCCCGCCCATCAGCATAACAAGGCTCCCAGTTCTCCATTGCCTGTCCTGCCTTTCTGGATTTTACACTTTTTTCAGATGGCCCTTTTGACCGGGGGGAAGTGAGACTTCATTGTAGTGCAGATTTCCTTTGCAAGCTTGCTTGGTTGGCCAAAAAGGGCGTATGCGTTTTTTCCTGAATATATTCAGGAAAAAACGCATACGCCCTTTTTGGCCAAGTGCATCATTGTGGACGTTCTGCCTCTTTTCCTATGCTTTCAATGCAATTCCAGTCTACCTCCTGAAATAGGTTTCCTGCAATTCTGCCCCGCTTTAAAGTCCTCTTGGCAGCCTTACTTCAGTCTATTTTTGGACGATAGCTGTCATTTATAACTCTGCAGGTTTGTGAATTACAGTGCCCCTGAGCTCCTTTCTTCAACTCGCTTTCTTGTGACCTGGCCGCAACACCGCAGGATGGCTTCAGGCCCTAATCTGGTTCCGGTACGGCACGCTGAGTCTTTGGTTATTTCCTCTTCCTGGTGGGAAATGAGAGTTAAATTTGCCCGTCCAGACACCTCCAGGTAGCCTCTCATTGGTTCTCGCTATTCCTGTTCATCTTCCGCAGAAATTGCAAACTGGGCCAAACAGGAGGTTAAAGGGACTGACTCTCCAAGTCGGGAGAGTGTTAGTAAAGCGTCTGGAATGTTGCACCCGAGTACCAGGGGAGGAAAACTGAGACATATTTGAACACGTCTCCCGTTCACATGGTTGATCATACTCTGGGTTCCACATGCATGTTTTAGCTGAAGGAAGAATACCTTAAACCTGGAGAGTTGAGACCCGTGTAATGGGTACCATGCAATATGACTTCAAAGGGTCTTCATTTGCTCACCGAACCTCTCCAATCCTATCACTGCTGTGTTTATGCCCCTGTACACACGCTTGATTGTCTTTTGGAGACATAGCAATCCATAGGTTTTAAGATACTTACTAGTCAGGTACATTCTTAGGCGTTTAATATGGGGTTTTGAGTGCATTTCGTTGAGCAAGGAGTAGCTCTTGTCTATTCCATATTTGGCTTAAGGAACTTTATCTGTGCTCATTTCAATCTCTGGTTTTATGCAGCACCCCAACTCTCCTTTCCCCTTAAGCAAGCATAAGTTGGTTTTCTAAATTTGAGACCCTGTTCTGCTTTGGAATGCAGTTCCTGTGTAGCCAAGTTTACATTCCGTGTATTAGTGATATCTTATGATGTTTCTTTTTCTGTGTGACTTATTTCAGTTAGAATCATCGTACCTGAATCCACTCATTATGCTGCTACGGGCCTGATGACATAGATTTCATTGCTGAGTGATACTGCATTGTACGTAAGTACCACAAGTTCTTTATCCATTTTTCACTTTCTGTGATATTGAACTTGTACGGTAAACGAGGTTCTTGTAAACGGAGGCGTCCCAAACTTTGGGGTGGCTGTGTCTTTTTGATTTTAAATTCCCTAAGCTATAGGACCATAAGTGGAAGTGCCCTAGGCTCTGTTGCTTTGTTTTTTAGATGTTTCAGGAAACACCATACACTTCTCCCGAGTGTCTGTTGGCAATTTACATCCCGCCCATCAGTATAACAAGGCTCCCAGTTCTCCATGGCCTGTCCTGCCTTTCTGGATTTTACACTTTTTTCAGATGGCCCTTTTGACCGGGGGGAAGTGAGACTTCATTGTAGTGCAGATTTCCTTTGCAAGCTTGCTTGGTTGGCCAAAAAGGGCGTATGCGTTTTTTCCTGAATATATTCAGGAAAAAACGCATACGCCCTTTTTGGCCAAGTGCATCATTGTGGACGTTCTGCCTCTTTTCCTATGCTTTCAATGCAATTCCAGTCTACCTCCTGAAATCGGTTTCCTGCAGTTCTGCCTTGCTTTCAATGCCTCTTCATAGCCTTACCTAAGTATATTTTTTAAAAATAGTTGGCCTTTATAACTCTGCAGGTTTTTGAATTGCAGTGGCCCTTAGCTCCATTTTTTAGCTCTTATTTTTGTGGTCTTGCCCCGTAACCACAGGATTCCTTGAAACCCTATTTTTCTTCTGGGGCACCTTGCTGTGCCTTTGGTTAATTCTTCTTACTGATGTGATATTAGAGTGACATGTGCCCATTGAAACCGCTACAGCTAGTTTCTCACTGGTTCCCCCTATTCCCATTCATCCTCTGCACTAACTGCAGACTGTGCGATACCAGAACTTAAAGGCATTGACTCCATGTGGGGATGTTGTTAGTAAAGCGGCTGGAATGTCGATCCGGAGCCCCAGGAGAGGAAAAATGAGGTGCGTTTTAGAAACCTTTCCCGATCATATGGTATACCAGTCGCTGGGTTTCCCAAGCATGGTTTAGCTGTAGGAAGATTCCCTTCAACCTGGAGTGTTGGGACCCTTGGACTGAGTAGCATGAAGTATTGCATTAAACTTTCGGCAGTTGCTCACCAAAGCTCACCAATCCTGTCAGCCCCAAGTGTCCAGCCTTATGTCTTATCCAGCTGTGGGTTTATATGTGGTCAATCCAGGTTGCATCACAGCCCCTGAGCGAATTTTGTAAGAATTTTTCTCTCTTTCATTGTTTCAGCGTTTTGTTTTTAAAATTTATTTCTATAATGGGGTTTAGCTCATTTTCACTGCTGTGTTTGTGCCGCTCTGCACACACTTGATTCCCTTATGGAGATATATCAATACATGGGTTTTAAGATTCTTATTCCTCAGATATATTTCTCTGCGGTGTATAGGGTGTGTTGAGGCCAGTTCATTGAGCAAGGTGTAGATCTTGTCTAATACCTATTTGGTTTATTGAACGGTATCTGTGCTAATTTCAAACTCTGGTTTTATGCATCACCCCACCTCTCCTTTCCCCTTAAGCTGACATAAGTGTGTTTTCTAAATGTGAGACACTGTTCTGTTCTGTAATTCATTTCTTGTGCAGCCATATTTACCCTCCCTCTATAAGTGATATCTTATGATATGTTTCTTTTTCTGTTTGACTTATTTCAAGTAGTATTATCGGACCTAAATCCACTCTTTATCCTTCTACTAGCCTTATTACATTGATTTCATGGTGAAGAGATATTCCATTGTACATAAGTACCACATCTTCTTTATCCATTGTTCTCTTTCCTGGGATATTTAAGGTGTACTGAAGTTGAGGTTCTTGTAAACAGAGTAGCCCTAAACTGTGGTGTGCTTGTGTCTTGTTGATTTTTAGACTTCCCTAGATATACTCCCATGATTGGAAGTGTCCTATGCTCTGTAGCTCTGTTTTTTAGATGATTTAGGAACCACCATACACTTCTCCAGAGTGGCTCTCGGCAGTTCACACACTGCCCATCAGCGTATAAAGGCTCCCTGTTCTCCATGGCCTGTCCTGCATTTCTGGTTTTTACAATTTTTTAGGATGGCCCTTTTGACCGGTGGGAAGTGAGACTTCTTTGTTGTGCACATTTGCATTGCTTGCTTGCTTCGTTGCCCATAAAGTGCGTATGCGTTTTTTCCTGGATATAATCAGGAAAAAACGCATACGCCCTTTTGGGCCAACTGCATCATTGTCGAAATTCTGCCGCTTTTCATGTGCGTTAAAGACGAGTCCAATCTATCTCTTGAAATCTGTTTCTTGCAATTCTGTCTTGCATTCAGATCCTCTTCTTTGCCTTACCTCAACATATTTTTGGACGTTAGTTTTCATTTATAACTCTGCAGGTTTGTGAATTGCAGTGACCCTGAGCTCCATTTTTTAAGTTGCTCTTTTGTGAGCTGGCCTCAAACCCGCAGGATTGCTTCAGGCCCTATTTTGGCTCCGGCGAGGCAGGCTGAGCCTTTCTTTAATTCTTATTCTTAATGGGAAATTAGAGTGATATGTGCCCGTCCAAACCCCTACAACTCTTCTCTCATTGGTTCCCCCTCTTCCCGTTCATCCTCCTCACAATTTGCAAAATGTGTGAAACAGAAGTTTAAATGTGCTGATTCTCCAAGTGGGGAGATTCTAAGTAGCGTGGCTGGAATGGTGAACAGGAGCACCAGGAGAGGATAAATGAGGTGCATTATAGACACATCTCCCGATCACATGGTGTACAGTCCTCTGGGTTTTCCATGCATGTTTTAGCTGTAGGAAGATCCCTTGAACCTGCAGATTTGGGACCCATTGAATGGGTACCAGGTAGTATTACTTTAAAGGGTGTGCATTTCCTCACCCAACCTCACATTTCTCTTAGCGCAAACAGTTTCCAGCCTTATGTCTCATCCTGCTGTGGGTCTAGATGTGTTCAATCCATGTTGCATCACCGTCCCTGAGGAAAAGTTGTAAGAGGTTTTCTCTGTCTCTCTGTCGTTTATTTTTTTCAATTTATTACTATATTGGTTACAGCTGATTTTCAAAGCTCTGTTTCTTGCTGCTGTACATCCACTTGATTCACGTACAGAGAGACATCAATAAATTCTTTTTCAGATTCTTACCAGTCGTATATATTCTTTTCCGGTGACTTGAGTGTGCTGAGTGCAGTTCTTTTAGCTACCGTGTAGGCCTTGTGGATTATCAGTTTGGTATTTGGAATGGTATCTTTGCTAATTTCAACCTCCTGGATGATGCCTCACCCCTCCCCACCTTTCCTGTTTAGCAGCCTTATGTGTGTTTTCTACATATTTGACTATGTTTTTGTTTTGTAATTTATTTCATGTGTAGCCATTTTGGATTCCACCTTTAAGTGATATCTTATGATATGTGTCTTTTTCTTTTTGAATTCTGTCACTTAGAATGATCATACGTAACTCCTCCGGAGTTGTTACAACTGGCCATATTTCATTGATTTCCAGGCTGAATAATATTCCACTCTACCTAAGTACCACATCTCTATCCATTTTTTCCCTCCAGAGACATTTAAGTTATATCCTAGTCGAGGATCTTTTAAACAGAGAGGGGGTAAACATTGGGGTGCCTGTGTCCTCTCGATTTTTGTTTTTCCCAAGATATACGCCCATGAGTGCAAGTGCCCTATGCTCTGTAGCTCATTTTTTAGATGCTTTAGTAAACACAATACACTTCTCCAGAATGGCCGTTGGCAATATACATTTCCACTATAAGTCTCACAGGGCTCCCTCTTCTCGTTGCCCTGTCCTGCATTTCTGTTGTTTACGCTTTATGAGGATGGCTCTTCTGACTGATGCGAAGTGATATCTTTTGTAGTATTGACTTCCAGTGCCCACCTGTTTGGTTGGCTAAAAAAGTGTATGCCCTTTTCTTGAATATATACAGAAAAGAACGCATACACCCTTTTTGGCCAACTGCAATGTTGGCAATGTTGGCAATGTTCAGCTCCTTTTCTTGTGCTTAATGGCGAGTCCTTTCTACCTCCTCAAATCCCTTTCCTGCCATTCTCCCTTGCTTACAAGTCCTTTTCTCTGACTTTCCTCAAGACATTTTTCAGTGATGGATATTTTCAACTCTGCAGTTTTGTGAATTTTACTGCCCCTGAGTTCCATTGTTCAACTTGTGTTTATGGGAACTGGCCACAAAGCAGCGGGATTTCCTCAAGCCCTATACTGTTTCCATGGGCAACCCTAGCCTTTGGTCAATTCGTCTTCCTGATTGGAAATTAGAGTGACATGTGCCTGTCTGAACACCTAGGACTTGTCTCTCATTGTTCCTCATCCTTCCGCTTCATCCTCTGGACAAATTCCAAACTGTACGCAACAGGATGTTGATAGTGCTGACATCTCCAAGTGGGGAGACTGTTAGTAAAGACGCTGGAGGGGTGAACCCGAGCACCAGGAGATGAGGAGATGAGATGCCTTTTCCAAACTCTTCCCGATCAGACGGTATACCATCCTCTGGGTGTGACAGACATGTTTTAGCAGTAGGAAGAGTCCCATTCATGTAAGGAGAACACCAGGGCTTTTTCAAAATCAGTGTCTCCCCGAAACCCAAACTGGGGAATTTTTTAAGCTACGGCTACACATATGTTCATTAAGGGCCTTGGGAAGTAGGCAGAGTCCAAACTTTAGATGATTGAAGTCTTCAGGGTCAGAAGCACTCACCACCAGCTTCCCTTAGGCTACACTTTAACTGTCATTGATAGATGATGTCAATAAAAATATCTATTCTTTTTCAGATTATTTCCCCTTATAGCTTATTGCAAAATGTTGAGTGTAGTTCCCTGTGCTATACAGTAGTTCCTTGTTGATGATCTATTTTATACATAGCAGTGTGTATGTGTTAATTCCAAACTGTTAATTTATCCCTCCTCCCACCTTTCCCCTTTGGTAATAATAAATTATAAGATTTTATACTTCTCAGAAATGGGGGAGCTGAAAGAGAGGTATCATTTTCAATGGAAAAGCATTTAAAGCAAGATTGAAGGTTTAACCAAGATTATTAGCTGTACATCCTTGGAAAGAAATCACTTCGTTTCTCTAATATTGACCTGACAAATAAGACAAACCTTTTCACTGAACTTGCTTATAAAAAGTGATGGAAATATCAAATGGAAGTGTTAAAAACATCTTATTTTACCCGAGCCTTATACACTGTTCTATGTTAACTACAGTTTGGCTCACACATCTGTTCATTGAGGTTACAATAGTCTCAATTTCTGTTACTGATCCTCCAGAGTGGACCCCAACAAGTGTCCCCCTGCCCAGTGTCATTGGGGCCAACAGATCGAGACTGAGGTTTGTTCACAAGCAAAGGAAACTTTATATTTTGATCAGAGAATGGAGAGGTGAGAGCATGCACTACCCCGTGGGCTGTGGGCTGGGCTGCTGTGTAGAGATCCTGTCAGAGTCAGTGGGAGGGAGGGAGGCGGCGGAGCTCTCGAGGGCCGGGTTGGCTGTAGCTCAGGCTCTATATCGTGGAGTCTGCACTGGGCCCCAGGAGCTGAGGTGTCGACCCAGCCATTCTGCACTAGGAAATCTGGTCTGAAGTGCCGGGTGTGGAACCTCTGCATGCGGGACCCTAGGAGCACGTGAAATTAGACAAAGCACAAAGGATAAAAAAGGTTAGACTTGACTTTATTGCCCAGATTCTATTTTTATCTCCCAGGGATTTTTAATGGGCTTTGCTGGGGACAAACCCCTCCTCTGCCTTTTGTCCCGTTCCTCATTCTTGGAGTGCTGAGGGTGCAGACCCTTCTTCTGTAACTGCTGAGTGCTGAGTTGGGAGCCCTCATACCCTGGGGCGAGGGTCAGAGCTTCTCCCCAGCAGCCTCCCGGTGACGTTGATTGTCCCCAGGACCCCTGCCTCCCTGCTCGTCCACCTGAGCACCAGCATTGGAAGTGTTATAGATTCTAATGACCTTTAAGGGTCCAGGAAAGAGATGTGCAGAGACGCTGTGGGGGCCGGTTTCACCCCGCCCCACATTTGTTCGGCCACCTTAGGCTGACCGTCTCTGCCAGCCTAGATGCTCTGACCAGTAGTCTGCGCTTTCTTCAGTTAGGCCCCTGAATTAACGTACAAACAGCACCAGGTGTCAGAGCCCTGCCCGCTCAACTCCCAGACAGTCCAGGGTCAGTGGTGACCAAGGACCATGATGGCTACTGAGTCAACAGCCTTTTGAAGTAAACAGGAGTCCAGCCGGTCTTATTGACCACCATCATCACGGTGTCTGTAGGCTTTTCTATGGTGACAGTGTGGTATACTGTTCCCCCGCCAAGATTATTAGCTCCCCTCTGGGTGCAGTAAGTCCTGCAAGCAGTAGTCTACTCTTTTGGGACACACTCTTGTTGTTTTATGAGAGAAACTCCAGGTCAAGTGATGTTCACACGAGTCGTCATGGTGCCCTGTTGCCCCCGGTTATCTCTCTGGATGTTGGAGTTGGAGGGCCTCCTCACTCGAGGTCGGTGTGCCCACGGAGCGAACCCTGCAACTTCAGGGCATGGTTGGTGGTTAGGATCACCACGTGGGGTCCTTTTCCCTTAGGAGGGAGGTGGCCTTTTGGGCTGCTGATTTCCAGGTTTTTAGATACCGCCAGTATCTTGGCCAGATGTGGCAGTGGGCCAAGCCCCTTAGTGACCGTAGTTTATCCTACCTGGATGGCATTCTTGCATTGTTCCATTTCAAGTGGTCCCAGTTTTTGCACTAATTCTCCAATGGCGATTCACCTTTCACCGGGAATGTAAAGGTCAAAGGGTTTAGCTAAATTAGGGAGTTCCAGGGCAAGGGTCTGAATTGACTGCTCTTTCCATTCTTGAAAGGCCACTTCTGGATTCTATTCAAAAGGATCATCATCTTTTCCTTTCAGTGTTTCATATAGAGGCCCAGCTAGTAGACTGTAGTTAGGGATCCAGAAGCAGCAAACCCTGGCCTCCCCAGGAACCCCTAAGCTGTCTTCTAGTTTTAGAAAGGGGTAAGGCTGAAAATGGTTTCTTCCCTTTCCTGGGATGGGCTTCTCTGACCTTCTGTGAGAATGAAGCCCAGGCAGGTCACCGCAGTCTGTGATATTTGAGCTTTTTCTTGGACAACTTCTATCCTTTATTGGCTTGGTAGTTCAGAGGCCTCCTTAGTAGGGCTGGTGATCAGAATGTCGTCTGCATATTGAAGGAGGGTTTCCTTTTCCAGAGGTAGAACTTTTAGGTCTTTAGCTAAGCTTTCCCCAAAGATGGTGTGGGAATTTTTGCACCCTTGGGGCCAGACGGCCCGGAAGTATTGTTTTAGTTGTATGTTGAGTCCTGCCACTCACAAGCCAAAATTTCTTGTGACTCTGGGACTAATGGAATACAAAAGAAGGCATCATTGAAGACTAATACAGAATACCATGTCCTGGTGGTTGGTAGAATGACCAGCAGGGTGTAGGAATTAGGAGCAACTGGAGGTATATCCTCGGTGGCTTCACTGACTGTCCTGACATCCTTTACCAGGTCCCCAGTGGCCCATGGGGCTCTCGTGGTCAGACCAATCCCAGAATATGGAGCTCACCTGGGCAGGTACCCCACCCCCACCCCAGCCCACAGGGCTCTCGTGGTCAGGCCCCTCCCAGGATACAGAGCTACCCTTGCGGGTACCGTGGCAGGGCTGGGCACACAGGAACCGTGCACATAGCCCTCATTGCAGAGCACCCCCAGCTCACCTGTCGCTCAGAGCTGACACAGAGCACCTCAGAGCAGGACTTGAACTAACAAACAGCAGCTGCGACAGGTCTGTGACCCTGGGCATCACTTTGTGAGGCCTCCCTCCACCTGGTCTTCCAGAGACTTCCACTGCACCCGGGGCACCAGGCCTCTGTCTCCAACCACCACCCACCCCTCCTCTCCCTGACTCCTGGGTTCCTCTCATTAGGAGAGGGTTTTCTTGAAGTTGTCTCCCACTCATGGGCCAGATAAAATGATTAGAAAACAAGCCAAAGCTGCAGCCCCTTGTCTATCCTGACTCTCAGGAGCCCACACCTGTTCCTTGGACCTGGCCGGTTCAGCAAGTTCCATTTTCTGCAACTGTGAGCCCCTGAGGGGTGATGATTGGCTGACCTGGGCAGCCTTACCGTGCCGGCCAGCCCTCCCCAGGTGTGCCTGGGTTGAGATCAATATAAATACCACTCCAGGCAGCAAGAGCCCCTGCAGCCGTGCCTGACGCCATTTTCTCTGCCCTGTCAGCAGTCTCGGGGCTGGGCTGGTGGGAGGGAGTGAGAGGCCACGGCTTTGTGGGTGGCCCAGTGTGAGTGGGGCTCTGCTGGACTTTCTGCAGCAGTTGCCAGGCTGCCACCTGCTAAAGAAGAGGATGTGTCACCCATACCTGCTGCTGGAATTTCTCCCTGGGCAGAGGTGAGGAAGGAAAAAAGCAGTGGGGGCAGGGACAGGACGGGTATCTCAGGCAGGGAAATGGAAATCTTCCAGAAGAGCACCCAGGGCCAGGACCATCCTGGCTGGCCTGCAGGCACCAAGTCGGCCGGCATGCTGTCACTCGTGTGGCTCTATGGCCCTTCCTCTAGGCTTTCAAGTCCTTGTATATATTCAGGTGTTTTACCTGGGACGGGTGGGAATAGTTCAGCAGCAACTGGCCTGGGGCTCAGCTCACGTTTACTCACAGATGTCTCGGCACGGTGCCCCAGCTTTGCAATGAGGACGCTTGTTGCGTGGGGGCTGCTGGCTGAATGGGAGACGATTCCCCACCACTGACCAACTTCAGAATTGTTTACAACTGGAGCAAGTGCCCTGATACGGTTTTCCTCTGTGTAACTGGTGGGTTCTGTGTTTTTTTTCTCTTTTTCGTTTTTGGTTCAAGGTAGATTTTATTCCTCTTTTTTGTATTTACAGATATAAGCATGGAAATAATTTATTCATATAAATACATGTATGTGCAGGGAATAATTGTTTTTTCTGTTTTATTTTTTAAATTTTACTTCTTTTTAATTTTGAATTTTATTTTATATTTTTATACAGCAGGTTCTTATTGGTTATCTATTTTATACATATAAATGTATACATGCCAATCCCAGTCTCTCAACTCCTCCCACCACCACCCCCCCAACAGCTTTCCCCCCTTGTTGTCCATACGTTTGTTGTCTACATCTGTTGCTCTATTTATGCCTTGCAAAATGGTTAATCTGTACAGTTTTTCTAGGTTCCACATATATGCATGAATATACAAGATTTGTTTTTCTCTTTCTGACTTACTTCACTCTGTATGACAGTCTCTAGATCCATCGACGTCTCTACAAATGACCCAATTTCATTCCTTTTCATGGCTTAGTAATATTCCATTTTATATATGTACCACAGCTTTATGCATTCGTCTGTCTGTGGGCATTTAGGTTGCTTCCATTACCTCGATATTGTAAATAGTGATGCAATGAACATTGCGGTGAATGACTCTTTTTGATTTATGGTTTTGTCTGGGTATATGTCCAGTACTGGGATTGCTGTATCATATGGTAATTCTATTGTTAGTTTCTTAAGAAATTCCATATTGTTCTCCATAATGACTGTATCAATTTATATTCCCAACAATAGTGGAAGAGGGTTCCTTTTCTCCACACCCTTTCCAGCATTTTTTGTTTGTAGATTTTCAATGATGCCTATTCTACCAGGTGTGAGGTGATACCTCATTGTTGAATCCATTTCGTTGAGCAAGAGGTAGCTCTTGTCTATTACATATTTGGCTTATGGAACGGTATCTGTGCTAATTTCAAACTCTGCTTTTATGCAGCACCCCAACTCACCTTCCCCCTTAAGCAGGCATAAGTTGGTTTTCTAAACTTGAGACCCTGTTCTGTTTTGTAATTCAGTTCATGTGTAGCCAAGTTCACATTCCGTGTATTAGTGATACCTTATGATGTTTCTTTTTCTGTGTGACTTATTTCACTTAGAATCATCGTGCCTCAATCCACTCATTATGCTGGTACGGGCCTGGTGACATAGATTTCATTGCTGAGTGGTATTCTGTTGTACAGAAGTACCGCAACTTCTTTATCCATTATTTGCTCTCTGGGATATTTAACTTGTGCCGTAGAAGAGATTCCTGTAATAAGAGCCGTCCCAAATTTTGGGGTTGCTGTGTCTTTTTGATATTAATTTCCCTAAGCTATAGGACCATAAGTGGAAGTGCCCTAGGCTCTGTTGCTTTGTTTTTTAGATGTTTCAGGAAACACCATACACTTCTCCCGAGTGTCTGTTGGCAATTTACATCCCGCCCATCAGCATAACAAGGCTCCCAGTTCTCCATGGCCTGTCCTGCCTTTCTGGATTTTACACTTTATTCTGATGGCCCTTTTGACCGGGGGGAAGTGAGACTTCATTGTAGTGCAGATTTCCTTTGCAAGCTTGCTTGGTTGGCCAAAAAGGGCGTATGCGTTTTTTCCTGAATATATTCAGGAAAAAACGCATACGCCCTTTTTGGCCAAGTGCATCATTGTGGACGTTCTGCCTCTTTTCCTATGCTTTCAATGCAATTCCAGTCTACCTCCTGAAATCGGTATCCTGCAATTCTGCCCCGCTTTCAAGTCCTCTTGGCAGCCTTACTTCAGTATATTTTTGGACGATAGCTGTCATTTATAACTCTGCAGGTTTGTGAATTACAGAGCCCCTGAGCTCCTTTCTTCAACTCACTTTCTTGTGAGCTGGCCGCAACACCGCAGGATGGCTTCAGGCCCTAATCTGTTTCCGGCATGGCACGCTGAGCCTTTGGTTAATTCCTCTTCCTAGTGGGAAATGAGAGTTAAATTTGTCCGTTCAGACACCTCCAGCTAGTCTCTCATTGGTTCTCCCTATTCCTGTTCATCTTCCGCAGAAATTGCAAACTGTGTCAAACAGGAGGTTAAAGGCGCTAACTCTCCAAGTGGGGAGAGTGTTAGTAAAGCGTCTGGAATGTTGCACCCGAGTACCAGGGGAGGAAACCTGAGACATATTTGAACACGTCTACCGATCACATGGTTGATCATACTCTAGGTTCCACATGCATGTTTTAGCTGAAGGAAGAATACCTTAAACCTGGGTAGTTGAAACCCGTGGAATGGGTACCATGCAATATGACTTCAATGGGTCTTCATTTGCTCACCGAACCTCTCCAATCCTATCACTGCTGCGTTTATGCCCCTGTACACATGCTTGATTCTCTTTCAGAGACATAGCAATCCATAGGTTTTAAGATACTTACTAGTCAGGTACATTCTTAGGCGTTTAATATGCGGTGTTGAGTCCATTTCGTTGAGCAAGGAGTAGCTCTTGTCTATTCCATATTTGGCTTAAGGAACTTTATCTGTGCTCATTTCAATCTCTGGTTTTATGCAGCACCCCAACTCACCTTTCCCCTTAAGCAAGCATAGGTTGGTTTTCTAAATTTGAGACCCTGTTCTGTTTTGGAAATCAGTTCCTGTGTAGCCAAGTTTACATTCCGTGTATTAGTGATATCTTATGATGTTTCTTTTTCTGTGTGACTTATTTCAGTTAGAATCATCGTACCTGAATCCACTTATTATGCTGCTACGGGCCTGATGACATAGATTTCATTGCTGAGTGATACTGCATTGTACGTAAGTACCACAAGTTCTTTATCCATTTTTCACTTTCTGTGATATTGAACTTGTACGGTAAACGAGGTTCTTGTAAACAGAGGCGTCCCAAACTTTGAGGTGGCTGTGTCTTTTTGATTTTAATTTCCCTAAGCTATAGGACCATAAGTGGAAGTGCCCTAGGCTCCGTTGCTTTGTTTTTTAGATGTTTCAGGAAACACCATACACTTCTCCCGAGTGTCTGTTGGCAATTTACATCCCGCCCATCAGCATAACAAGGCTCCCAGTTCTCCATGGCCTGTTGCCTTTCTGGATTTTACACTTTTTTCAGATGGCCCTTTTGACCGGGGGGAAGTGAGACTTCATTGTAGTGCAGATTTCCTTTGCAAGCTTGCTTGGTTGGCCAAAAAGGGCGTATGCGTTTTTTCCTGAATATATTCAGGAAAAAACGCATACGCCCTTTTTGGCCAAGTGCATCATTGTGGACGTTCTGCCTCTTTTCCTATGCTTTCAATGCAATTCCAGTCTACCTCCTGAAATCGGTTTCCTGCAATTCTGCCCCGCTTTCAAGTCCTCTTGGCAGCCTTACTTCAGTATATTTTTGGACGATAGCTGTCATTTATAACTCTGCAGGTTTGTAAATTACAGTGCCCCTGAGCTCCTTTCTTCAACTCGCTTTCTTGTGACCTGGACGCAACACCGCAGGATGGCTTCAGGCCCTAATCTGGTTCTGGCCCGGCAAGCTGAGCCTGTGGTTAATTCCTCTTCCTGGTGGGAAATGAGAGTTAAATTTGCCCGTCCAGACACCTCCAGCTAGCCTCTCATTGGTTCTCGCTATTCCTGTTCATCTTCCGCAGAAATTGCAAACTGGGGCAAACAGGAGGTTAAAGGGACTGACTCTCCAAGTTGGGAGAGTGTTAGTAAAGCGTCTGGAATGTTGCACCCGAGTACCAGGGTACGAAAACTGAGACATATTTGAACACGTCTCCCATTCACATGCTTGATCATACTCTAGGTTCCACATGCATGTTTTAGCTGAAGGAAGAATACCTTAAACCTGGGTACTTGAAACCCGTGGAATGGGTACCATGCATTATGACTTCAATGGGTCTTCATTTGCTCACCGAATCTCTCCAGTCCTGTCACTGCTGCGTTTATGACCCTTGTACACACGCTTGATTCTCTTTTGGAGACATAGCAATCCATAGGTTTTAAGATACTTACTAGTCAGGTATATTCTTAGGCGTTTAATATGGGGTGTGGAGTCCATTTCGTTGAGCAAGGAGTAGCTCTTGTCTATTCCATATTTGGCTTAAGGAACTTTATCTGTGCTCATTTCAATCTCTGGTTTTATGCAGCAAACCAACTCACCTTTCCCCTTAAGCAAGCATAAGTTGGTTTTCTAAATTTGAGACCCTGTTCTGTTCTGTAATTCAGTTCCTGTGTAGCCAAGTTTCCATTCCGTGTATTACTGATATCTTATGATGTTTCTTTTTCTGTGTGACTTATTTCAGTTAGAATCATCATACCTGAATCCACTCATTGTGTTGCTAAGGGCCTGATGACACAGATTTCATTGCTGTGTGATATTGCTTTGTAAGTAAATACCACAACTTCTTTATCCATTTTTCACTTTCTGCGATGTTGAACTTGTACTGTAAACGAGGTTCTTGTAAACAGAGGCGTCCCAAACTTTGGGGTGGCTGTGTCTTTTTGATTTTAATTTCCCTAAGCTATAGGACCATAAGTGGCAGTGCCCTAGGCTCTGTTGCTTTGTTTTTTAGATGTTTCAGGAAACACCATACACTTCTCTCAAGTGTCTGTTGGCAATTTTCATCCCGCCCATCAGCATAACAAGGCTCCCAGTTCTCCATGGCCTGTCCTGCCTTTCTGGATTTTACACTTTTTTCAGATGGCCCTTTTGACCGGGGGGAAGTGAGACTTCATTGTAGTGCAGATTTCCTTTGCAAGCTTGCTTGGTTGGCCAAAAAGGGCGTATGCGTTTTTTCCTGAATATATTCAGGAAAAAACGCATACGCCCTTTTTGGCCAAGTGCATCATTGTGGACGTTCTGCCTCTTTTCCTATGCTTTCAATGCAATTCCAGTCTACCTCCTGAAATTGGTTTCCTGCAATTCTGCCCCGCTTTCAAGTCCTCTTGGCAGCCTTACTTCAGTATATTTTTGGACGATAGCTGTCATTTATAACTCTGCAGGTTTGTGAATTACAGTGCCCCTGAGTTCCTTTCTTCAACTCGCTTTCTTTTGAGCTGGCCGCAACACCGCAGGATGGCTTCAGGCCCTAGTCTGGTTCCGGCACGGCACGCTGAGCCTTTGGTTATTTCCTCTTCCTGGTGGGAAATGAGAGTTAAATTTGCCCGTCCAGACACCTCCAGCTAGCCTCTCATTGGTTCTCGCTATTCCTGTTCATCTTCCACAGAAATTGCAAACTGTGCCAAACAGGAGGTTAAAGGCGCTGACTCTCTAAGTGGGGAGAGTGTTAGTAAAGCGTCTGGAATGTTGCACCCGAGTACCAGGGGAGGAAAACTGAGACATATTTGAACACGTCTACCGATCACATGGTTGATCATACTCTGGGTTCCACATGCATGTTTTAGCTGAAGGAAGAATACCTAAAACGTGGGTAGTTGAAACCCGTGGAATGGGTACCATGCAATATGACTTCAAAGGGTCTTCATTTGCTCACCAAACCTCTCCAATCCTACCACTGCTGCGTTTATGACCCTGTACACATGCTTGATTCTCTTTCGGAGACATAGCAATCCATAGGTTTTAAGATACTTACTAGTCAGGTACATTCTTAGGCGTTTAATATGCGGTGTTGAGTCCATTTCGTTGAGCAAGGAGTAGCTCTTGTCTATTCCATATTTGGCTTAAGGAACTTTATCTGTGCTCATTTCAATCTCTGGTTTTATGCAGCAAACCAACTCACCTTTCCCCTTAAGCAAGCATAAGTTGGTTTTCTAAATTTGAGAACCTGTTCTGTTTTGGAATTCAGTTCCTGTGTAGCCAAGTTTACATTCCGTGTATTAGTGATATCTTATGATGTTTCTTTTTCTGTGTGACTTATTTCAGTTAGAATCATCGTACCTGAATCCACTCATTATGCTGCTACGGGCCTGATGACATAGATTTCATTGCTGAGTGATACTGCATTGTACGTAAGTACCACAAGTTCTTTATCCATTTTTCACTTTCTGTGATATTGAACTTGTACTGTAATCGAGGTTCTTGTAAACAGAGCCTTTCGAAACTTTGGGGTGGCTGTGTCTTTTTGATTTTAAATTCCCTAAGCTATAGGACCATAAGTGGAAGTGCCCTAGGCTCTGTTGCTTTGTTTTTTAGATGTTTCAGGAAACACCATACACTTCTCCCGAGTGTCTGTTGGCAATTTACATCCCGCCCATCAGTATAACAAGGCTCCCAGTTCTCCATGGCCTGTCCTGCCTTTCTGGATTTTACACTTTTTTCAGATGGCCCTTTTGACCGGGGGGAAGTGAGACTTCATTGTAGTGCAGATTTCCTTTGCAAGCTTGCTTGGTTGGCCAAAAAGGGCGTATGCGTTTTTTCCTGAATATATTCAGGAAAAAACGCATACGCCCTTTTTGGCCAAGTGCATCATTGTGGACGTTCTGCCTCTTTTCCTATGCTTTCAATGCAATTCCAGTCTACCTCCTGAAATCGGTTTCCTGCAGTTCTGCCTTGCTTTCAATGCCTCTTCATAGCCTTACCTAAATATATTTTTTAAAAATAGTTGGCCTTTATAACTCTGCAGGTTTTTGAATTGCAGTGGCCCTTAGCTCCATTTTTTAGCTCTTATTTTTGTGGTCTTGCCCCGTAACCACAGGATTCCTTGAAACCCTATTTTTCTTCTGGGGCACCTTGCTGTGCCTTTGGTTAATTCTTCTTACTGATGTGATATTAGAGTGACATGTGCCCATTGAAACCGCTACAGCTAGTTTCTCACTGGTTCCCCCTATTCCCATTCATCCTCTGCACTAACTGCAGACTGTGCGATACCAGAACTTAAAGGCATTGACTCCATGTGGGGATGTTGTTAGTAAAGCGGCTGGAATGTCGATCCGGAGCCCCAGGAGAGGAAAAATGAGGTGCGTTTTAGAAACCTTTCCCGATCATATGGTATACCAGTCGCTGGGTTTCCCAAGCATGGTTTAGCTGTAGGAAGATTCCCTTCAACCTGGAGTGTTGGGACCCTTGGACTGAGTAGCATGAAGTATTGCATTAAACTTTCGGCAGTTGCTCACCAAAGCTCACCAATCCTGTCAGCCCCAAGTGTCCAGCCTTATGTCTTATCCAGCTGTGGGTTTATATGTGGTCAATCCAGGTTGCATCACAGCCCCTGAGCGAATTTTGTAAGAATTTTTCTCTCTTTCATTGTTTCAGCGTTTTGTTTTTAAAATTTATTTCTATAATGGGGTTTAGCTCATTTTCACTGCTGTGTTTGTGCCGCTCTGCACACACTTGATTCCCTTATGGAGATATATCAATACATGGGTTTTAAGATTCTTATTCCTCAGATATATTTCTCTGCGGTGTATAGGGTGTGTTGAGGCCAGTTCATTGAGCAAGGTGTAGATCTTGTCTAATACCTATTTGGTTTATTGAACGGTATCTGTGCTAATTTCAAACTCTGGTTTTATGCATCACCCCACCTCTCCTTTCCCCTTAAGCTGACATAAGTGTGTTTTCTAAATGTGAGACACTGTTCTGTTCTGTAATTCATTTCTTGTGCAGCCATATTTACCCTCCCTCTATAAGTGATATCTTATGATATGTTTCTTTTTCTGTTTGACTTATTTCAAGTAGTATTATCGGACCTAAATCCACTCTTTATCCTTCTACTAGCCTTATTACATTGATTTCATGGTGAAGAGATATTCCATTGTACATAAGTACCACATCTTCTTTATCCATTGTTCTCTTTCCTGGGATATTTAAGGTGTACTGAAGTTGAGGTTCTTGTAAACAGAGTAGCCCTAAACTGTGGTGTGCTTGTGTCTTGTTGATTTTTAGACTTCCCTAGATATACTCCCATGATTGGAAGTGTCCTATGCTCTGTAGCTCTGTTTTTTAGATGATTTAGGAACCACCATACACTTCTCCAGAGTGGCTCTCAGCAGTTCACACACTGCCCATCAGCGTATAAAGGCTCCCTGTTCTCCATGGCCTGTCCTGCATTTCTGGTTTTTACAATTTTTTAGGATGGCCCTTTTGACCGGTGGGAAGTGAGACTTCTTTGTTGTGCACATTTGCATTGCTTGCTTGCTTCGTTGCCCATAAAGTGCGTATGCGTTTTTTCCTGGATATAATCAGGAAAAAACGCATACGCCCTTTTGGGCCAACTGCATCATTGTCGAAATTCTGCCGCTTTTCATGTGCGTTAAAGACGAGTCCAATCTATCTCTTGAAATCTGTTTCTTGCAATTCTGTCTTGCATTCAGATCCTCTTCTTTGCCTTACCTCAACATATTTTTGGACGTTAGTTTTCATTTATAACTCTGCAGGTTTGTGAATTGCAGTGACCCTGAGCTCCATTTTTTAAGTTGCTCTTTTGTGAGCTGGCCTCAAACCCGCAGGATTGCTTCAGGCCCTATTTTGGCTCCGGCGAGGCAGGCTGAGCCTTTCTTTAATTCTTATTCTTAATGGGAAATTAGAGTGATATGTGCCCGTCCAAACCCCTACAACTCTTCTCTCATTGGTTCCCCCTCTTCCCGTTCATCCTCCTCACAATTTGCAAAATGTGTGAAACAGAAGTTTAAATGTGCTGATTCTCCAAGTGGGGAGATTCTAAGTAGCGTGGCTGGAATGGTGAACAGGAGCACCAGGAGAGGATAAATGAGGTGCATTATAGACACATCTCCCGATCACATGGTGTACAGTCCTCTGGGTTTTCCATGCATGTTTTAGCTGTAGGAAGATCCCTTGAACCTGCAGATTTGGGACCCATTGAATGGGTACCAGGTAGTATTACTTTAAAGGGTGTGCATTTCCTCACCCAACCTCACATTTCTCTTAGCGCAAACAGTTTCCAGCCTTATGTCTCATCCTGCTGTGGGTCTAGATGTGTTCAATCCATGTTGCATCACCGTCCCTGAGGAAAAGTTGTAAGAGGTTTTCTCTGTCTCTCTGTCGTTTATTTTTTTCAATTTATTACTATATTGGTTACAGCTGATTTTCAAAGCTCTGTTTCTTGCTGCTGTACATCCACTTGATTCACGTACAGAGAGACATCAATAAATTCTTTTTCAGATTCTTACCAGTCGTATATATTCTTTTCCGGTGACTTGAGTGTGCTGAGTGCAGTTCTTTTAGCTACCGTGTAGGCCTTGTGGATTATCAGTTTGGTATTTGGAATGGTATCTTTGCTAATTTCAACCTCCTGGATGATGCCTCACCCCTCCCCACCTTTCCCGTTTAGCAGCCTTATGCGTGTTTTCTACATATTTGACTATGTTTTTGTTTTGTAATTTATTTCATGTGTAGCCATTTTGGATTCCACCTTTAAGTGATATCTTATGATATGTGTCTTTTTCTTTTTGAATTCTGTCACTTAGAATGATCATACGTAACTCCTCCGGAGTTGTTACAACTGGCCATATTTCATTGATTTCCAGGCTGAATAATATTCCACTCTACCTAAGTACCACATCTCTATCCATTTTTTCCCTCCAGAGACATTTAAGTTATATCCTAGTCGAGGATCTTTTAAACAGAGAGGGGGTAAACATTGGGGTGCCTGTGTCCTCTCGATTTTTGTTTTTCCCAAGATATACGCCCATGAGTGCAAGTGCCCTATGCTCTGTAGCTCATTTTTTAGATGCTTTAGTAAACACAATACACTTCTCCAGAATGGCCGTTGGCAATATACATTTCCACTATAAGTCTCACAGGGCTCCCTCTTCTCGTTGCCCTGTCCTGCATTTCTGTTGTTTACGCTTTATGAGGATGGCTCTTCTGACTGATGCGAAGTGATATCTTTTGTAGTATTGACTTCCAGTGCCCACCTGTTTGGTTGGCTAAAAAAGTGTATGCCCTTTTCTTGAATATATACAGAAAAGAACGCATACACCCTTTTTGGCCAACTGCAATGTTGGCAATGTTGGCAATGTTCAGCTCCTTTTCTTGTGCTTAATGGCGAGTCCTTTCTACCTCCTCAAATCCCTTTCCTGCCATTCTCCCTTGCTTACAAGTCCTTTTCTCTGACTTTCCTCAAGACATTTTTCAGTGATGGATATTTTCAACTCTGCAGTTTTGTGAATTTTACTGCCCCTGAGTTCCATTGTTCAACTTGTGTTTATGGGAACTGGCCACAAAGCAGCGGGATTTCCTCAAGCCCTATACTGTTTCCATGGGCAACCCTAGCCTTTGGTCAATTCGTCTTCCTGATTGGAAATTAGAGTGACATGTGCCTGTCTGAACACCTAGGACTTGTCTCTCATTGTTCCTCATCCTTCCGCTTCATCCTCTGGACAAATTCCAAACTGTACGCAACAGGATGTTGATAGTGCTGACATCTCCAAGTGGGGAGACTGTTAGTAAAGACGCTGGAGGGGTGAACCCGAGCACCAGGAGATGAGGAGATGAGATGCCTTTTCCAAACTCTTCCCGATCAGACGGTATACCATCCTCTGGGTGTGACAGACATGTTTTAGCAGTAGGAAGAGTCCCATTCATGTAAGGAGAACACCAGGGCTTTTTCAAAATCAGTGTCTCCCCGAAACCCAAACTGGGGAATTTTTTAAGCTACGGCTACACATATGTTCATTAAGGGCCTTGGGAAGTAGGCAGAGTCCAAACTTTAGATGATTGAAGTCTTCAGGGTCAGAAGCACTCACCACCAGCTTCCCTTAGGCTACACTTTAACTGTCATTGATAGATGATGTCAATAAAAATATCTATTCTTTTTCAGATTATTTCCCCTTATAGCTTATTGCAAAATGTTGAGTGTAGTTCCCTGTGCTATACAGTAGTTCCTTGTTGATGATCTATTTTATACATAGCAGTGTGTATGTGTTAATTCCAAACTGTTAATTTATCCCTCCTCCCACCTTTCCCCTTTGGTAATAATAAATTATAAGATTTTATACTTCTCAGAAATGGGGGAGCTGAAAGAGAGGTATCATTTTCAATGGAAAAGCATTTAAAGCAAGATTGAAGGTTTAACCAAGATTATTAGCTGTACATCCTTGGAAAGAAATCACTTCGTTTCTCTAATATTGACCTGACAAATAAGACAAACCTTTTCACTGAACTTGCTTATAAAAAGTGATGGAAATATCAAATGGAAGTGTTAAAAACATCTTATTTTACCCGAGCCTTATACACTGTTCTATGTTAACTACAGTTTGGCTCACACATCTGTTCATTGAGGTTACAATAGTCTCAATTTCTGTTACTGATCCTCCAGAGTGGACCCCAACAAGTGTCCCCCTGCCCAGTGTCATTGGGGCCAACAGATCGAGACTGAGGTTTGTTCACAAGCAAAGGAAACTTTATATTTTGATCAGAGAATGGAGAGGTGAGAGCATGCACTACCCCGTGGGCTGTGGGCTGGGCTGCTGTGTAGAGATCCTGTCAGAGTCAGTGGGAGGGAGGGAGGCGGCGGAGCTCTCGAGGGCCGGGTTGGCTGTAGCTCAGGCTCTATATCGTGGAGTCTGCACTGGGCCCCAGGAGCTGAGGTGTCGACCCAGCCATTCTGCACTAGGAAATCTGGTCTGAAGTGCCGGGTGTGGAACCTCTGCATGCGGGACCCTAGGAGCACGTGAAATTAGACAAAGCACAAAGGATAAAAAAGGTTAGACTTGACTTTATTGCCCAGATTCTATTTTTATCTCCCAGGGATTTTTAATGGGCTTTGCTGGGGACAAACCCCTCCTCTGCCTTTTGTCCCGTTCCTCATTCTTGGAGTGCTGAGGGTGCAGACCCTTCTTCTGTAACTGCTGAGTGCTGAGTTGGGAGCCCTCATACCCTGGGGCGAGGGTCAGAGCTTCTCCCCAGCAGCCTCCCGGTGACGTTGATTGTCCCCAGGACCCCTGCCTCCCTGCTCGTCCACCTGAGCACCAGCATTGGAAGTGTTATAGATTCTAATGACCTTTAAGGGTCCAGGAAAGAGATGTGCAGAGACGCTGTGGGGGCCGGTTTCACCCCGCCCCACATTTGTTCGGCCACCTTAGGCTGACCGTCTCTGCCAGCCTAGATGCTCTGACCAGTAGTCTGCGCTTTCTTCAGTTAGGCCCCTGAATTAACGTACAAACAGCACCAGGTGTCAGAGCCCTGCCCGCTCAACTCCCAGACAGTCCAGGGTCAGTGGTGACCAAGGACCATGATGGCTACTGAGTCAACAGCTTTTTGAAGTAAACAGGAGTCCAGCCGGTCTTATTGACCACCATCATCACGGTGTCTGTAGGCTTTTCTATGGTGACAGTGTGGTATACTGTTCCCCCGCCAAGATTATTAGCTCCCCTCTGGGTGCAGTAAGTCCTGCAAGCAGTAGTCTACTCTTTTGGGACACACTCTTGTTGTTTTATGAGAGAAACTCCAGGTCAAGTGATGTTCACACGAGTCGTCATGGTGCCCTGTTGCCCCCGGTTATCTCTCTGGATGTTGGAGTTGGAGGGCCTCCTCACTCGAGGTCGGTGTGCCCACGGAGCGAACCCTGCAACTTCAGGGCATGGTTGGTGGTTAGGATCACCACGTGGGGTCCTTTTCCCTTAGGAGGGAGGTGGCCTTTTGGGCTGCTGATTTCCAGGTTTTTAGATACCGCCAGTATCTTGGCCAGATGTGGCAGTGGGCCAAGCCCCTTAGTGACCGTAGTTTATCCTACCTGGATGGCATTCTTGCATTGTTCCATTTCAAGTGGTCCCAGTTTTTGCACTAATTCTCCAATGGCGATTCACCTTTCACCGGGAATGTAAAGGTCAAAGGGTTTAGCTAAATTAGGGAGTTCCAGGGCAAGGGTCTGAATTGACTGCTCTTTCCATTCTTGAAAGGCCACTTCTGGATTCTATTCAAAAGGATCATCATCTTTTCCTTTCAGTGTTTCATATAGAGGCCCAGCTAGTAGACTGTAGTTAGGGATCCAGAAGCAGCAAACCCTGGCCTCCCCAGGAACCCCTAAGCTGTCTTCTAGTTTTAGAAAGGGGTAAGGCTGAAAATGGTTTCTTCCCTTTCCTGGGATGGGCTTCTCTGACCTTCTGTGAGAATGAAGCCCAGGCAGGTCACCGCAGTCTGTGATATTTGAGCTTTTTCTTGGACAACTTCTATCCTTTATTGGCTTGGTAGTTCAGAGGCCTCCTTAGTAGGGCTGGTGATCAGAATGTCGTCTGCATATTGAAGGAGGGTTTCCTTTTCCAGAGGTAGAACTTTTAGGTCTTTAGCTAAGCTTTCCCCAAAGATGGTGTGGGAATTTTTGCACCCTTGGGGCCAGACGGCCCGGAAGTATTGTTTTAGTTGTATGTTGAGTCCTGCCACTCACAAGCCAAAATTTCTTGTGACTCTGGGACTAATGGAATACAAAAGAAGGCATCATTGAAGACTAATACAGAATACCATGTCCTGGTGGTTGGTAGAATGACCAGCAGGGTGTAGGAATTAGGAGCAACTGGAGGTATATCCTCGGTGGCTTCACTGACTGTCCTGACATCCTTTACCAGGTCCCCAGTGGCCCATGGGGCTCTCGTGGTCAGACCAATCCCAGAATATGGAGCTCACCTGGGCAGGTACCCCACCCCCACCCCAGCCCACGGGGCTCTCGTGGTCAGGCCCCTCCCAGGATACAGAGCTACCCTTGCGGGTACCGTGGCAGGGCTGGGCACACAGGAACCGTGCACATAGCCCTCATTGCAGAGCACCCCCAGCTCACCTGTCGCTCAGAGCTGACACAGAGCACCTCAGAGCAGGACTTGAACTAACAAACAGCAGCTGCGACAGGTCTGTGACCCTGGGCATCACTTTGTGAGGCCTCCCTCCACCTGGTCTTCCAGAGACTTCCACTGCACCCGGGGCACCAGGCCTCTGTCTCCAACCACCACCCACCCCTCCTCTCCCTGACTCCTGGGTTCCTCTCATTAGGAGAGGGTTTTCTTGAAGTTGTCTCCCACTCATGGGCCAGATAAAATGATTAGAAAACAAGCCAAAGCTGCAGCCCCTTGTCTATCCTGACTCTCAGGAGCCCACACCTGTTCCTTGGACCTGGCCGGTTCAGCAAGTTCCATTTTCTGCAACTGTGAGCCCCTGAGGGGTGATGATTGGCTGACCTGGGCAGCCTTACCGTGCCGGCCAGCCCTCCCCAGGTGTGCCTGGGTTGAGATCAATATAAATACCACTCCAGGCAGCAAGAGCCCCTGCAGCCGTGCCTGACGCCATTTTCTCTGCCCTGTCAGCAGTCTCGGGGCTGGGCTGGTGGGAGGGAGTGAGAGGCCACGGCTTTGTGGGTGGCCCAGTGTGAGTGGGGCTCTGCTGGACTTTCTGCAGCAGTTGCCAGGCTGCCACCTGCTAAAGAAGAGGATGTGTCACCCATACCTGCTGCTGGAATTTCTCCCTGGGCAGAGGTGAGGAAGGAAAAAAGCAGTGGGGGCAGGGACAGGACGGGTATCTCAGGCAGGGAAATGGAAATCTTCCAGAAGAGCACCCAGGGCCAGGACCATCCTGGCTGGCCTGCAGGCACCAAGTCGGCCGGCATGCTGTCACTCGTGTGGCTCTATGGCCCTTCCTCTAGGCTTTCAAGTCCTTGTATATATTCAGGTGTTTTACCTGGGACGGGTGGGAATAGTTCAGCAGCAACTGGCCTGGGGCTCAGCTCACGTTTACTCACAGATGCCTCGGCACGGTGCCCCAGCTTTGCAATGAGGACGCTTGTTGCGTGGGGGCTGCTGGCTGAATGGGAGACGATTCCCCACCACTGACCAACTTCAGAATTGTTTACAACTGGAGCAAGTGCCCTGATACGGTTTTCCTCTGTGTAACTGGTGGGTTCTGTGTTTTTTTTCTCTTTTTCGTTTTTGGTTCAAGGTAGATTTTATTCCTCTTTTTTGTATTTACAGATATAAGCATGGAAATAATTTATTCATATAAATACATGTATGTGCAGGGAATAATTGTTTTTTCTGTTTTATTTTTTAAATTTTACTTCTTTTTAATTTTGAATTTTATTTTATATTTTTATACAGCAGGTTCTTATTGGTTATCTATTTTATACATATAAATGTATACATGCCAATCCCAGTCTCTCAACTCCTCCCACCACCACCCCCCCAACAGCTTTCCCCCCTTGTTGTCCATACGTTTGTTGTCTACATCTGTTGCTCTATTTATGCCTTGCAAAATGGTTAATCTGTACAGTTTTTCTAGGTTCCACATATATGCATGAATATACAAGATTTGTTTTTCTCTTTCTGACTTACTTCACTCTGTATGACAGTCTCTAGATCCATCGACGTCTCTACAAATGACCCAATTTCATTCCTTTTCATGGCTTAGTAATATTCCATTTTATATATGTACCACAGCTTTATGCATTCGTCTGTCTGTGGGCATTTAGGTTGCTTCCATTACCTCGATATTGTAAATAGTGATGCAATGAACATTGCGGTGAATGACTCTTTTTGATTTATGGTTTTGTCTGGGTATATGTCCAGTACTGGGATTGCTGTATCATATGGTAATTCTATTGTTAGTTTCTTAAGAAATTCCATATTGTTCTCCATAATGACTGTATCAATTTATATTCCCAACAATAGTGGAAGAGGGTTCCTTTTCTCCACACCCTTTCCAGCATTTTTTGTTTGTAGATTTTCAATGATGCCTATTCTACCAGGTGTGAGGTGATACCTCATTGTTGAATCCATTTCGTTGAGCAAGGGGTAGCTCTTGTCTATTACATATTTGGCTTATAAAACGGTATCTGTGCTAATTTCAAACTCTGCTTTTATGCAGCACCCCAACTCACCTTCCCCCTTAAGCAGGCATAAGTTGGTTTTCTAAACTTGAGACCCTGTTCTGTTTTGTAATTCAGTTCATGTGTAGCCAAGTTCACATTCCGTGTATTAGTGATACCTTATGATGTTTCTTTTTCTGTGTGACTTATTTCACTTAGAATCATCGTGCCTCAATCCACTCATTATGCTGGTACGGGCCTGGTGACATAGATTTCATTGCTGAGTGGTATTCTGTTGTACAGAAGTACCGCAACTTCTTTATCCATTATTTGCTCTCTGGGATATTTAACTTGTGCCGTAGAAGAGATTCCTGTAATAAGAGCCGTCCCAAATTTTGGGGTTGCTGTGTCTTTTTGATATTAATTTCCCTAAGCTATAGGACCATAAGTGGAAGTGCCCTAGGCTCTGTTGCTTTGTTTTTTAGATGTTTCAGGAAACACCATACACTTCTCCCGAGTGTCTGTTGGCAATTTACATCCCGCCCATCAGCATAACAAGGCTCCCAGTTCTCCATGGCCTGTCCTGCCTTTCTGGATTTTACACTTTATTCTGATGGCCCTTTTGACCGGGGGGAAGTGAGACTTCATTGTAGTGCAGATTTCCTTTGCAAGCTTGCTTGGTTGGCCAAAAAGGGCGTATGCGTTTTTTCCTGAATATATTCAGGAAAAAACGCATACGCCCTTTTTGGCCAAGTGCATCATTGTGGACGTTCTGCCTCTTTTCCTATGCTTTCAATGCAATTCCAGTCTACCTCCTGAAATCGGTATCCTGCAATTCTGCCCCGCTTTCAAGTCCTCTTGGCAGCCTTACTTCAGTCTATTTTTGGACGATAGCTGTCATTTATAACTCTGCAGGTTTGTGAATTACAGTGCCCCTGAGCTCCTTTCTTCAACTCACTTTCTTGTGAGCTGGCCGCAACACCGCAGGATGGCTTCAGGCCCTAATCTGTTTCCGGCATGGCACGCTGAGCCTTTGGTTAATTCCTCTTCCTAGTGGGAAATGAGAGTTAAATTTGTCCGTTCAGACACCTCCAGCTAGTCTCCCATTGGTTCTCCCTATTCCTGTTCATCTTCCGCAGAAATTGCAAACTGTGTCAAACAGGAGGTTAAAGGCGCTGACTCTCCAAGTGGGGAGAGTGTTAGTAAAGCGTCTGGAATGTTGCACCCGAGTACCAGGGGAGGAAACCTGAGACATATTTGAACACGTCTACCGATCACATGGTTGATCATACTCTAGGTTCCACATGCATGTTTTAGCTGAAGGAAGAATACCTTAAACCTGGGTAGTTGAAACCCGTGGAATGGGTACCATGCAATATGACTTCAATGGGTCTTCATTTGCTCACCGAACCTCTCCAATCCTATCACTGCTGCGTTTATGCCCCTGTACACATGCTTGATTCTCTTTCAGAGACATAGCAATCCATAGGTTTTAAGATACTTACTAGTCAGGTACATTCTTAGGCGTTTAATATGCGGTGTTGAGTCCATTTCGTTGAGCAAGGAGTAGCTCTTGTCTATTCCATATTTGGCTTAAGGAACTTTATCTGTGCTCATTTCAATCTCTGGTTTTATGCAGCACCCCAACTCACCTTTCCCCTTAAGCAAGCATAGGTTGGTTTTCTAAATTTGAGACCCTGTTCTGTTTTGGAATTCAGTTCCTGTGTAGCCAAGTTTACATTCCGTGTATTAGTGATATCTTATGATGTTTCTTTTTCTGTGTGACTTATTTCAGTTAGAATCATCGTACCTGAATCCACTTATTATGCTGCTACGGGCCTGATGACATAGATTTCATTGCTGAGTGATACTGCATTGTACGTAAGTACCACAAGTTCTTTATCCATTTTTCACTTTCTGTGATATTGAACTTGTACGGTAAACGAGGTTCTTGTAAACAGAGGCGTCCCAAACTTTGAGGTGGCTGTGTCTTTTTGATTTTAATTTCCCTAAGCTATAGGACCATAAGTGGAAGTGCCCTAGGCTCTGTTGCTTTGTTTTTTAGATGTTTCAGGAAACACCATACACTTCTCCCGAGTGTCTGTTGGCAATTTACATCCCGCCCATCAGCATAACAAGGCTCCCAGTTCTCCATGGCCTGTTGCCTTTCTGGATTTTACACTTTTTTCAGATGGCCCTTTTGACCGGGGGGAAGTGAAACTTCATTGTAGTGCAGATTTCCTTTGCAAGCTTGCTTGGTTGGCCAAAAAGGGCGTATGCGTTTTTTCCTGAATATATTCAGGAAAAAACGCATACGCCCTTTTTGGCCAAGTGCATCATTGTGGACGTTCTGCCTCTTTTCCTATGCTTTCAATGCAATTCCAGTCTACCTCCTGAAATCGGTTTCCTGCAATTCTGCCCCGCTTTCAAGTCCTCTTGGCAGCCTTACTTCAGTCTATTTTTGGACGATAGCTGTCATTTATAACTCTGCAGGTTTGTAAATTACAGTGCCCCTGAGCTCCTTTCTTCAACTCGCTTTCTTGTGACCTGGACGCAACACCGCAGGATGGCTTCAGGCCCTAATCTGGTTCTGGCCCGGCAAGCTGAGCCTGTGGTTAATTCCTCTTCCTGGTGGGAAATGAGAGTTAAATTTGCCCGTCCAGACACCTCCAGCTAGCCTCTCATTGGTTCTCGCTATTCCTGTTCATCTTCCGCAGAAATTGCAAACTGGGGCAAACAGGAGGTTAAAGGGACTGACTCTCCAAGTCGGGAGAGTGTTAGTAAAGCGTCTGGAATGTTGCACCCGAGTACCAGGGTACGAAAACTGAGACATATTTGAACACGTCTCCCGATCACATGCTTGATCATACTCTAGGTTCCACATGCATGTTTTAGCTGAAGGAAGAATACCTTAAACCTGGGTACTTGAAACCCGTGGAATGGGTACCATGCAATATGACTTCAATGGGTCTTCATTTGCTCACCGAATCTCTCTAGTCCTATCACTGCTGCGTTTATGACCCTTGTACACACGCTTGATTCTCTTTTGGAGACATAGCAATCCATAGGTTTTAAGATACTTACTAGTCAGGTATATTCTTAGGCGTTTAATATGGGGTGTGGAGTCCATTTCGTTGAGCAAGGAGTAGCTCTTGTCTATTCCATATTTGGCTTAAGGAACTTTATCTGTGCTCATTTCAATCTCTGGTTTTATGCAGCACCCCAACTCACCTTTCCCCTTAAGCAAGCATAAGTTGGTTTTCTAAATTTGAGACCCTGTTCTGTTCCGTAATTCAGTTCCTGTGTAGCCAAGTTTCCATTCCGTGTATTACTGATATCTTATGATGTTTCTTTTTCTGTGTGACTTATTTCAGTTAGAATCATCATACCTGAATCCACTCATTGTGTTGCTAAGGGCCTGATGACACAGATTTCATTGCTGTGTGATATTGATTTGTAAGTAAATACCACAACTTCTTTATCCATTTTTCACTTTCTGCGATGTTGAACTTGTACTGTAAACGAGGTTCTTGTAAACAGAGGCGTCCCAAACTTTGGGGTGGCTGTGTCTTTTTGATTTTAATTTCCCTAAGCTATAGGACCATAAGTGGCAGTGCCCTAGGCTCTGTTGCTTTGTTTTTTAGATGTTTCAGGAAACACCATACACTTCTCTCAAGTGTCTGTTGGCAATTTACATCCCGCCCATCAGCATAACAAGGCTCCCAGTTCTCAATGGCCTGTTGCCTTTCTGGATTTTACACTTTTTTCAGATGGACCTTTTGACCGGGGGGAAGTGAGACTTCATTGTAGTGCAGATTTCCTTTGCAAGCTTGCTTGGTTGGCCAAAAAGGGCGTATGTGTTTTTTCCTGAATATATTCAGGAAAAAACGCATACGCCCTTTTTGGCCAAGTGCATCATTGTGGACGTTCTGCCTCTTTTCCTATGCTTTCAATGCAATTCCAGTCTACCTCCTGAAATCGGTTTCCTGCAATTCTGCCCCGCTTTCAAGTCCTCTTGGCAGCCTTACTTCAGTATATTTTTGGACGATAGCTGTCATTTATAACTCTGCAGGTTTGTGAATTACAGTGCCCCTGAGCTCCTTTCTTCAACTCACTTTCTTTTGTGCTGGCCGCAACACCGCAGAATGGCTTCAGGCCCTAATCTGGTTCCGGCACGGCACGCTGAGCCTTTGGTTAATTCCTGTTCCTGGTGGGAAATGAGAGTTAAATTTGCCCGTCCAGACACCTGCAGCTAGTCTCTCATTGGTTCTCGCTATTCCTGTTCATCTTCCGCAGAAATTGCAAACTGGGCCAAACAGGAGGTTAAAGGCGCTGACTCTCCAAATGGGGAGAGTGTTAGTAAAGCGTCTGGAATGTTACACCCGAGTACCAGGGGAGGAAAACTGAGACATATTTGAACACGTCTCCCGTTCACATGGTTGATCATACTCTAGGTTCCACATGCATGTTTTAGCTGAAGGAAGAATACCTTAAAACCGGGTAGTTGAAACCCTTGGAATGGGTACCATGCAATATGACTTCAAAGGGTCTTCATTTGCTCACCGAACCTCTCCAATCCTATCCCTGCTGCGTTTATGCCCCTGTACACATGCTTGGTTCTCTTTTGGAGACATAGCAATCCATAGGTTTTAAGATACTTACTAGTCAGGTACATTCTTAGGCGTTTAATATGGGGTTTTGAGTGCATTTCGTTGAGCAAGGAGTAGCTCTTGTCTATTCCATATTTGGCTTAAGGAACTTTATCTGTGCTCATTTCAATCTCTGGTTTTATGCAGCAACCCAACTCACCTTTCCCCTTAAGCAAGCATAAGTTGGTTTTCTAAATTTGAGACCCTGTTCTGTTTTGGAATGCAGTTCCTGTGTAGCCAAGTTTACATTCCGTGTATTAGTGATATCTTATGATGTTTCTTTTTCTGTGTGACTTATTTCAGTTAGAATCATCGTACCTGAATCCACTCATTATGCTGCTACGGGCCTGATGACATAGATTTCATTGCTGAGTGATACTGCATTGTACGTAAGTACCACAAGTTCTTTATCCATTTTTCACTTTCTGTGATATTGAACTTGTACGGTAAACGAGGTTCTTGTAAATGGAGGCGTCCCAAACTTTGGGGTGGCTGTGTCTTTTTGATTTTAATTTCCCTAAGCTATAGGACCATAAGTGGAAGTGTCCTAGGTTCTGTTGCTTTGTTTTTTAGATGTTTCAGGAAACACCATACACTTCTCCCGAGTGTCTGTTGGCAATTTACATCCCGCCCATCAGCATAACAAGGCTCCCAGTTCTCCATGGCCTGTCCTGCCTTTCTGGATTTTGCACTTTTTTCAGATGGCCCTTTTGACCAGGGGGAAGTGAGACTTCATTGTAGTGCAGATTTCCTTTGCAAGCTTGCTTGGTTGGCCAAAAAGTGCGTATGCGTTTTTTCCTGAATATATTCAGGAAAAAACGCATACGCCCTTTTTGGCCAAGTGCATCATTGTGGACGTTCTGCCTCTTTTCCTATGCTTTCAATGCAATTCCAGTCTACCTCCTGAAATCGGTTTCCTGCAATTCTGCCCCGCTTTCAAGTCCTCTTGGCAGCCTTACTTCAATCTATTTTTGGACGATAGCTGTCATTTATAACTCTGCAGATTTGTGAATTACAGTGCCCCTGAGCTCCTTTCTTCAACTTGCTTTCTTGTGACCTGGCCGCAACACCGCAGGATGGCTTCAGGCCCTAATCTGGTTCTGGCACGGCACGCTGAGCCTTTGGTTATTTCCTCTTCCTGGTGGGAAATGAGAGTTAAATTTGCCCGTCCAGACACCTCCAGCTAGTCTCTCATTGGTTCTCGCTATTCCTGTTCATCTTCCGCAGAAATTGCAAACTGGGCCAAACAGGAGGTTAAAGGCGATGACTCTCCAAGTGGGGAGAGTGTTAGTAAAGCGTCTGGAATGTTGCACCCGAGTACCAGGGGAGGAAAACTGAAACATATTTGAACACGTCTCCCGTTCACATGGTTGATCATACTTGGGTTCCACATGCATGTTTTAGCTGAAGGAAGAATACCTTAAACCTGGAGAGTTAAGACCCGTGTAAAGGGTACCATGCAATATGGCTTCAAAGCGTCTTCATTTGCTCACCGAACCTCTCCAATCCTATCACTGCTGCATTTATGCCCCTGTACACATGCTTGATTCTCTTTCGGAGACATAGCAATCCCTAGGTTTTAAGATACTTAGTAGTCAGGTACATTCTTAGGCGTTTAATATGGGGTGTTGAGTCCATTTCGTTGAGCAAGGAGTAGCTCTTGTCTATTCCATATTTGGCTTAAGGAACTTTATCTGTGCTCATTTCAATCTCTGGTTTTATGCAGCACCCCAACTCACCTTAACCCTAAGCAAGAATAAGTTGGTTTTCTAAATTTGAGAACGTGTTCTGTTCTGTAATTCAGTTCCTGTGTAGCCAAGTTTACATTCCGTGTATTACTGATATCTTATGATGTTTCTTTTTTCTGTGTGACTTATTTCAGTTAGAATCATCATACCTGAATCCACTCATTGTGCTGCTAAGGGCCTGATGACACAGATTTCATTGCTGAGTGATATTGCTTTGTAAGTAAATACCACAACTTCTTTATCCATTTTTCACTTTCTGTGATATTGAACTTGTACTGTAAACGAGGTTCTTGTAAACAGAGGCGTCCCAAACTTTGGGGTGGCTGTGTCTTTTTGATTTTAATTTCCCTAAGCTATAGGACCATAAGTGGCAGTGCCCTAGGCTCTGTTGCTTTGTGTTTTAGATGTTTCAGGAAACACCATACACTTCTCCCGAGTGTCTGTTGGCAATTTACATCCCGCCCATCAGCATAACAAGGCTCCCAGTTCTCCATAGCCTGTCCTGCCTTTCTGGATTTTACACTTTTTTCAGATGGCCCTTTTGACCGGGGGGAAGTGAGACTTCATTGTAGTGCAGATTTCCTTTGCAAGCTTGCTTGGTTGGCCAAAAAGGGCGTATGCGTTTTTTCCTGAATATATTCAGGAAAAAACGCATACGCCCTTTTTGGCCAAGTGCATCATTGTGGATGTTCTGCCTCTTTTCCTATGCTTTCAATGCAATTCCAGTCTACCTCCTGAAATAGGTTTCCTGCAATTCTGCCCCGCTTTCAAGTCCTCTTGGCAGCCTTACTTCAGTCTATTTTTGGACGATAGCTGTCATTTATAACTCTGCAGGTTTGTGAATTACAGTGCCCCTGAGCTCCTTTCTTCAACTCGCTTTCTTGTGACCTGGTCGCAACACTGCAGGATGGCTTTAGGCCCTAATCTGGTTCCGGCACGGCACGCTGAGCCTTTGGTTAATTCCTCTTCCTGGTGGGAAATGAGAGTTAAATTTGCCCGTCCAGACACCTCCAGCTAGCGTCTCATTGGTTCTCGCTATTCCTGTTCATCTTCCGCAGAAATTGCAAACTGGGCCAAACAGGAGGTTAAAGGCGCTGACTCTCCAAGTGGGGAGAGTGTTAGTAAAGCGTCTGGAATGTTGCACCCGAATACCAGGGGAGGAAAACTGAGACATATTTGAACACGTCTCCCGTTCACATGGTTGATCATACTTGGGTTCCACATGCATGTTTTAGCTGAAGGAAGAATACCTTAAACCTGGAGTGTTAAGACCCGTGGAATGGGTACCATGCAATATGACTTCAAAGGGTCTTCATTTGCTCACCGAACCTCTCCAATCCTATCACTGCTGCTTTTATGCCCCTGTACACATGCTTGATTCTCTTTCAGAGACATAGCAATCCATAGGTTTTAAGATACTTACTAGTCAGGTACATTCTTAGGCGTTTAATATGCGGTGTTGAGTCCATTTCGTTGAGCAAGGAGTAGCTCTTGTCTATTCCATATTTGACTTAAGGAACTTTATCTGTGCTCATTTCAATCTCTGGTTTTATGCAGCACCCCAACTCACCTTTACCCTTAAGCAAGCATAAGTTGGTTTTCTAAATTTGAGACCCTGTTCTGTTCTGTAATTCAGTTCCTGTGTAGCCAAGTTTCCATTCCGTGTATTACTGATATCTTATGATGTTTCTTTTTCTGTGTGACTTATTTCAGTTAGAATCATCATACCTGAATCCACTCATTGTGCTGCTAAGGGCCTGATGACACAGATTTCATTGCTGAGTGATATTGCTTTGTAAGTAAATACCACAACTTCTTTATCCATTTTTCACTTTCTGCGATGTTGAACTTGTACTGTAAACGAGGTTCTTGTAAACAGAGCCGTTCCAAACTTTGGGGTGGCTGTGTCTTTTTGATTTTAATTTCCCTAAGCTATAGGACCATAAGTGGAAGTGCCCTAGGTTCTGTTGCTTTGTTTTTTAGATGTTTCAGGAAACACCGTACACTTCTCCTGAGTGGTTGTTGGCAATTTACATCCCGCCCATCAGCATAACAAGGCTCCCAGTTCTCCATGGCCTGTCCTGCCTTTCTGGATTTTACACTTTTTTCAGATGGCCCTTTTGACCGGGGCGAAGTGAGACTTCATTGTAGTGCAGATTTCCTTTGCAAGCTTGCTTGGTTGGCCAAAAAGGGCGTATGCGTTTTTTCCTGAATATATTCAGGAAAAAACGCATACGCCCTTTTTGGCCAAGTGCATCATTGTGGACGTTCTGCCTCTTTTCCTATGCTTTCAATGCAATTCCAGTCTACCTCCTGAAATCGGTTTCCTGCAATTCTGCCCCGCTTTCAAGTCCTCTTGGCAGCCTTACTTCAGTATATTTTTGGACGATAGCTGTCATTTATAACTCTGCAGGTTTGTGAATTACAGTGCCCCTGAGCTCCTTTCTTCAACTCGCTTTCTTTTGAGCTGGCTGCAACACCGCAGGATGGCTTCAGGCACTAATCTGGTTCCGGTACGGCACGCTGAGCCTTTGGTTATTTCCTCTTCCTGGTGGGAAATGAGAGTTAAATTTGCCCGTCCAGACACCTCCAGCTAGCCTCTCATTGGTTCTCGCTATTCCTGTTCATCTTCCGCAGAAATTGCAAACTGTGCCAAACAGGAGGTTAAAGGCGCTGACTCTCCAAGTGTGGAGAGTGTTAGTAAAGCGTCTGGAATGTTGCACCCGAGTACCAGGGGAGGAAAACTGAGACATATTTGAACACGTCTCCCAATCACATGTTTGATCATACTCTAGGTTCCACATGCATGTTTTAGCTGAAGGAAGAATACCTTAAACCTGGGTATTTGAAACCCGTGGAATGGGTACCATGCAATATGACTTCAAAGGGTCTTCATTTGCTCACCGAACCTCTCCAATCCTATCACTGCTGCGTTTATGCCCCTGTACACATGCTTGATTCTCTTTCGGAGACATAGCAATCCATAGGTTTTAAGATACTTACTAGTCAGGTACATTCTTAGGCGTTTAATATGCGGTGTTGAGTCCATTTCGTTGAGCAAGGAGTAGCTCTTGTCTATTCCATATTTGGCTTAAGGAACTTTATCTGTGCTCATTTCAATCTCTGGTTTTATGCAGCACCCCAACTCACCTTTCCCCTTAAGCAAGCATAAGTTGGTTTTCTAAATTTGAGACCCTGTTCTGTTTTGGAATGCAGTTCCTGTGTAGCCAAGTTTACATTCCGTGTATTAGTGATATCTTATGATGTTTCTTTTTCTGTGTGACTTATTTCAGTTAGAATCATCGTACCTGAATCCACTCATTATGCTGCTACGGGCCTGATGACATAGATTTCATTGCTGAGTGATACTGCATTGTACGTAAGTACCACAAGTTCTTTATCCATTTTTCACTTTTTGCGATGTTGAACTTGTACTGTAAACGAGGTTCTTGTAAACAGAGGCGTCCCAAACTTTGGGGTGGCTGTGTCTTTTTGATTTTAATTTCCCTAAGCTATAGGACCATAAGTGGCAGTGCCCTAGGCTCTGTTGCTTTGTTTTTTAGATGTTTCAGGAAACACCATACACTTCTCCCGAGTGTCTGTTGGCAATTTACATCCCGCCCATCAGCATAACAAGGCTCCCAGTTCTCCATGGCCTGTCCTGCCTTTCTGGATTTTACAGTTTTTTCAGATGGCCCTTTTGACTGGGGGGAAGTGAGACTTCATTGTAGTGCAGATTTCCTTTGCAAGCTTGCTTGGTTGGCCAAAAAGGGCGTATGCGTTTTTTCCTGAATATATTCATTTCCTGAATATATTCAGGAAAAAACGCATACGCCCTTTTTGGCCAAGTGCCTCATTGTGGACGTTCTGCCTCTTTTCCTATGCTTTCAATGCAATTCCAGTCTACCTCCTGAAATCAGTTTCCTGCAATTCTGCCCCGCTTTCAAGTCCTCTTGGCAGCCTTACTTCAGTCTATTTTTGGACGATAGCTGTCATTTATAACTCTGCAGGTTTGTGAATTACAGTGCCCCTGAGCTCCTTTCTTCAACTCGCTTTCTTGTGACCTGGCCGCAACACCGCAGGATGGCTTCAGGCCCTAATCTGGTTCCGGCACGGCACGCTGAGCCTTTGGTTATTTCCTCTTCCTGGTGGGAAATGAGAGTTAAATTTGCCCGTCCAGACACCTCCAGCTAGTCTCTCATTGGTTCTCGCTATTCCTGTTCATCTTCCGCAGAAATTGCAAACTGGGCCAAACAGGAGGTTAAAGGCGCTGACTCTCCAAGTGGGGAGAGTGTTAGTAAAGCGTCTGGAATGTTGCACCCGAGTACCAGGGGAGGAAAACTGAGACATATTTGAACACGTCTCCCGTTCACATGGTTGATCATACTTGGGTTCCACATGCATGTTTTAGCTGAAGGAAGAATACCTTAAACCTGGAGAGTTAAGACCCGTGTAATGGGTACCATGCAATATGACTTCAAAGGGTCTTCATTTGCTCACCGAACCTCTCCAATCCTATCACTGCTGCGTTCATGCCCCTGTACACATGCTTGATTCTCTTTCGGAGACATAGCAATCCATAGGTTTTAAGATACTTACTAGTCAGGTACATTCTTAGGCGTTTAATATGCGGTGTTGAGTCCATTTCGTTGAGCAAGGAGTAGCTCTTGTCTATTCCATATTTGACTTAAGGAACTTTATCTGTGCTCATTTCAATCTCTGGTTTTATGCAGCACCCAAACTCACCTTTACCCTTAAGCAAGCATAAGTTGGTTTTCTAAATTTGAGACCCTGTTCTGTTCTGTAATTCAGTTCCTGTGTAGCCAAGTTTACATTCCGTGTATTACTGATATCTTATGATGTTTCTTTTTCTGTGTGACTTACTTCAGTTAGAATCATCATACCTGAATCCACTCAATGTGCTGCTAAGGGCCTGATGATACAGATTTCATTGCTGAGTGATATTGCTTTGTAAGTAAATACCACAACTTCTGTATCCATTTTTCACTTTCTGCGATGTTGAACTTGTACTGTAAACGAGGTTCTTGTAAACAGAGCCGTTCCAAACTTTGGGGTGGCTGTGTCTTTTTGATTTTAATTTCCCTAAGCTATAGGACCATAAGTGGCAGTGCCCTAGGCTCTGTTGCTTTGTTTTTTAGATGTTTCAGGAAACACCATACACTTCTCCCGAGTGGTTGTTGGCAATTTACATCCCGCCCATCAGCATAACAAGGCTCCCAGTTCTCCATGGCCTGTCCTGCCTTTCTGGATTTTACACTTTTTTCAGATGGCCCTTTTGACCGGGGGGAAGTGAGACTTCATTGTAGTGCAGATTTCCTTTGCAAGCTTGCTTGGTTGGCCAAAAAGGGCGTATGCGTTTTTTCCTGAATATATTCAGGAAAAAACGCATATGCCCTTTTTGGTCAAGTGCATCATTGTGGACGTTCTGCCTCTTTTCCTATGCTTTCAATGCAATTCCAGTCTACCTCCTGAAATCGGTTTCCTGCAATTCTGCCCCGCTTTCAAGTCCTCTTGGCAGCCTAATTTCAGTTTATTTTTGGACGATAGCTGTCATTTATAACTCTGCAGGTTTGTGAATTACAGTGCCCCTGAGCTCCTTTCTTCAACTCGCTTTCTTGTGACCTGGCCGCAACACCGCAGGATGGCTTCAGGCCCTAATCTGGTTCCGGTACGGCACGCTGAGCCTTTGGTTATTTCCTGTTCCTTGTGGGAAATGAGAGTTAAATTTGCCCGTCCAGACACCTCCAGCTAGCCTCTCATTGGTTCTCGCTATTCCTGTTCATCTTCCGCAGAAATTGCAAACTGGGCCAAACAGGAGGTTAAGGGCGCTGACTCTCCAAGTGGGGAGAGTGTTAGTAAAGCGTCTGGAATGTTGCACCCGAGTACCAGGGGAGGAAAACTGAGACATATTTGAACACGGCTCCCGATCACATGGTTGATCATACTCTGGGTTCCACATGCATGTTTTAGCTGAAGGAAGAATACCTAAAACCTGGGTAGTTGAGACCCGTGGAATGGGTACCATGCAATATGACTTCAAAGGGTCTTCATTTGCTCACCGAACCTCTCCAATCCTATCACTGCTGCGTTCATGCCCCTGTACACATGCTTGATTCTCTTTCGGAGACATAGCAATCCATAGGTTTTACGATACTTACTAGTCAGGTACATTCTTAGGCGTTTAATATGCGGTGTTGAGTCCATTTCGTTGAGCAAGGAGTAGCTCTTGTCTATTCCATATTTGGCCTAAGGAACTTTATCTGTGCTCATTTCAATCTCTGGTTTTATGCAGCACCCCAACTCACCTTTCCCCTTAAGCAAGCATAAGTTGGTTTTCTAAATTTGAGACCCTGTTCTGTTCTGTAATTCAGTTCCTGTGTAGCCAAGTTTCCATTCCGTTTATTACTGATATCTTATGATGTTTCTTTTTCTGTGTGACTTATTTCAGTTAGAATCATCGTACCTGAATCCACTCATTATGCTGCTACGGGCCTGATGACATAGATTTCATTGCTGAGTGATACTGAATTGTACGTAAGTACCACAAGTTCTTTATCCATTTTTCACTTTCTGCGATGTTGAACTTGTACTGTGAACGAGGTTCTTGTAAACAGAGGCGTCCCAAACTTTTGGGTGGCTGTGTCTTTTTGATTTTAATTTCCCTAAGCTATAGGACCATAAGTGGCAGTGCCCTAGGCTCTGTTGCTTTGTTTTTTAGATGTTTCAGGAAACACCATACACTTCTCCCGAGTGTCTGTTGGCAATTTACATCCCGCCCATCAGTATAACAAGGCTCCCAGTTCTCCATGGCCTGTCCTGCCTTTCTGGATTTTACACTTTTTTCAGATGGCCCTTTTGACCGGGGGGAAGTGAGACTTCATTGTAGTGCAGATTTCCTTTGCAAGCTTGCTTGGTTGGCCAAAAAGGGCGTATGCGTTTTTTCCTGAATATATTCAGGAAAAAACGCATACGCCCTTTTTGGCCAAGTGCATCATTGTGGACGTTCTGCCTCTTTTCCTATGCTTTCAATGCAATTCCAGTCTACCTCCTGAAATTGGTTTCCTGCAATTCTGCCCCGCTTTCAAGTCCTCTTGGCAGCCTTACTTCAGTCTATTTTTGGACGATAGCTGTCATTTATAACTCTGCAGGTTTGTGAATTACAGTGCCCCTGAGCTCCTTTCTTCAACTCGCTTTCTTGTGACCTGGCTGCAACACCGCAGGATGGCTTCAGGCCCTAATCTGGTTCCGGCACGGCACGCTGAGGCTTTGGTTATTTCCTCTTCCTGGTGGGAAATGAGAGTTAAATTTGCCCGTCCAAACACCTCCAGCTAGTCTCTCATTGGTTCTCGCTATTCCTGTTCATCTTCCGCAGAAATTGCAAACTGGGCCAAACAGGAGGTTAAAGGCGCTGACTCTCCAAGTTGGGAGAGTGTTAGTAAAGCGTCTGGAATGTTGCACCCGAGTACCAGGGGAGGAAAACTGAGACATATTTGAACACGTCTCCCGTTCACATGGTTGATCATACTTGGGTTCCACATGCATGTTTTAGCTGAAGGAAGAATACCTTAAACCTGGAGAGTTAAGACCCGTGTAATGGGTACCATGCAATATGACTTCAAAGGGTCTTCATTTGCTCACCGAACCTCTCCAATCCTATCACTGCTGCGTTTATGCCCCTGTACACATGCTTGATTCTCTTTCGGAGACATAGCAATCCATAGGTTTTAAGATACTTACTAGTCAGGTACATTCTTAGGCGTTTAATATGCGGTGTTGAGTCCATTTCGTTGAGCAAGGAGTAGCTCTTGTCTATTCCATATTTGACTTAAGGAACTTTATCTGTGCTCATTTCAATCTCTGGTTTTATGCAGCACCCCAACTCACCTTTACCCTTAAGCAAGCATAAGTTGGTTTTCTAAATTTGAGACCCTGTTCTGTTCTGTAATTCAGTTCCTGTGTAGCCAAGTTTCCATTCCGTGTATTACTGATATCTTATGATGTTTCTTTTTCTGTGTGACTTATTTCAGTTAGAATCATCATACCTGAATCCACTCATTGTGCTGCTAAGGGCCTGATGACACAGATTTCATTGCTGAGTGATATTGCTTTGTAAGTAAATACCACAACTTCTTTATCCATTTTTCACTTTCTGCGATGTTGAACTTGTACTGTAAACGAGGTTCTTGTAAACAGAGCCGTTCCAAACTTTGGGGTGGCTGTGTCTTTTTGATTTTAATTTCCCTAAGCTATAGGACCATAAGTGGAAGTGCCCTAGGTTCTGTTGCTTTGTTTTTTAGATGTTTCAGGAAACACCATACACTTCTCCTGAGTGGTTGTTGGCAATTTACATCCCGCCCATCAGCATAACAAGGCTCCCAGTTCTCCATGGCCTGTCCTGCCTTTCTGGATTTTACACTTTTTTCAGATGGCCCTTTTGACCGGGGCGAAGTGAGACTTCATTGTAGTGCAGATTTCCTTTGCAAGCTTGCTTGGTTGGCCAAAAAGGGCGTATGCGTTTTTTCCTGAATATATTCAGGAAAAAACGCATACGCCCTTTTTGGCCAAGTGCATCATTGTGGACGTTCTGCCTCTTTTCCTATGCTTTCAATGCAATTCCAGTCTACCTCCTGAAATCGGTTTCCTGCAATTCTGCCCCGCTTTCAAGTCCTCTTGGCAGCCTTACTTCAGTATATTTTTGGACGATAGCTGTCATTTATAACTCTGCAGGTTTGTGAATTACAGTGCCCCTGAGCTCCTTTCTTCAACTCGCTTTCTTTTGAGCTGGCCGCAACACCGCAGGATGGCTTCAGGCACTAATCTGGTTCCGGTACGGCACGCTGAGCCTTTGGTTATTTCCTCTTCCTGGTGGGAAATGAGAGTTAAATTTGCCCGTCCAGACACCTCCAGCTAGCCTCTCATTGGTTCTCGCTATTCCTGTTCATCTTCCGCAGAAATTGCAAACTGGGCCAAACAGGAGGTTAAAGGCGCTGACTCTCCAAGTGGGGAGAGTGTTAGTAAAGCGTCTGGAATGTTGCACCCGAGTACCAGGGGAGGAAAACTGAGACATATTTGAACACGTCTCCCGATCACATGTTTGATCATACTCTAGGTTCCACATGCATGTTTTAGCTGAAGGAAGAATACCTTAAACCTGGGTATTTGAAACCCGTGGAATGGGTACCATGCAATATGACTTCAAAGGGTCTTCATTTGCTCACCGAACCTCTCCAATCCTATCACTGCTGCATTTATGCCCCTGTACACATGCTTGATTCTCTTTCGGAGACATAGCAATCCATAGGTTTAAGATACTTACTAGTCAGGTACATTCTTCGGCGTTTAATATGCGGTGTTGAGTCCATTTCGTTGAGCAAGGAGTAGCTCTTGTCTATTCCATATTTGACTTAAGGAACTTTATCTGTGCTCATTTCAATCTCTGGTTTTATGCAGCACCCCAACTCACCTTTCCCCTTAAGCAAGCATAAGTTGGTTTTCTAAATTTGAGACCCTGTTCTGTTCTGTAATTCAGTTCCTGTGTAGCCAAGTTTACATTCCGTGTATTACTGATATCTTATGATGTTTCTTTTTCTGTCTGACTTATTTCAGTTAGAATCATCATACCTGAATCCACTCATTGTGATGCTAAGGGCGTGATGACATAGATTTCATTGCTGAGTGATATTGTTTTGTAAGTAAATACCACAACTTCTTTATCCATTTTTCACTTTCTGCGATGTTGAACTTGTACTGTAAACGAGGTTCTTGTAAACAGAGCCGTTCCAAACTTGGGGGTGGCTGTGTCTTTTTGATTTTAATTTCCCTAAGCTATAGGACCATAAGTGGCAGTGCCCTAGGCTCTGTTGCTTTGTTTTTTAGATGTTTCAGGAAACACCATACACTTCTCCCGAGTGTCTGTTGGCAATTTACATCCCGCCCATCAGCATAACAAGGCTCCCAGTTCTCCATGGCCTGTCCTGCCTTTCTGGATTTTACACTTTTTTCAGATGGCCCTTTTGACCGGGGGGAAGTGAGACTTCATTGTAGTGCAGATTTCCTTTGCAAGCTTGCTTGGTTGGCCAAAAAGGGCGTATGCGTTTTTTCCTGAATATATTCAGGAAAAAACGCATACGCCCTTTTGGCCAAGTGCATCATTGTGGACGTTCTGCCTCTTTTCCTATGCTTTCAATGCAATTTCAGTCTACCTCCTGAAATCGGTTTCCTGCAATTCTGACCCGCTTTCAAGTCCTCTTGGCAGCCTTACTTCAGTCTATTTTTGGACGATAGCTGTCATTTATAACTCTGCAGGTTTGTGAATTACAGTGCCCCTGAGCTCCTTTCTTCAACTCGCTTTCTTGTGAGCTGGCCGAAACACCGCAGGATGGCTTCAGGCCCTAATCTGGTTCCGGCACGGCACGCTGAGCCTTTGGTTAATTCCTCTTCCTGGTGGGAAATGAGAGTTAAATTTGCCCGTCCAGACACCTCCAGCTAGTCTCTCATTGGTTCTCGCTATTCCTGTTCATCTTCCGCAGAAATTGCAAACTGGGCGAAACAGGAGGTTAAAGGGACTGACTCTCCAAGTCGGGAGAGTGTTAGTAAAGCGTCTGGAATGTTGCACGCGAGTACCAGGTTACAAAAACTGAGACATATTTGAACACGTTTCCCGATCACATGGTTGATCATACTCTAGGTTCCACATGCATGTTTTAGCTGAAGGAAGAATACCTAAAACCTGGGTAGTTGAAACCCGTGGAATGGGTACCATGCAATATGACTTCAAAGGGTCTTCATTTGCTCACCGAACCTCTCCAATCCTATCACTGCTGCGTTTATGCCCCTGTACACATGCTTGATTCTCTTTCAGAGACATAGCAATCCATAGGTTTTAAGATACTTACTAGTCAGGTACATTCTTAGGCCTTTAATATGCGGTGTTGAGTCCATTTCGTTGAGCAAGGAGTAGCTCTTGTCTATTCCATATTTGGCTTAAGGAACTTTATCTGTGCTCATTTCAATCTCTGGTTTTATGCAGCACCCCAACTCACCTTTACCCTTAAGCAAGCATAAGTTGGTTTTCTAAATTTGAGACCCTGTTCTCTTTTGGAATGCAGTTCCTGTGTAGCCAAGTTTACATTCCGTGTATTAGTGATATCTTATCATGTTTCTTTTTCTGTGTAACTTATTTCAGTTAGAATCATCGTACCTGAATCCACTCATTATGCTGCTACGGGCCTGATGACATAGATTTCATTGCTGAGTGATACTGCATTGTACGTAAGTACCACAAGTTCTTTATCCATTTTTCACTTTCTGTGATATTGAACTTGTACGGTAAACGAGGTTCTTGTAAACGGAGGCGTCCCAAACTTTGGGGTGGCTGTGTCTTTTTGATTTTAATTTCCCTAAGCTATAGGACCATAAGTGGCAGTGCCCTAGGCTCTGTTGCTTTGTTTTTTAGATGTTTCAGGAAACACCATACACTTCTCCCGAGTGTCTGTTGGCAATTTACATCCCGCCCATCAGCATAACAAGGCTCCCAGTTCTCCATGGCCTGTCCTGCCTTTCTGGATTTTACACTTTTTTCAGATGGCCCTTTTGACCGGGGGGAAGTGAGACTTCATTGTAGTGCAGATGTCCTTTGCAAGCTTGCTTGGTTGGCCAAAAAGGGCGTATGCGTTTTTTCCTGAATATATTCAGGAAAAAACGCATACGCCCTTTTTGGCCAAGTGCCTCATTGTGGACGTTCTGCCTCTTTTCCTATGCTTTCAATGCAATTCCAGTCTACCTCCTGAAATCGGTTTCCTGCAATTCTGCCCCGCTTTCAAGTCCTCTTGGCAGCCTTACTTCAGTCTATTTTTGGACGATAGCTGTCATTTATAACTCTGCAGGTTTGTGAATTACAGTGCCCCTGAGCTCCTTTCTTCAACTCGCTTTCTTGTGACCTGGCCGCAACACCGCAGGATGGCTTCAGGCCCTAATCTGGTTCCGGCACGGCACGCTGAGCCTTTGGTTATTTCCTCTTCCTGGTGGGAAATGAGAGTTAAATTTGCCCGTCCAGACACCTCCAGCTAGTCTCTCATTGGTTCTCGCTATTCCTGTTCATCTTCCGCAGAAATTGCAAACTGGGCCAAACAGGAGGTTAAAGGCGCTGACTCTCCAAGTGGGGAGAGTGTTAGTAAAGCGTCTGGAATGTTGCACCCGAGTACCAGGGGAGGAAAACTGAGACATATTTGAACACGTCTCCCGTTCACATGGTTGATCATACTTGGGTTCCACATGCATGTTTTAGCTGAAGGAAGAATACCTTAAACCTGGAGAGTTAAGACCCGTGTAATGGGTACCATGCAATATGACTTCAAAGGGTCTTCATTTGCTCACCGAACCTCTCCAATCCTATCACTGCTGCGTTTATGCCCCTGTACACATGCTTGATTCTCTTTCGGAGACATAGCAATCCATAGGTTTTAAGATACTTACTAGTCAGGTACATTCTTAGGCGTTTAATATGCGGTGTTGAGTCCATTTCGTTGAGCAAGGAGTAGCTCTTGTCTATTCCATATTTGACTTAAGGAACTTTATCTGTGCTCATTTCAATCTCTGGTTTTATGCAGCACCCAAACTCACCTTTACCCTTAAGCAAGCATAAGTTGGTTTTCTAAATTTGAGACCCTGTTCTGTTCTGTAATTCAGTTCCTGTGTAGCCAAGTTTACATTCCGTGTATTACTGATATCTTATGATGTTTCTTTTTCTGTGTGACTTACTTCAGTTAGAATCATCATACCTGAATCCACTCAATGTGCTGCTAAGGGCCTGATGATACAGATTTCATTGCTGAGTGATATTGCTTTGTAAGTAAATACCACAACTTCTTTATCCATTTTTCACTTTCTGCGATGTTGAACTTGTACTGTAAACGAGGTTCTTGTAAACAGAGCCGTTCCAAACTTTGGGGTGGCTGTGTCTTTTTGATTTTAATTTCCCTAAGCTATAGGACCATAAGTGGAAGTGCCCTAGGCTCTGTTGCTTTGTTTTTTAGATGTTTCAGGAAACACCATACACTTCTCCCAAGTGGTTGTTGGCAATTTACATCCCGCCCATCAGCATAACAAGGCTCCCAGTTCTCCATGGCCTGTCCTGCCTTTCTGGATTTTACACTTTTTTCAGATGGCCCTTTTGACCGGGGGGAAGTGAGACTTCATTGTAGTGCAGATTTCCTTTGCAAGCTTGCTTGGTTGGCCAAAAAGGGCGTATGCGTTTTTTCCTGAATATATTCAGGAAAAAACGCATACGCCCTTTTTGGTCAAGTGCATCATTGTGGACGTTCTGCCTCTTTTCCTATGCTTTCAATGCAATTCCAGTCTACCTCCTGAAATCGGTTTCCTGCAATTCTGCCCCGCTTTCAAGTCCTCTTGGCAGCCTAATTTCAGTTTATTTTTGGACGATAGCTGTCATTTATAACTCTGCAGGTTTGTGAATTACAGTGCCCCTGAGCTCCTTTCTTCAACTCGCTTTCTTGTGACCTGGCCGCAGCACCGCAGGATGGCTTCAGGCCCTAATCTGGTTCTGGCACGGCACGCTGAGCCTTTGGTTATTTCCTCCTCCTGGTGGGAAATGAGAGTTAAATTTGCCCGTCCAGACACCTCCAGCTAGCCTCTCATTGGTTCTCGCTATTCCTGTTCATCTTCCGCAGAAATTGCAAACTGGGCCAAACAGGAGGTTAAAGGCGCTGACTCTCCAAGTGGGGAGAGTGTTAGTAAAGCGTCTGGAATGTTGCACCTGAGTACCAGGGGAGGAAAACTGAGACATATTTGAACACGTCTCCCGATCACATGGTTGATCATACTCTGGGTTCCACATGCATGTTTTAGCTGAAGGAAGAATACCTAAAACCTGGGTAGTTGAAACCCGTGGAATGGGTACCATGCAATATGACTTCAAAGGGTCTTCATTTGCTCACCGAACCTCTCCAATCCTATCACTGCTGCGTTTATGCCCCTGTACACATGCTTGATTCTCTTTCGGAGACATAGCAATCTATAGGTTTTAAGATACTTACTAGTCAGGTACATTCTTAGGCATTTAATATGCGGTGTTGAGTCCATTTCGTTGAGCAAGGAGTAGCTCTTGTCTATTCCATATTTGGCTTAAGGAACTTTATCTGTGCTCATTTCAATCTCTGGTTTTATGCAGCACCCCAACTCATCTTTCCCCTTAAGCAAGCATAAGTTGGTTTTCTAAATTTGAGACCCTGTTCTGTTTTGGAATGCAGTTCCTGTGTAGCCAAGTTTACATTCCGTGTATTACTGATATCTTATGATGTTTCTTTTTCTGTGTAACTTATTTCAGTTAGAATCATCGTACCTGAATCCACTCATTATGCTGCTACGGGCCTGATGACATAGATTTCATTGCTGAGTGATACTGCATTGTACGTAAGTACCACAAGTTCTTTATCCATTTTTCACTTTCTGTGATATTGAACTTGTACGGTAAACGAGGTTCTTGTAAACGGAGGCGTCCCAAACTTTGGGGTGGCTGTGTCTTTTTGATTTTAATTTCCCTAAGCTATAGGACCATAAGTGGCAGTGCCCTAGGCTCTGTTGCTTTGTTTTTTAGATGTTTCAGGAAACACCATACACTTCTCCCGAGTGTCTGTTGGCAATTTACATCCCGCCCATCAGCATAACAAGGCTCCCAGTTCTCCATGGCCTGTCCTGCCTTTCTGGATTTTACACTTTTTTCAGATGGCCCTTTTGACCGGGGGGAAGTGAGACTTCATTGTAGTGCAGATTTCCTTTGCAAGCTTGCTTGGTTGGCCAAAAAGGGCGTATGCGTTTTTTCCTGAATATATTCAGGAAAAAACGCATACGCCCTTTTTGGCCAAGTGCATCATTGTGGACGTTCTGCCTCTTTTCCTATGCTTTCAATGCAATTCCAGTCTACCTCCTGAAATCGGTTTCCTGCAATTCTGCCCCGCTTTCAAGTCCTCTTGGCAGCCTTACTTCAGTCTATTTTTGGACGATAGCTGTCATTTATAACTCTGCAGGTTTGTGAATTACAGTGCCCCTGAGCTCCTTTGTTCAACTCGCTTTCTTTTGAGCTGGCCGCAACACCGCAGTATGGCTTCAGGCCCTAATCTGGTTTTGGTACGGCACGCTGAGCCTTTGGTTATTTCCTCTTCCTGGTGGGAAATGAGAGTTAAATTTGCCCGTCCAGACACCTCCAGCTAGCCTCTCATTGGTTCTCGCTATTCCTGTTCATCTTCCGCAGAAATTGCAAACTGGGCCGAACAGGAGGTTAAAGGCGCTGACTCTCCAAGTGGGGAGAGTGTTAGTAAAGCGTCTGGAATGTTGCACCCGAGTACCAGGGGAGGAAAACTGAGACATATTTGAACACGTCTCCCGTTCACATGGTTGATCATACTTGGGTTCCACATGCATGTTTTAGCTGAAGGAAGAATACCTTAAACCTGGAGAGTTGAGACCCGTGTAATGGGTACCATGCAATATGAATTCAAAGGGTCTTCATTTGCTCACCGAACCTCTCCAATCCTATCACTGCTGCGTTTATGCCCCTGTACACATGCTTGATTCTCTTTCGGAGACATAGCAATCCATAGGTTTTAAGATACTTACTAGTCAGGTACATTCTTAGGCATTTAATATGCGGTGTTGAGTCCATTTCGTTGAGCAAGGAGTAGCTCTTGTCTATTCCATATTTGGCTTAAGTAACTTTATCTGTGCTCATTTCAATCTCTGGTTTTATGCAGCACCCCAACTCACCTTTCCCCTTAAGCAAGCATAAGTTGGTTTTCTAAATTTGAGACCCTGTTCTGTTCTGTAATTCAGTTCCTGTGTAGCCAAGTTTACATTCCGTGTATTACTGATATCTTATGATGTTTCTTTTTCTGTGTGACTTATTTCAGTTAGAATCATCGTACCTGAATCCACTCATTATGCTGCTACGGGCCTGATGACATAGATTTCATTGCTGAGTGATACTGCATTGTACGTAAGTACCACAAGTTCTTTATCCATTTTTCACTTTTTGCGATGTTGAACTTGTACTGTAAACGAGGTTCTTGTAAACAGAGGCGTCCCAAACTTTGGGGTGGCTGTGTCTTTTTGATTTTAATTTCCCTAAGCTATAGGACCATAAGTGGCAGTGCCCTAGGCTCTGTTGCTTTGTTTTTTAGATGTTTCAGGAAACACCATACACTTCTCCCGAGTGTCTGTTGGCAATTTACATCCTGCCCATCAGCATAACAAGGCTCCCAGTTCTCCATGGCCTGTCCTGCCTTTCTGGATTTTACACTTTTTTCAGATGGCCCTTTTGACTGGGGGGAAGTGAGACTTCATTGTAGTGCAGATTTCCTTTGCAAGCTTGCTTGGTTGGCCAAAAAGGGCGTATGCGTTTTTTCCTGAATATATTCATTTCCTGAATATATTCAGGAAAAAACGCATACGCCCTTTTTGGCCAAGTGCCTCATTGTGGACGTTCTGCCTCTTTTCCTATGCTTTCAATGCAATTCCAGTCTACCTCCTGAAATCGGTTTCCTGCAATTCTGCCCCGCTTTCAAGTCCTCTTGGCAGCCTTACTTCAGTCTATTTTTGGACGATAGCTGTCATTTATAACTCTGCAGGTTTGTGAATTACAGTGCCCCTGAGCTCCTTTCTTCAACTCGCTTTCTTGTGACCTGGCCGCAACACCGCAGGATGGCTTCAGGCCCTAATCTGGTTCCGGCACGGCACGCTGAGCCTTTGGTTATTTCCTCTTCCTGGTGGGAAATGAGAGTTAAATTTGCCCGTCCAGACACCTCCAGCTAGTCTCTCATTGGTTCTCGCTATTCCTGTTCATCTTCCGCAGAAATTGCAAACTGGGCCAAACAGGAGGTTAAAGGCGCTGACTCTCCAAGTGGGGAGAGTGTTAGTAAAGCGTCTGGAATGTTGCACCCGAGTACCAGGGGAGGAAAACTGAGACATATTTGAACACGTCTCCCGTTCACATGGTTGATCATACTTGGGTTCCACATGCATGTTTTAGCTGAAGGAAGAATACCTTAAACCTGGAGAGTTAAGACCCGTGTAATGGGTACCATGCAATATGACTTCAAAGGGTCTTCATTTGCTCACCGAACCTCTCCAATCCTATCACTGCTGCGTTTATGCCCCTGTACACATGCTTGATTCTCTTTCGGAGACATAGCAATCCATAGGTTTTAAGATACTTACTAGTCAGGTACATTCTTAGGCGTTTAATATGCGGTGTTGAGTCCATTTCGTTGAGCAAGGAGTAGCTCTTGTCTATTCCATATTTGACTTAAGGAACTTTATCTGTGCTCATTTCAATCTCTGGTTTTATGCAGCACCCAAACTCACCTTTACCCTTAAGCAAGCATAAGTTGGTTTTCTAAATTTGAGACCCTGTTCTGTTCTGTAATTCAGTTCCTGTGTAGCCAAGTTTACATTCCGTGTATTACTGATATCTTATGATGTTTCTTTTTCTGTGTGACTTACTTCAGTTAGAATCATCATACCTGAATCCACTCAATGTGCTGCTAAGGGCCTGATGATACAGATTTCATTGCTGAGTGATATTGCTTTGTAAGTAAATACCACAACTTCTTTATCCATTTTTCACTTTCTGCGATGTTGAACTTGTACTGTAAACGAGGTTCTTGTAAACAGAGCCGTTCCAAACTTTGGGGTGGCTGTGTCTTTTTGATTTTAATTTCCCTAAGCTATAGGACCATAAGTGGCAGTGCCCTAGGCTCTGTTGCTTTGTTTTTTAGATGTTTCAGGAAACACCATACACTTCTCCCGAGTGGTTGTTGGCAATTTACATCCCGCCCATCAGCATAACAAGGCTCCCAGTTCTCCATGGCCTGTCCTGCCTTTCTGGATTTTACACTTTTTTCAGATGGCCCTTTTGACCGGGGGGAAGTGAGACTTCATTGTAGTGCAGATTTCCTTTGCAAGCTTGCTTGGTTGGCCAAAAAGGGCGTATGCGTTTTTTCCTGAATATATTCAGGAAAAAACGCATATGCCCTTTTTGGTCAAGTGCATCATTGTGGACGTTCTGCCTCTTTTCCTATGCTTTCAATGCAATTCCAGTCTACCTCCTGAAATCGGTTTCCTGCAATTCTGCCCCGCTTTCAAGTCCTCTTGGCAGCCTAATTTCAGTTTATTTTTGGACGATAGCTGTCATTTATAACTCTGCAGGTTTGTGAATTACAGTGCCCCTGAGCTCCTTTCTTCAACTCGCTTTCTTGTGACCTGGCCGCAACACCGCAGGATGGCTTCAGGCCCTAATCTGGTTCCGGTACGGCACGCTGAGCCTTTGGTTATTTCCTCTTCCTTGTGGGAAATGAGAGTTAAATTTGCCCGTCCAGACACCTCCAGCTAGCCTCTCATTGGTTCTCGCTATTCCTGTTCATCTTCCGCAGAAATTGCAAACTGGGCCAAACAGGAGGTTAAGGGCGCTGACTCTCCAAGTGGGGAGAGTGTTAGTAAAGCGTCTGGAATGTTGCACCCGAGTACCAGGGGAGGAAAACTGAGACATATTTGAACACGGCTCCCGATCACATGGTTGATCATACTCTGGGTTCCACATGCATGTTTTAGCTGAAGGAAGAATACCTTAAACCTGGAGAGTTGAGACCCGTGTAATGGGTACCATGCAATATGAATTCAAAGGGTCTTCATTTGCTCACCGAACCTCTCCAATCCTATCACTGCTGCGTTTATGCCCCTGTACACATGCTTGATTCTCTTTCGGAGACATAGCAATCCATAGGTTTTAAGATACTTACTAGTCAGGTACATTCTTAGGCATTTAATATGCGGTGTTGAGTCCATTTCGTTGAGCAAGGAGTAGCTCTTGTCTATTCCATATTTGGCTTAAGGAACTTTATCTGTGCTCATTTCAATCTCTGGTTTTATGCAGCACCCCAACTCACCTTTCCCCTTAAGCAAGCATAAGTTGGTTTTCTAAATTTGAGACCCTGTTCTGTTCTGTAATTCAGTTCCTGTGTAGCCAAGTTTACATTCCGTGTATTACTGATATCTTATGATGTTTCTTTTTCTGTGTGACTTATTTCAGTTAGAATCATCGTACCTGAATCCACTCATTGTGCTGCTACGGGCCTGATGACATAGATTTCATTGCTGAGTGATACTGCATTGTACGTAAGTACCACAAGTTCTTTATCCATTTTTCACTTTCTGTGATATTGAACTTGTACGGTAAACGAGGTTCTTGTAAACGGAGGCGTCCCAAACTTTGGGGTGGCTGTGTCTTTTTGATTTTAATTTCCCTAAGCTATAGGACCATAAGTGGCAGTGCCCTAGGCTCTGTTGCTTTGTTTTTTAGATGTTTCAGGAAACACCATACACTTCTCCCGAGTGGTTGTTGGCAATTTACATCCCGCCCATCAGCATAACAAGGCTCCCAGTTCTCCATGGCCTGTCCTGCCTTTCTGGATTTTACACTTTTTTCAGATGGCCCTTTTGACCGGGGGGAAGTGAGACTTCATTGTAGTGCAGATTTCCTTTGCAAGCTTGCTTGGTTGGCCAAAAAGGGCGTATGCGTTTTTTCCTGAATATATTCAGGAAAAAACGCATATGCCCTTTTTGGTCAAGTGCATCATTGTGGACGTTCTGCCTCTTTTCCTATGCTTTCAATGCAATTCCAGTCTACCTCCTGAAATCGGTTTCCTGCAATTCTGCCCCGCTTTCAAGTCCTCTTGGCAGCCTAATTTCAGTTTATTTTTGGACGATAGCTGTCATTTATAACTCTGCAGGTTTGTGAATTATAGTGCCCCTGAGCTCCTTTCTTCAACTCGCTTTCTTGTGACCTGGCCGCAACACCGCAGGATGGCTTCAGGCCCTAATCTGGTTCCGGTACGGCACGCTGAGCCTTTGGTTATTTCCTCTTCCTTGTGGGAAATGAGAGTTAAATTTGCCCGTCCAGACACCTCCAGCTAGCCTCTCATTGGTTCTCGCTATTCCTGTTCATCTTCCGCAGAAATTGCAAACTGGGCCAAACAGGAGGTTAAGGGCGCTGACTCTCCAAGTGGGGAGAGTGTTAGTAAAGCGTCTGGAATGTTGCACCCGAGTACCAGGGGAGGAAAACTGAGACATATTTGAACACGGCTCCCGATCACATGGTTGATCATACTCTGGGTTCCACATGCATGTTTTAGCTGAAGGAAGAATACCTTAAACCTGGAGAGTTGAGACCCGTGTAATGGGTACCATGCAATATGAATTCAAAGGGTCTTCATTTGCTCACCGAACCTCTCCAATCCTATCACTGCTGCGTTTATGCCCCTGTACACATGCTTGATTCTCTTTCGGAGACATAGCAATCCATAGGTTTTAAGATACTTACTAGTCAGGTACATTCTTAGGCATTTAATATGCGGTGTTGAGTCCATTTCGTTGAGCAAGGAGTAGCTCTTGTCTATTCCATATTTGGCTTAAGTAACTTTATCTGTGCTCATTTCAATCTCTGGTTTTATGCAGCACCCCAACTCACCTTTCCCCTTAAGCAAGCATAAGTTGGTTTTCTAAATTTGAGACCCTGTTCTGTTCTGTAATTCAGTTCCTGTGTAGCCAAGTTTACATTCCGTGTATTACTGATATCTTATGATGTTTCTTTTTCTGTGTGACTTATTTCAGTTAGAATCATCGTACCTGAATCCACTCATTGTGCTGCTACGGGCCTGATGACATAGATTTCATTGCTGAGTGATACTGCATTGTACGTAAGTACCACAAGTTCTTTATCCATTTTTCACTTTCTGTGATATTGAACTTGTACGGTAAACGAGGTTCTTGTAAACGGAGGCGTCCCAAACTTTGGGGTGGCTGTGTCTTTTTGATTTTAATTTCCCTAAGCTATAGGACCATAAGTGGCAGTGCCCTAGGCTCTGTTGCTTTGTTTTTTAGATGTTTCAGGAAACACCATACACTTCTCCCGAGTGGTTGTTGGCAATTTACATCCCGCCCATCAGCATAACAAGGCTCCCAGTTCTCCATGGCCTGTCCTGCCTTTCTGGATTTTACACTTTTTTCAGATGGCCCTTTTGACCGGGGGGAAGTGAGACTTCATTGTAGTGCAGATTTCCTTTGCAAGCTTGCTTGGTTGGCCAAAAAGGGCGTATGCGTTTTTTCCTGAATATATTCAGGAAAAAACGCATACGCCCTTTTTGGTCAAGTGCATCATTGTGGACGTTCTGCCTCTTTTCCTATGCTTTCAATGCAATTCCAGTCTACCTCCTGAAATCGGTTTCCTGCAATTCTGCCCCGCTTTCAAGTCCTCTTGGCAGCCTAATTTCAGTTTATTTTTGGACGATAGCTGTCATTTATAACTCTGCAGGTTTGTGAATTACAGTGCCCCTGAGCTCCTTTCTTCAACTCGCTTTCTTGTGACCTGGCCGCAACACCGCAGGATGGCTTCAGGCCCTAATCTGGTTCCGGTACGGCACGCTGAGCCTTTGGTTATTTCCTCTTCCTTGTGGGAAATGAGAGTTAAATTTGCCCGTCCAGACACCTCCAGCTAGCCTCTCATTGGTTCTCGCTATTCCTGTTCATCTTCCGCAGAAATTGCAAACTGGGCCAAACAGGAGGTTAAGGGCGCTGACTCTCCAAGTGGGGAGAGTGTTAGTAAAGCGTCTGGAATGTTGCACCCGAGTACCAGGGGAGGAAAACTGAGACATATTTGAACACGGCTCCCGATCACATGGTTGATCATACTCTGGGTTCCACATGCATGTTTTAGCTGAAGGAAGAATACCTTAAACCTGGAGAGTTGAGACCCGTGTAATGGGTACCATGCAATATGAATTCAAAGGGTCTTCATTTGCTCACCGAACCTCTCCAATCCTATCACTGCTGCGTTTATGCCCCTGTACACATGCTTGATTCTCTTTCGGAGACATAGCAATCCATAGGTTTTAAGATACTTACTAGTCAGGTACATTCTTAGGCATTTAATATGCGGTGTTGAGTCCATTTCGTTGAGCAAGGAGTAGCTCTTGTCTATTCCATATTTGGCTTAAGTAACTTTATCTGTGCTCATTTCAATCTCTGGTTTTATGCAGCACCCCAACTCACCTTTCCCCTTAAGCAAGCATAAGTTGGTTTTCTAAATTTGAGACCCTGTTCTGTTCTGTAATTCAGTTCCTGTGTAGCCAAGTTTACATTCCGTGTATTACTGATATCTTATGATGTTTCTTTTTCTGTGTGACTTATTTCAGTTAGAATCATCGTACCTGAATCCACTCATTATGCTGCTACGGGCCTGATGACATAGATTTCATTGCTGAGTGATACTGCATTGTACGTAAGTACCACAAGTTCTTTATCCATTTTTCACTTTTTGCGATGTTGAACTTGTACTGTAAACGAGGTTCTTGTAAACAGAGGCGTCCCAAACTTTGGGGTGGCTGTGTCTTTTTGATTTTAATTTCCCTAAGCTATAGGACCATAAGTGGCAGTGCCCTAGGCTCTGTTGCTTTGTTTTTTAGATGTTTCAGGAAACACCATACACTTCTCCCAAGTGTCTGTTGGCAATTTACATCCTGCCCATCAGCATAACAAGGCTCCCAGTTCTCCATGGCCTGTCCTGCCTTTCTGGATTTTACACTTTTTTCAGATGGCCCTTTTGACTGGGGGGAAGTGAGACTTCATTGTAGTGCAGATTTCCTTTGCAAGCTTGCTTGGTTGGCCAAAAAGGGCGTATGCGTTTTTTCCTGAATATATTCATTTCCTGAATATATTCAGGAAAAAACGCATACGCCCTTTTTGGCCAAGTGCCTCATTGTGGACGTTCTGCCTCTTTTCCTATGCTTTCAATGCAATTCCAGTCTACCTCCTGAAATCGGTTTCCTGCAATTCTGCCCCGCTTTCAAGTCCTCTTGGCAGCCTTACTTCAGTCTATTTTTGGACGATAGCTGTCATTTATAACTCTGCAGGTTTGTGAATTACAGTGCCCCTGAGCTCCTTTCTTCAACTCGCTTTCTTGTGACCTGGCCGCAACACCGCAGGATGGCTTCAGGCCCTAATCTGGTTCCGGCACGGCACGCTGAGCCTTTGGTTATTTCCTCTTCCTGGTGGGAAATGAGAGTTAAATTTGCCCGTCCAGACACCTCCAGCTAGTCTCTCATTGGTTCTCGCTATTCCTGTTCATCTTCCGCAGAAATTGCAAACTGGGCCAAACAGGAGGTTAAAGGCGCTGACTCTCCAAGTTGGGAGAGTGTTAGTAAAGCGTCTGGAATGTTGCACCCGAGTACCAGGGGAGGAAAACTGAGACATATTTGAACACGTCTCCCGTTCACATGGTTGATCATACTTGGGTTCCACATGCATGTTTTAGCTGAAGGAAGAATACCTTAAACCTGGAGAGTTAAGACCCGTGTAATGGGTACCATGCAATATGACTTCAAAGGGTCTTCATTTGCTCACCGAACCTCTCCAATCCTATCACTGCTGCGTTTATGCCCCTGTACACATGCTTGATTCTCTTTCGGAGACATAGCAATCCATAGGTTTTAAGATACTTACTAGTCAGGTACATTCTTAGGCGTTTAATATGCGGTGTTGAGTCCATTTCGTTGAGCAAGGAGTAGCTCTTGTCTATTCCATATTTGACTTAAGGAACTTTATCTGTGCTCATTTCAATCTCTGGTTTTATGCAGCACCCCAACTCACCTTTACCCTTAAGCAAACATAAGTTGGTTTTCTAAATTTGAGACCCTGTTCTGTTCTGTAATTCAGTTCCTGTGTAGCCAAGTTTCCATTCCGTGTATTACTGATAACTTATGATGTTTCTTTTTCTGTGTGACTTACTTCAGTTTGAATCATCATACCTGAATCCACTCATTGTGCTGCTAAGTGCCTGATGACACAGATTTCATTGCTGAGTGATATTGCTTTGTAAGTAAATACCACAACTTCTTTATCCATTTTTCACTTTCTGCGATGTTGAACTTGTACTGTAAACGAGGTTCTTGTAAACAGAGCCGTTCCAAACTTTAGGGTGGCTGTGTCTTTTTGATTTTAATTTCCCTAAGCTATAGGACCATAAGTGGAAGTGCCCTAGGTTCTGTTGCTTTGTTTTTTAGATGTTTCAGGAAACACCATACACTTCTCCCAAGTGGTTGTTGGCAATTTACATCCCGCCCATCAGCATAACAAGGCTCCCAGTTCTCCATGGCCTGTTGCCTTTCTGGATTTTACACTTTTTTCAGATGATCCTTTTGACCGGGGGGAAGTGAGACTTCATTGTAGTGCAGATTTCCTTTGCAAGCTTGCTTGGTTGGCCAAAAAGGGCGTATGCGTTTTTTCCTGAATATATTCAGGAAAAAACGCATACACCCTTTTTGGCCAAGTGCATCATTGTGGACGTTCTGCCTCTTTTCCTATGCTTTCAATGCAATTCCAGTCTACCTCCTGAAATCAGTTTCCTGCAATTCTGCCCCGCTTTCAAGTCCTCTTGGCAGCCATACTTCAGTATATTTTTGGACGATAGCTGTCATTTATAACTCTGCAGGTTTGTGAATTACAGTGCCCCTGAGCTCCTTTCTTCAACTCGCTTTCTTTTGAGCTGGCCGCAACACCGCAGGATGGCTTCAGGCCCTAATCTGGTTCCGGTACGGCACGCTGAGCCTTTGGTTATTTCCTCTTCCTGGTGGGAAATGAGAGTTAAATTTGCCCGTCCAGACACCTCCAGCTAGCCTCTCATTGGTTCTCGCTATTCCTGTTCATCTTCCGCAGAAATTGCAAACTGGGCCAAACAGGAGGTTAAAGGCGCTGACTCTCCAAGTGGGGAGAGTGTTAGTAAAGCGTCTGGAATGTTGCACCCGAGTACCAGGGGAGGAAAACTGAGACATATTTGAACACGTCTCCCGTTCACATGGTTGATCATACTTGGGTTCCACATGCATGTTTTAGCTGAAGGAAGAATACCTTAAACCTGGAGAGTTGAGACCCGTGGGATGGGTACCATGCAATATGACTTCAAAGGGTCTTCATTTGCTCACCGAACCTCTCCAATCCTATCACTGCTGCGTTTATGCCCCTGTACACATGCTTGATTCTCTTTTGGAGACATAGCAATCCATAGGTTTTACGATACTTACTAGTCAGGTACATTCTTAGGCGTTTAATATGCGGTGTTGAGTCCATTTCGTTGAGCAAGGAGTAGCTTTTGTCTATTCCATATTTGGCCTAAGGAACTTTATCTGTGCTCATTTCAATCTCTGGTTTTATGCAGCACCCCAACTCACCTTTACCCTTAAGCAAGCATAAGTTGGTTTTCTAAATTTGAGACCCTCTTCTGTTCTGTAATTCAGTCCTGTGTAGCCAAGTTTCCATTCCGTGTATTACTGATATCTTATGATGTTTCTTTTTCTGTGTGACTTATTTCAGTTAGAATCATCATACCTGAATCCACTCATTGTGCTGCAAAGGGCCTGATGACATAGATTTCATTGCTGAGTGATATTGCTTTGTAAGTGAATACCACAACTTCTTTATCCATTTTTCACTTTCTGCGATGTTGAACTTGTACTGTAAACGAGGTTCTTATAAACAGAGCCGTTCCAAACATTGGGGTGGCTGTGTCTTTTTGATTTTAATTTCCCTAAGCTATAGGACCATAAGTGGAAGTGCTCTAGGCTCTGTTGCTTTGTTTTTTAGATGTTTCAGGAAACACCATACACTTCTCCCAAGTGTCTGTTGGCAATTTACATCCCGCCCATCAGCATAACAAGGCTCCCAGTTCTCAATGGCCTGTTGCCTTTCTGGATTTTACACTTTTTTCAGATGGCCCTTTTGACCGGGGGGAAGTGAGACTTCATTGTAGTGCAGATTTCCTTTGCAAGCTTGCTTGGTTGGCCAAAAAGGGCGTATGCGTTTTTTCCTGAATATATTCAGGAAAAAACGCATACGCCCTTTTTGGCCAAGTGCATCATTGTGGACGTTCTGCCTCTTTTCCTATGCTTTCAATGCAATTCCAGTCTACCTCCTGAAATCGGTTTCCTGCAATTCTGCCCCGCTTTCAAGTCCTCTTGGCAGCCTTACTTCAGTATATTTTTAGACGATAGCTGTCATTTATAACTCTGCAGGTTTGTGAATTACAGTGCCCCTGAGCTCCTTTCTTCAACTCGCTTTCTTGTTACCTGGCCGCAACACCGCAGGATGGCTTCAGGCCCTAATCTCTTTCTGGCCCGGCATGCTGAGCCTTTGGTTAATTCCTCTTCCTGGTGGGAAATGAGAGTTAAATTTGCCCGTCAAGACACCTCCAGCTAGCCTCTCATTGGTTCTCGCTATTCCTGTTCATCTTCCGCAGAAATTGCAAACTGGGCCAAACAGGAGGTTAAAGGGACTGACTCTCCAAGTGGGGAGAGTGTTAGTAAAGCGTCTGGAATGTTGCACCCGAGTACCAGGGGAGGAAAACTGAGACATATTTGAACACGTCTCCCGATCACATGGTTGATCATACTCTAGGTTCCACATGCATGTTTTAACTGAAGGAAGAATACCTTAAACCTGGGTAGTTGAAACCCGTGGAATGGGTACCATGCAATATGACTTCAAAGGGTCTTCATTTGCTCACCGAACCTCTCCAATCCTATCACTGCTGCGTTTATGCCCCTGTACACATGCTTGATTCTCTTTCGGAGACATAGCAATCCATAGGTTTTAAGATACTTACTAGTCAGGTACATTCTTAGGCGTTTAATATGGGGTGTTGAGTCCATTTCGTTGAGCAAGGAGTAGCTCTTGTCTATTCCATATTTGGCTTAAGTAACTTTATCTGTGCTCATTTCAATCTCTGGTTTTATGCAGCACCCCAACTCACCTTTCCCCTTAAGCAAGAATAAGTTGGTTTTCTAAATTTGAGACCCTGTTCTGTTCTGTAATTCAGTTCCTGTGTAGCCAAGTTTACATTCCGCGTATTACTGATATCTTATGATGTTTCTTTTTCTGTGTGACTTATTTCAGTTAGAATCATCATACCTGAATCCACTCATTGTGCTGCTAAGGGCCTGATGACACAGATTTCATTGCTGAGTGATATTGCTTTGTAAGTAAATACCACAACTTCTTTATCCATTTTTCACTTTCTGCGATGTTGAACTTGTAATGTAAACGAGGTTCTTGTAAACAGAGGCGTCCCAAACTTTGGGGTGGCTGTGTCTTTTTGATTTTAATTTCCCTAAGCTATAGGACCATAAGTGGAAGTGCCCTAGGTTCTGTTGCTTTGTTTTTTAGATGTTTCAGGAAACACCATACACTTCTCCCGAGTGTCTGTTGGCAATTTACATCCCGCCCATCAGCATAACAAGGCTCCCAGTTCTCCATGGCCTGTCCTGCCTTTCTGGATTTTACACTTTTTTCAGATGGCCCTTTTGACCGGGGGGAAGTGAGACTTCATTGTAGTGCAGATTTCCTTTGCAAGCTTGCTTGGTTGGCCAAAAAGGGCGTATGCGTTTTCTCCTGAATATATTCAGGGAAAAACGCATACGCCCTTTTTGGCCAAGTGCATCATTGTGGACGTTCTGCCTCTTTTCCTATGCTTTCAATGCAATTCCAGTCTACCTCCTGAAATCGGTTTCCTGCAATTCTGCCCCGCTTTCAAGTCCTCTTGGCAGCCTTACTTCAGTCTATTTTTGGACGATAGCTGTCATTTATAACTCTGCAGGTTTGTGAATTACAGTGCCCCTGAGCTCCTTTCTTCAACTCGCTTTCTTGTGACCTGGCCGCAACACCGCAGGATGGCTTCAGGCCCTAATCTGGTTCCGGCACGGCACGCTGAGCCTTTGGTTATTTCCTCTTCCTGGTGGGAAATGAGAGTTAAATTTGCCCGTCCAGACACCTCCAGCTAGCCTCTCATTGGTTCTCGCTATTCCTGTTCATCTTCCGCAGAAATTGCAAACTGGGCCAAACAGGAGGTTAAAGGCGCTGACTCTCCAAGTGGGGAGAGTGTTAGTAAAGCGTCTGGAATGTTACACCCGAGTACCAGGGGAGGAAAACTGAGACATATTTGAACACGTCTCCCGTTCACATGGTTGATCATACTTGGGTTCCACATGCATGTTTTAGCTGAAGGAAGAATACCTTAAACCTGGAGAGTTGAGACCCGTGTAATGGGTACCATGCAATATGACTTCAAAGGGTCTTCATTTGCTCACCGAACCTCTCCAATCCTAACACTGCTGCGTTTATGCCCCTGTACACATGCTTGATTCTCTTTTGGAGACATAGCAATCCATAGGTTTTACGATACTTACTAGTCAGGTACATTCTTAGGCGTTTAATATGCGGTGTTGAGTCCATTTCGTTGAGCAAGGAGTAGCTCTTGTCTATTCCATATTTGGCCTAAGGAACTTTATCTGTGCTCATTTCAATCTCTGGTTTTATGCAGCACCCCAACTCACCTTTACCCTTAAGCAAGCATAAGTTGGTTTTCTAAATTTGAGACCCTGTTCTGTTCTGTAATTCAGTTCCTGTGTAGCCAAGTTTCCATTCCGTGTATTACTGATAACTTATGATGTTTCTTTTTTTGTGTGACTTACTTCAGTTTGAATCATCATACCTGAATCCACTCATTGTGCTGCTAAGTGCCTGATGACACAGATTTCATTGCTGAGTGATATTGCTTTGTAAGTAAATACCACAACTTCTTTATCCATTTTTCACTTTCTGCGATGTTGAACTTGTACTGTAAACGAGGTTCTTGTAAACAGAGCCGTTCCAAACTTTAGGGTGGCTGTGTCTTTTTGATTTTAATTTCCCTAAGCTATAGGACCATAAGTGGAAGTGCCCTAGGTTCTGTTGCTTTGTTTTTTAGATGTTTCAGGAAACACCATACACTTCTCCCTAGTGTCTGTTGGCAATTTACATCCCGCCCATCAGCATAACAAGGCTCCCAGTTCTCCATGGCCTGTTGCCTTTCTGGATTTTACACTTTTTTCAGATGATCCTTTTGACCGGGGGGAAGTGAGACTTCATTGTAGTGCAGATTTCCTTTGCAAGCTTGCTTGGTTGGCCAAAAAGGGCGTATGCGTTTTTTCCTGAATATATTCAGGAAAAAACGCATACACCCTTTTTGGCCAAGTGCATCATTGTGGACGTTCTGCCTCTTTTCCTTTGCTTTCAATGCAATTCCAGTCTACCTCCTGAAATCAGTTTCCTGCAATTCTGCCCCGCTTTCAAGTCCTCTTGGCAGCCATACTTCAGTATATTTTTGGACGATAGCTGTCATTTATAACTCTGCAGGTTTGTGAATTACAGTGCCCCTGAGCTCCTTTCTTCAACTCGCTTTCTTTTGAGCTGGCCGCAACACCGCAGGATGGCTTCAGGCCCTAATCTGGTTCCGGTACGGCACGCTGAGCCTTTGGTTATTTCCTCTTCCTGGTGGGAAATGAGAGTTAAATTTGCCCGTCCAGACACCTCCAGCTAGCCTCTCATTGGTTCTCGCTATTCCTGTTCATCTTCCGCAGAAATTGCAAACTGGGCCAAACAGGAGGTTAAAGGCGCTGACTCTCCAAGTGGGGAGAGTGTTAGTAAAGCGTCTGGAATGTTGCACCCGAGTACCAGGGGAGGAAAACTGAGACATATTTGAACACGTCTCCCGTTCACATGGTTGATCATACTTGGGTTCCACATGCATGTTTTAGCTGAAGGAAGAATACCTTAAACCTGGAGAGTTGAGACCCGTGGGATGGGTACCATGCAATATGACTTCAAAGGGTCTTCATTTGCTCACCGAACCTCTCCAATCCTATCACTGCTGCGTTTATGCCCCTGTACACATGCTTGATTCTCTTTTGGAGACATAGCAATCCATAGGTTTTACGATACTTACTAGTCAGGTACATTCTTAGGCGTTTAATATGCGGTGTTGAGTCCATTTCGTTGAGCAAGGAGTAGCTTTTGTCTATTCCATATTTGGCCTAAGGAACTTTATCTGTGCTCATTTCAATCTCTGGTTTTATGCAGCACCCCAACTCACCTTTACCCTTAAGCAAGCATAAGTTGGTTTTCTAAATTTGAGACCCTCTTCTGTTCTGTAATTCAGTCCTGTGTAGCCAAGTTTCCATTCCGTGTATTACTGATATCTTATGATGTTTCTTTTTCTGTGTGACTTATTTCAGTTAGAATCATCATACCTGAATCCACTCATTGTGCTGCAAAGGGCCTGATGACATAGATTTCATTGCTGAGTGATATTGCTTTGTAAGTGAATACCACAACTTCTTTATCCATTTTTCACTTTCTGCGATGTTGAACTTGTACTGTAAACGAGGTTCTTATAAACAGAGCCGTTCCAAACATTGGGGTGGCTGTGTCTTTTTGATTTTAATTTCCCTAAGCTATAGGACCATAAGTGGAAGTGCTCTAGGCTCTGTTGCTTTGTTTTTTAGATGTTTCAGGAAACACCATACACTTCTCCCAAGTGTCTGTTGGCAATTTACATCCCGCCCATCAGCATAACAAGGCTCCCAGTTCTCAATGGCCTGTTGCCTTTCTGGATTTTACACTTTTTTCAGATGGCCCTTTTGACCGGGGGGAAGTGAGACTTCATTGTAGTGCAGATTTCCTTTGCAAGCTTGCTTGGTTGGCCAAAAAGGGCGTATGCGTTTTTTCCTGAATATATTCAGGAAAAAACGCATACGCCCTTTTTGGCCAAGTGCATCATTGTGGACGTTCTGCCTCTTTTCCTATGCTTTCAATGCAATTCCAGTCTACCTCCTGAAATCGGTTTCCTGCAATTCTGCCCCGCTTTCAAGTCCTCTTGGCAGCCTTACTTCAGTATATTTTTAGATGATAGCTGTCATTTATAACTCTGCAGGTTTGTGAATTACAGTGCCCCTGAGCTCCTTTCTTCAACTCGCTTTCTTGTGACCTGGCCGCAACACCGCAGGATGGTTTCAGGCCCTAATCTCTTTCTGGCCCGGCATGCTGAGCCTTTGGTTAATTCCTCTTCCTGGTGGGAAATGAGAGTTAAATTTGCCCGTCAAGACACCTCCAGCTAGCCTCTCATTGGTTCTCGCTATTCCTGTTCATCTTCCGCAGAAATTGCAAACTGGGCCAAACAGGAGGTTAAAGGGACTGACTCTCCAAGTCGGGAGAGTGTTAGTAAAGCGTCTGGAATGTTGCACCCGAGTACCAGGGGAGGAAAACTGAGACATATTTGAACACGTCTCCCGATCACATGGTTGATCATACTCTAGGTTCCACATGCATGTTTTAACTGAAGGAAGAATACCTTAAACCTGGGTAGTTGAAACCCGTGGAATGGGTACCATGCAATATGACTTCAAAGGGTCTTCATTTGCTCACCGAACCTCTCCAATCCTATCACTGCTGCGTTTATGCCCCTGTACACATGCTTGATTCTCTTTCGGAGACATAGCAATCCATAGGTTTTAAGATACTTACTAGTCAGGTACATTCTTAGGCGTTTAATATGGGGTGTTGAGTCCATTTCGTTGAGCAAGGAGTAGCTCTTGTCTATTCCATATTTGGCTTAAGGAACTTTATCTGTGCTCATTTCAATCTCTGGTTTTATGCAGCACCCCAACTCACCTTTCCCCTTAAGCAAGAATAAGTTGGTTTTCTAAATTTGAGACCCTGTTCTGTTCTGTAATTCAGTTCCTGTGTAGCCAAGTTTACATTCCGCGTATTACTGATATCTTATGATGTTTCTTTTTCTGTGTGACTTATTTCAGTTAGAATCATCATACCTGAATCCACTCATTGTGCTGCTAAGGGCCTGATGACACAGATTTCATTGCTGAGTGATATTGCTTTGTAAGTAAATACCACAACTTCTTTATCCATTTTTCACTTTCTGCGATGTTGAACTTGTAATGTAAACGAGGTTCTTGTAAACAGAGGCGTCCCAAACTTTGGGGTGGCTGTGTCTTTTTGATTTTAATTTCCCTAAGCTATAGGACCATAAGTGGAAGTGCCCTAGGTTCTGTTGCTTTGTTTTTTAGATGTTTCAGGAAACACCATACACTTCTCCCGAGCGGTTGTTGGCAATTTACATCCCGCCCATCAGCATAACAAGGCTCCCAGTTCTCCATGGCCTGTCCTGCCTTTCTGGATTTTACACTTTTTTCAGATGGCCCTTTTGACCGGGGGGAAGTGAGACTTCATTGTAGTGCAGATTTCCTTTGCAAGCTTGCTTGGTTGGCCAAAAAGGGCGTATGCGTTTTCCCCTGAATATATTCAGGGAAAAACGCATACGCACTTTTTGGCCAAGTGCATCATTGTGGACGTTCTGCCTCTTTTCCTATGCTTTCAATGCAATTCCAGTCTACCTCCTGAAATCGGTTTCCTGCAATTCTGCCCCGCTTTCAAGTCCTCTTGGCAGCCTTACTTCAGTCTATTTTTGGACGATAGCTGTCATTTATAACTCTGCAGGTTTGTGAATTACAGTGCCCCTGAGCTCCTTTCTTCAACTCGCTTTCTTGTGACCTGGCCGCAACACCGCAGGATGGCTTCAGGCCCTAATCTGGTTCCGGCACGGCACGCTGAGCCTTTGGTTATTTCCTCTTCCTGGTGGGAAATGAGAGTTAAATTTGCCCGTCCAGACACCTCCAGCTAGCCTCTCATTGGTTCTCGCTATTCCTGTTCATCTTCCGCAGAAATTGCAAACTGGGCCAAACAGGAGGTTAAAGGCGCTGACTCTCCAAGTGGGGAGAGTGTTAGTAAAGCGTCTGGAATGTTACACCCGAGTACCAGGGGAGGAAAACTGAGACATATTTGAACACGTCTCCCGTTCACATGGTTGATCATACTTGGGTTCCACATGCATGTTTTAGCTGAAGGAAGAATACCTTAAACCTGGAGAGTTGAGACCCGTGTAATGGGTACCATGCAATATGACTTCAAAGGGTCTTCATTTGCTCACCGAACCTCTCCAATCCTATCACTGCTGCGTTTATGCCCCTGTACACATGCTTGATTCTCTTTTGGAGACATAGCAATCCATAGGTTTTACGATACTTACTAGTCAGGTACATTCTTAGGCGTTTAATATGCGGTGTTGAGTCCATTTCGTTGAGCAAGGAGTAGCTCTTGTCTATTCCATATTTGGCCTAAGGAACTTTATCTGTGCTCATTTCAATCTCTGGTTTTATGCAGCACCCCAACTCACCTTTACCCTTAAGCAAGCATAAGTTGGTTTTCTAAATTTGAGACCCTGTTCTGTTCTGTAATTCAGTTCCTGTGTAGCCAAGTTTCCATTCCGTATATTACTGATATCTTATGATGTTTCTTTTTCTGTGTGACTTATTTCAGTTAGAATCATCATACCTGAATCCACTCATTGTGCTGCTAAGGGCCTGATGACATAGATTTCATTGCTGAGTGATATTGCTTTGTAAGTGAATACCACAACTTCTTTATCCATTTTTTACTTTCTGCGATGTTGAACTTGTACTGTAAACGAGGTTCTTGTAAACAGAGCCGTTCCAAACTTTGGGGTGGCTGTGTCTTTTTGATTTTAATTTCCCTAAGCTATAGGACCATAAGTGGCAGTGCCCTAGGCTCTGTTGCTTTGTTTTTTAGATGTTTCAGGAAACACCATACACTTCTCCCAAGTGTCTGTTGGCAATTTACATCCCGCCCATCAGCATAACAAGGCTCCCAGTTCTCAATGGCCTGTTGCCTTTCTGGATTTTACACTTTTTTCAGATGGCCCTTTTGACCGGGGGGAAGTGAGACTTCATTGTAGTGCAGATTTCCTTTGCAAGCTTGCTTGGTTGGCCAAAAAGGGCGTATGCGTTTTTACCTGAATATATTCAGGAAAAAATGCATACGCCCTTTTTGGCCAAGTGCATCATTGTGGACGTTCTGCCTCTTTTCCTATGCTTTCAATGCAATTCCAGTCTACCTCCTGAAATCGGTTTCCTGCAATTCTGCCCCGCTTTCAAGTCCTCTTGGCAGCCTTACTTCAGTCTATTTTTGGACGATAGCTGTCATTTATAACTCTGCAGGTTTGTGAATTACAGTGCCCCTGAGCTCCTTTCTTCAACTCGCTTTCTTGTGACCTGGCCGCAACACCGCAGGATGGCTTCAGGCCCTAATCTGGTTCCGGCACGGCACGCTGAGCCTTTGGTTATTTCCTCTTCCTGGTGGGAAATGAGAGTTAAATTTGCCCGTCCAGACACCTCCAGCTAGCCTCTCATTGGTTCTCGCTATTCCTGTTCATCTTCCGCAGAAATTGCAAACTGGGCCAAACAGGAGGTTAAAGGCGCTGACTCTCCAAGTGGGGAGAGTGTTAGTAAAGCGTCTGGAATGTTACACCCGAGTACCAGGGGAGGAAAACTGAGACATATTTGAACACGTCTCCCGTTCACATGGTTGATCATACTTGGGTTCCACATGCATGTTTTAGCTGAAGGAAGAATACCTTAAACCTGGAGAGTTGAGACCCGTGTAATGGGTACCATGCAATATGACTTCAAAGGGTCTTCATTTGCTCACCGAACCTCTCCAATCCTATCACTGCTGCGTTTATGCCCCTGTACACATGCTTGATTCTCTTTTGGAGACATAGCAATCCATAGGTTTTACGATACTTACTAGTCAGGTACATTCTTAGGCGTTTAATATGCGGTGTTGAGTCCATTTCGTTGAGCAAGGAGTAGCTCTTGTCTATTCCATATTTGGCCTAAGGAACTTTATCTGTGCTCATTTCAATCTCTGGTTTTATGCAGCACCCCAACTCACCTTTACCCTTAAGCAAGCATAAGTTGGTTTTCTAAATTTGAGACCCTGTTCTGTTCTGTAATTCAGTTCCTGTGTAGCCAAGTTTCCATTCCGTATATTACTGATATCTTATGATGTTTCTTTTTCTGTGTGACTTATTTCAGTTAGAATCATCATACCTGAATCCACTCATTGTGCTGCTAAGGGCCTGATGACATAGATTTCATTGCTGAGTGATATTGCTTTGTAAGTGAATACCACAACTTCTTTATCCATTTTTTACTTTCTGCGATGTTGAACTTGTACTGTAAACGAGGTTCTTGTAAACAGAGCCGTTCCAAACTTTGGGGTGGCTGTGTCTTTTTGATTTTAATTTCCCTAAGCTATAGGACCATAAGTGGCAGTGCCCTAGGCTCTGTTGCTTTGTTTTTTAGATGTTTCAGGAAACACCATACACTTCTCCCAAGTGTCTGTTGGCAATTTACATCCCGCCCATCAGCATAACAAGGCTCCCAGTTCTCAATGGCCTGTTGCCTTTCTGGATTTTACACTTTTTTCAGATGGCCCTTTTGACCGGGGGGAAGTGAGACTTCATTGTAGTGCAGATTTCCTTTGCAAGCTTGCTTGGTTGGCCAAAAAGGGCGTATGCGTTTTTACCTGAATATATTCAGGAAAAAATGCATACGCCCTTTTTGGCCAAGTGCATCATTGTGGACGTTCTGCCTCTTTTCCTATGCTTTCAATGCAATTCCAGTCTACCTCCTGAAATCGGTTTCCTGCAATTCTGCCCCGCTTTCAAGTCCTCTTGGCAGCCTTACTTCAGTCTATTTTTGGACGATAGCTGTCATTTATAACTCTGCAGGTTTGTGAATTACAGTGCCCCTGAGCTCCTTTCTTCAACTCGCTTTCTTTTGAGCTGGCCGCAACACCGCAGGATGGCTTCAGGCCCTAATCTGGTTCTGGCCCGGCATGCTGAGCCTTTGGTTAATTCCTCTTCCTGGTGGGAAATGAGAGTTAAATTTGCCCGTCCAGACACCTCCAGCTAGCCTCTCATTGGTTCTCGCTATTCCTGTTCATCTTCCGCAGAAATTGCAAACTGTGCAAACAGGAGGTTAAAGGCGCTGACTCTCCAAGTTGGGAGAGTGTTAGTAAAGCATGTGGAATGTTGCACCCGAGTACCAGGGGAGGAAAACTGAGACATATTTGAACACGTCTCCCGATCACATGGTTGATCATACTCTAGGTTCCACATGCATGTTTTAGCTGAAGGAAGAATACCTTAAACCTGGGTAGTTGAAACCCGTGGAATGGGTACCATGCAATATGACTTCAAAGGGTCTTCATTTGCTCACCGAACCTCTCCAATCCTATCACTGCTGCGTTTATGCCCCTGTACACATGCTTGATTCTCTTTCGGAGACATAGCAATCCATAGGTTTTAAGATACTTACTAGTCAGGTACATTCTTAGGCGTTTAATATGGGGTGTTGAGTCCATTTCGTTGAGCAAGGAGTAGCTCTTCTCTATGCCATATTTGGCTTAAGGAACTTTATCTGTGCTCATTTCAATCTCTGGTTTTATGCAGCACCCCAACACACCTTTACCCTTAAGCAAGCATAAGTTGGTTTTCTAAATTTGAGACCCTGTTCTGTTCTGTAATTCAGTTCCTGTGTAGCCAAGTTTACATTCCGTGTATTACTGATATCTTATGATGTTTCTTTTTCTGTGTGACTTATTTCAGTTAGAATCATCATACCTGAATCCACTCATTGTGCTGCTAAGGGCCTGATGACATAGATTTCATTGCTGAGTGATATTGCTTTGTAATTAAATACCACAACTTCTTTATCCATTTTTCACTTTCTGCAATGTTGAACTTGTACTGTAAACGAGGTTCTTGTAAACAGAGGCGTCCCAAACTTTGGGGTGGCTTTGTCTTTTTGATTTTAATTTCCCTAAGCTATAGGACCATAAGTGGCAGTGCCCTAGGCTCTGTTGCTTTGTTTTTTAGATGTTTCAGGAAACACCATACACTTCTCCCGAGTGGTTGTTGGCAATTTACATCCCGCCCATCAGCATAACAAGGCTCCCAGTTCTCCATGGCCTGTCCTGCCTTTCTGGATTTTACACTTTTTTCAGATGGCCCTTTTGACCGGGGGGAAGTGACACTTCATTGTAGTGCAGATTTCCTTTGCAAGCTTGCTTGGTTGGCCAAAAAGGGCGTATGCGTTTTTTCCTGAATATATTCAGGAAAAAACGCATACGCCCTTTTTGGCCAAGTGCATCATTGTGGACGTTTTGCCTCTTTTCCTATGCTTTCAATGCAATTCCAGTCTACCTCCTGAAATCGGTTTCCTGCAATTCTGCCCCGCTTTCAAGTCCTCTTGGCAGCCTTACTTCAGTCTATTTTTGGACGATAGCTGTCATTTATAACTCTGCAGGTTTGTGAATTACAGTGCCCCTGAGCTCCTTTCTTCAACTCGCTTTCTTGTGACCTGGCCGCAACACCGCAGGATGGCTTCAGGCCCTAATCTGGTTGCGGCCCGGCATGCTGAGCCTTTGGTTATTTCCTCTTCCTGGTGGGAAATGAGAGTTAAATTTGCCCGTCCAGACACCTCCAGCTAGCCTCTCATTGGTTCTCGCTATTCCTGTTCATCTTCCGCAGAAATTGCAAACTGGGCCAAACAGGAGGTTAAAGGCGCTGACTCTCCAAGTGGGGAGAGTGTTAGTAAAGCGTCTGGAATGTTGCACCCGAGTACCAGGGGAGGAAAACTGAGACATATTTGAACACGTCTCACGTTCACATGGTTGATCATACTTGGGTTCCACATGCATGTTTTAGCTGAAGGAAGAATACCTTAAACCTGGAGAGTTAAGACCCGTGTAATGGGTACCATGCAATATGACTTCAAAGGGTCTTCATTTGCTCACCGAACCTCTCCAATCCTATCACTGCTGCGTTTATGCCCCTGTACACATGCTTGATTCTCTTTCGGAGACATAGCAATCCATAGGTTTTAAGATACTTACTAGTCAGGTACATTCTTAGGCGTTTAATATGGGGTGTTGAGTCCATTTCGTTGAGCAAGGAGTAGCTCTTGTCTATTCCATATTTGACTTAAGGAACTTTATCTGTGCTCATTTCAATCTCTGGTTTTATGCAGCACCCCAACTCACCTTTACCCTTAAGCAAGCCTAAGTTGGTTTTCTAAATTTGAGACCCTGTTCTGTTCTGTAATTCAGTTCCTGTGTAGCCAAGTTTACATTCCGTGTATTACTGATATCTTATGATGTTTCTTTTTCTGTGTGACTTATTTCAGTTAGAATCATCATACCTGAATCCACTCATTGTGCTGCTAAGGGCCTGATGACACAGATTTCATTGCTGAGTGATATTGCTTTGTAATTAAATACCACAACTTCTTTATCCATTTTTCACTTTCTGCAATGTTGAACTTGTACTGTAAACGAGGTTCTTGTAAACAGAGGCGTCCCAAACTTTGGGGTGGCTTTGTCTTTTTGATTTTAATTTCCCTAAGCTATAGGACCATAAGTGGCAGTGCCCTAGGCTCTGTTGCTTTGTTTTTTAGATGTTTCAGGAAACACCATACACTTCTCCCGAGTGGTTGTTGGCAATTTACATCCCGCCCATCAGCATAACAAGGCTCCCAGTTCTCCATGGCCTGTCCTGCCTTTCTGGATTTTACACTTTTTTCAGATGGCCCTTTTGACCGGGGGGAAGTGAGACTTCATTGTAGTGCAGATTTCCTTTGCAAGCTTGCTTGGTTGGCCAAAAAGGGCGTATGCGTTTTTTCCTGAATATATTCAGGAAAAAACGCATACGCCCTTTTTGGCCAAGTGCATCATTGTGGACGTTTTGCCTCTTTTCCTATGCTTTCAATGCAATTCCAGTCTACCTCCTGAAATCGGTTTCCTGCAATTCTGCCCCGCTTTCAAGTCCTCTTGGCAGCCTTACTTCAGTCTATTTTTGGACGATAGCTGTCATTTATAACTCTGCAGGTTTGTGAATTACAGTGCCCCTGAGCTCCTTTCTTCAACTCGCTTTCTTGTGACCTGGCCGCAACACCGCAGGATGGCTTCAGGCCCTAATCTGGTTGCGGCCCGGCATGCTGAGCCTTTGGTTAATTCCTCATTCTGGTGGGAAATGAGAGTTAAATTTGCCCGTCCAGACACCTCCAGCTAGCCTCTCATTGGTTCTCGCTATTCCTGTTCATCTTCCGCAGAAATTGCAAACTGGGCCAAACAGGAGGTTAAAGGCGCTGACTCTCCAAGTGGGGAGAGTGTTAGTAAAGCGTCTGGAATGTTGCACCCGAGTACCAGGGGAGGAAAACTGAGACATATTTGAACACGTCTCCCGTTCACATGGTTGATCATACTTGGGTTCCACATGCATGTTTTAGCTGAAGGAAGAATACCTTAAACCTGGAGAGTTGAGACCCGTGTAATGGGTACCATGCAATATGACTTCAAAGGGTCTTCATTTGCTCACCGAACCTCTCCAATCCTATCACTGCTGCGTTTATGCCCCTGTACACATGCTTGATTCTCTTTCGGAGACATAGCAATCCATAGGTTTTAAGATACTTACTAGTCAGGTACATTCTTAGGCGTTTAATATGGGGTGTTGAGTCCATTTCGTTGAGCAAGGAGTAGCTCTTGTCTATTCCATATTTGACTTAAGGAACTTTATCTGTGCTCATTTCAATCTCTGGTTTTATGCAGCACCCCAACTCACCTTTCCCCTTAAGCAAGCCTAAGTTGGTTTTCTAAATTTGAGACCCTGTTCTGTTCTGTAATTCAGTTCCTGTGTAGCCAAGTTTCCATTCCGTGTATTACTGATATCTTATGATGTTTCTTTTTCTGTGTGACTTATTTCAGTTAGAATCATCATACCTGAATCCACTCATTGTGCTGCTAAGGGCCTGATGACACAGATTTCATTGCTGAGTGATATTGCTTTGTAAGTAAATACCACAACTTCTTTATCCATTTTTCACTTTCTGCGATGTTGAACTTGTACTGTAAACGAGGTTCTTGTAAACAGAGCCGTTCCAAACTTTGGGGTGGCTGTGTCTTTTTGATTTTAATTTCCCTAAGCTATAGGACCATAAGTGGAAGTGCCCTAGGTTCTGTTGCTTTGTTTTTTAGATGTTTCAGGAAACACCATACACTTCTCCCGAGTGGTTGTTGGCAATTTACATCCCGCCCATCAGCATAACAAGGCTCCCAGTTCTCCATGGCCTGTCCTGCCTTTCTGGATTTTACACTTTTTTCAGATGGCCCTTTTGACCGGGGGGAAGTGAGACTTCATTGTAGTGCAGATTTCCTTTGCAAGCTTGCTTGGTTGGCCAAAGAGGGCGTATGCGTTTTTTCCTGAATATATTCAGGAAAAAACGTATACGCCCTTTTTGGCCAAGTGCATCATTGTGGACGTTCTGCCTCTTTTCCTATGCTTTCAATGCAATTCCAGTCTACCTCCTGAAATCGGTTTCCTGCAATTCTGCCCCGCTTTCAAGTCCTCTTGGCAGCCTTACTTCAGTCTATTTTTGGACGATAGCTGTCATTTATAACTCTGCAGGTTTGTGAATTACAGTGCCCCTGAGCTCCTTTCTTCAACTCGCTTTCTTGTGACCTAGCCGCAACACCGCAGGATGGCTTCAGGCCCTAATCTGGTTCCGGTATGGCATGCTGAGCCTTTGGTTAATTCCTCATTCTGGTGGGAAATGAGAGTTAAATTTGCCCGTCCAGACACCTCCAGCTAGTCTCTCATTGGTTCTCGCTATTCCTGTTCATCTTCCGGAGAAATTGCAAACTGGGCCAAACAGGAGGTTAAAGGCGCTGACTCTCCAAGTGGGGAGAGTGTTAGTAAAGCGTCTGGAATGTTGCACCCGAGTACCAGGGGAGGAAAACTGAGACATATTTGAACACGTCTCCCGATCACATGGTTGATCATACTCTAGGTTCCACATCCATGTTTTAGCTGAAGGAAGAATACCTTAAACCTGGGTAGTTGAAACCCGTGGAATGGGTACCATGCAATATGACTTCAAAGGGTCTTCATTTGCTCACCGAACCTCTCCAATCCTATCACTGCTGCGTTTATGCCCCTGTACACATGCTTGATTCTCTTTCGGAGACATAGCAATCCATAGGTTTTAAGATACTTACTAGTCAGGTACATTCTTAGGCGTTTAATATGGGGTGTTGAGTCCATTTCATTGAGCAAGGAGTAGCTCTTGTCTATTCCATATTTGGCTTAAGGAACTTTATCTGTGCTCATTTCAATCTCTGGTTTTATGCAGCACTCCAACTCACCTTTCCCCTTAAGCAAGAATAAGTTGGTTTTCTAAATTTGAGACCCTGTTCTGTTCTGTAATTCAGTTCCTGTGTAGCCAAGTTTACATTCCGTGTATTACTGATATCTTATGATGTTTCTTTTTCTGTGTGACTTATTTCAGTTAGAATCATCATACCTGAATCCACTCATTGTGCTGCTAAGGGCCTGATGACACAGATTTCATTGCTGAGTGATATTGCTTTGTAAGTAAATACCACAACTTCTTTATCCATTTTTCACTTTCTGCGATGTTGAACTTGTACTGTAAACGAGGTTCTTGTAAACAGAGCCGTTCCAAACTTTGGGGTGGCTGTGTCTTTTTGATTTTAATTTCCCTAAGCTATAGGACCATAAGTGGAAGTGCCCTAGGTTCTGTTGCTTTGTTTTATAGATGTTTCAGGAAACACCATACACTTCTCCCGAGTGTCTGTTGGCAATTTAATTCCCGCCCATCGGCATAACAAGGCTCCCAGTTCTCCATGGCCTCTTGCCTTTCTGGATTTTACACTTTTTTCAGATGGCCCTTTTGACCGGGGGGAAGTGAGACTTCATTGTAGTGCAGATTTCCTTTGCAAGCTTGCTTGGTTGGCCAAAAAGGGCGTATGCGTTTTTTCCTGAATATATTCAGGGAAAAACGCATACGCCCTTTTTGGCCAAGTGCATCATTGTGGACGTTCTGCCTCTTTTCCTATGCTTTCAATGCAATTCCAGTCTACCTCCTGAAATCGGTTTCCTGCAATTCTGCCCCGCTTTCAAGTCCTCTTGGCAGCCTTACTTCAGTCTATTTTTGGACGATAGCTGTCATTTATAACTCTGCAGGTTTGTGAATTACAGTGCCCCTGAGCTCCTTTCTTCAACTCGCTTTCTTGTGACCTGGCCGCAACACCGCAGGATGGCTTCAGGCCCTAATCTGGTTCCGGCACGGCATGCTGAGCCTTTGGTTAATTCCTCTTCCTGGTGGGAAATGAGAGTTAAATTTGCCCGTTCAGACACCTCCAGCTAGTCTCTCATTGGTTCTCACTATTCCTGTTCATCTTCCGCAGAAATTGCAAACTGGGCCAAACAGGAGGTTAAAGGGACTGACTCTCCAAGTCGGGAGAGTGTTAGTAAAGCGTGTGGAATGTTGCACCCGAGTACCAGGGGAGGAAAACTGAGATATATTTGAACACGTCTTCCGTTCACATGGTTGATCATACTCTGGGTTCCACATGCATGTTTTAGCTGAAGGAAGAATACCTTAAACCTGGAGAGTTGAGACCCGTGGAATGGGTACCATGCAATATGACTTCAAAGGGTCTTCATTTGCTCACCGAACCTCTCCAATCCTATCACTGCTGCGTTTATGCCCCTGTACACACGCTTGATTCTCTTTTGGAGACATAGCAATCCATAGGTTTTAAGATACTTACTAGTCAGGTACATTCTTAGGCGTTTAATATGGGGTGTTGAGTCCATTTCGTTGAGCAAGGAGTAGCTCTTGTCTATTCTATATTTGGCTTAAGGAACTTTATCTGTGCTTATTTCAATCTCTGGTTTTATGCAGCACCCCAACTCACCTTTCCCCTTAAGCAAGCATAAGTTGGTTTTCTAAATTTGAGACCCTGTTCTGTTTTGGAATGCAGTTCCTGTGTAGCCAAGTTTACATTCCGTGTATTACTGATATCTTATGATGTTTCTTTTTCTGTGTGACTTACTTCAGTTAGAATCATCATACCTGAATCCACTCATTGTGCTGCTAAGGGCCTGATGACACAGATTTCATTGCTGAGTGATATTGCTTTGTAAGTAAATACCACAACTTCTTTATCCATTTTTCACTTTCTGCGATGTTGAACTTGTACTGTAAACGAGGTTCTTGTAAACAGAGCCGTTCCAAACTTTGGGGTGGCTGTGTCTTTTTGATTTTAATTTCCCTAAGCTATAGGACCATAAGTGGAAGTGCCCTAGGTTCTGTTGCTTTGTTTTTTAGATGTTTCAGGAAACACCATACACTTCTCCCGAGTGGTTGTTGGCAATTTACATCCCGCCCATCAGCATAACAAGGCTCCCAGTTCTCCATGGCCTGTCCTGCCTTTCTGGATTTTACACTTTTTTCAGATGGCCCTTTTGACTGGGGGGAAGTGAGACTTCATTGTAGTGCAGATTTCCTTTGCAAGCTTGCTTGGTTGGCCAAAAAGGGCGTATGCGTTTTTTCCTGAATATATTCAGGAAAAAACGCATACGCCCTTTTTGGCCAAGTGCATCATTGTGGACGTTCTGCCTCTTTTCCTATGCTTTCAATGCAATTCCAGTCTACCTCCTGAAATCGGTTTCCTGCAATTCTGCCCCGCTTTCAAACCTCTTGGCAGCCTTACTTCAGTCTATTTTTGGACGATAGCTGTCATTTATAACTCTGCAGGTTTGTGAATTACAGTGCCCCTGAGCTCCTTTCTTCAACTCGCTTTCTTGTGACCTGGCCGCAACACCGCAGGATGGCTTCAGGCCCTAATCTGGTTCCGGCCCAGCATGCTGAGCGTTTGGTTAATTCCTCTTCCTGGTGGGAAATGAGAGTTAAATTTGCCCGTCCAGACACCTCCAGCTAGCCTCTCATTGGTTCTCGCTATTCCTGTTCATCTTCCGCAGAAATTGCAAACTGGGCCAAACAGGAGGTTAAAGGGACTGACGCTCCAAGTGGGGAGAGTGTTAGTAAAGCGTCTGGAATGTTGCACCCGAGTACCAGGGGAGGAAAACTGAGACATATTTGAACAGGTCTCCTGATCACATGGTTGATCATACTGTAGGTTCCACATGCATGTTTTAGCTGAAGGAAGAATACCTTAAACCTGGGTAGTTGAAACCCGTGGAATGGGTACCATGCAATATGACTTCAAAGGGTCTTCATTTGCTCACCGAACCTCTCCAATCCTATCACTGCTGCGTTTATGCCCCTGTACACATGCTTGATTCTCTTTCGGAGACATAGCAATCCATAGGTTTTAAGATACTTACTAGTCAGGTACATTCTTAGGCGTTTAATATGGGGTGTTGAGTCCATTTCGTTGAGCAAGGAGTAGCTCTTGTCTATTCCATATTTGGCTTAAGAAACTTTATCTGTGCTCATTTCAATCTCTGGTTTTATGCAGCACCCCAACTCACCTTTCCCCTTAAGCAAGAATAAGTTGGTTTTCTAAATTTGAGACCCTGTTCTGTTCTGTAATTCAGTTCCTGTGTAGCCAAGTTTACATTCCATGTATTACTGATATCTTATGATGTTTCTTTTTCTGTGTGACTTATTTCAGTTAGAATCATCATACCTGAATCCACTCATTGTGCTGCTAAGGGCCTGATGACACAGATTTCATTGCTGAGTGATATTGCTTTGTAAGTAAATACCACAACTTCTTTATCCATTTTTCACTTTCTGCGATGTTGAACTTGTACTGTAAACGAGGTTCTTGTAAACAGAGCCGTTCCAAACTTTAGGGTGGCTGTGTCTTTTTGATTTTAATTTCCCTAAGCTATAGGACCATAAGTGGAAGTGACCTAGGCTCTGTTGCTTTGTTTTTTAGATGTTTCAGGAAACACCATACACTTCTCCCGAGTGGTTGTTGGCAATTTACATCCCGCCCATCAGCATAACAAGGCTCCCAGTTCTCCATGGCCTGTCCTGCCTTTCTGGATTTTACACTTTTTTCAGATGGCCCTTTTGACCGGGGGGAAGTGAGACTTCATTGTAGTGCAGATTTCCTTTGCAAGCTTGCTTGGTTGGCCAAAAAGGGCGTATGCGTTTTTTCCTGAATATATTCAGGGAAAAACGCATACGCCCTTTTTGGCCAAGTGCATCATTGTGGACGTTCTGCCTCTTTTCCTATGCTTTCAATGCAATTCCAGTCTACCTCCTGAAATCGGTTTCCTGCAATTCTGCCCCGCTTTCAAGTCCTCTTGGCAGCCTTACTTCAGTCTATTTTTGGACGATAGCTGTCATTTATAACTCTGCAGGTTTGTGAATTACAGTGCCCCTGAGCTCCTTTCTTCAACTCGCTTTCTTGTGACCTGGCCGCAACACCGCAGGATGGCTTCAGGCCCTAATCTGGTTCCGGCACGGCATGCTGAGCCTTTGGTTAATTCCTCTTCCTGGTGGGAAATGAGAGTTAAATTTGCCCGTTCAGACACCTCCAGCTAGTCTCTCATTGGTTCTCACTATTCCTGTTCATCTTCCGCAGAAATTGCAAACTGGGCCAAACAGGAGGTTAAAGGGACTGACTCTCCAAGTCGGGAGAGTGTTAGTAAAGCGTGTGGAATGTTGCACCCGAGTACCAGGGGAGGAAAACTGAGATATATTTGAACACGTCTTCCGTTCACATGGTTGATCATACTCTGGGTTCCACATGCATGTTTTAGCTGAAGGAAGAATACCTTAAACCTGGAGAGTTGAGACCCGTGGAATGGGTACCATGCAATATGACTTCAAAGGGTCTTCATTTGCTCACCGAACCTCTCCAATCCTATCACTGCTGCGTTTATGCCCCTGTACACACGCTTGATTCTCTTTTGGAGACATAGCAATCCATAGGTTTTAAGATACTTACTAGTCAGGTACATTCTTAGGCGTTTAATATGGGGTGTTGAGTCCATTTCGTTGAGCAAGGAGTAGCTCTTGTCTATTCTATATTTGGCTTAAGGAACTTTATCTGTGCTTATTTCAATCTCTGGTTTTATGCAGCACCCCAACTCACCTTTCCCCTTAAGCAAGCATAAGTTGGTTTTCTAAATTTGAGACCCTGTTCTGTTTTGGAATGCAGTTCCTGTGTAGCCAAGTTTACATTCCGTGTATTACTGATATCTTATGATGTTTCTTTTTCTGTGTGACTTACTTCAGTTAGAATCATCATACCTGAATCCACTCATTGTGCTGCTAAGGGCCTGATGACACAGATTTCATTGCTGAGTGATATTGCTTTGTAAGTAAATACCACAACTTCTTTATCCATTTTTCACTTTCTGCGATGTTGAACTTGTACTGTAAACGAGGTTCTTGTAAACAGAGCCGTTCCAAACTTTGGGGTGGCTGTGTCTTTTTGATTTTAATTTCCCTAAGCTATAGGACCATAAGTGGAAGTGCCCTAGGTTCTGTTGCTTTGTTTTTTAGATGTTTCAGGAAACACCATACACTTCTCCCGAGTGGTTGTTGGCAATTTACATCCCGCCCATCAGCATAACAAGGCTCCCAGTTCTCCATGGCCTGTCCTGCCTTTCTGGATTTTACACTTTTTTCAGATGGCCCTTTTGACTGGGGGGAAGTGAGACTTCATTGTAGTGCAGATTTCCTTTGCAAGCTTGCTTGGTTGGCCAAAAAGGGCGTATGCGTTTTTTCCTGAATATATTCAGGAAAAAACGCATACGCCCTTTTTGGCCAAGTGCATCATTGTGGACGTTCTGCCTCTTTTCCTATGCTTTCAATGCAATTCCAGTCTACCTCCTGAAATCGGTTTCCTGCAATTCTGCCCCGCTTTCAAACCTCTTGGCAGCCTTACTTCAGTCTATTTTTGGACGATAGCTGTCATTTATAACTCTGCAGGTTTGTGAATTACAGTGCCCCTGAGCTCCTTTCTTCAACTCGCTTTCTTGTGACCTGGCCGCAACACCGCAGGATGGCTTCAGGCCCTAATCTGGTTCCGGCCCAGCATGCTGAGCGTTTGGTTAATTCCTCTTCCTGGTGGGAAATGAGAGTTAAATTTGCCCGTCCAGACACCTCCAGCTAGCCTCTCATTGGTTCTCGCTATTCCTGTTCATCTTCCGCAGAAATTGCAAACTGGGCCAAACAGGAGGTTAAAGGGACTGACGCTCCAAGTGGGGAGAGTGTTAGTAAAGCGTCTGGAATGTTGCACCCGAGTACCAGGGGAGGAAAACTGAGACATATTTGAACAGGTCTCCTGATCACATGGTTGATCATACTGTAGGTTCCACATGCATGTTTTAGCTGAAGGAAGAATACCTTAAACCTGGGTAGTTGAAACCCGTGGAATGGGTACCATGCAATATGACTTCAAAGGGTCTTCATTTGCTCACCGAACCTCTCCAATCCTATCACTGCTGCGTTTATGCCCCTGTACACATGCTTGATTCTCTTTCGGAGACATAGCAATCCATAGGTTTTAAGATACTTACTAGTCAGGTACATTCTTAGGCGTTTAATATGGGGTGTTGAGTCCATTTCGTTGAGCAAGGAGTAGCTCTTGTCTATTCCATATTTGGCTTAAGAAACTTTATCTGTGCTCATTTCAATCTCTGGTTTTATGCAGCACCCCAACTCACCTTTCCCCTTAAGCAAGAATAAGTTGGTTTTCTAAATTTGAGACCCTGTTCTGTTCTGTAATTCAGTTCCTGTGTAGCCAAGTTTACATTCCATGTATTACTGATATCTTATGATGTTTCTTTTTCTGTGTGACTTATTTCAGTTAGAATCATCATACCTGAATCCACTCATTGTGCTGCTAAGGGCCTGATGACACAGATTTCATTGCTGAGTGATATTGCTTTGTAAGTAAATACCACAACTTCTTTATCCATTTTTCACTTTCTGCGATGTTGAACTTGTACTGTAAACGAGGTTCTTGTAAACAGAGCCGTTCCAAACTTTAGGGTGGCTGTGTCTTTTTGATTTTAATTTCCCTAAGCTATAGGACCATAAGTGGAAGTGACCTAGGCTCTGTTGCTTTGTTTTTTAGATGTTTCAGGAAACACCATACACTTCTCCCGAGTGGTTGTTGGCAATTTACATCCCGCCCATCAGCATAACAAGGCTCCCAGTTCTCCATGGCCTGTCCTGCCTTTCTGGATTTTACACTTTTTTCAGATGGCCCTTTTGACCGGGGGGAAGTGAGACTTCATTGTAGTGCAGATTTCCTTTGCAAGCTTGCTTGGTTGGCCAAAAAGGGCGTATGCGTTTTTTCCTGAATATATTCAGGAAAAAACGCATACGCCCTTTTTGGCCAAGTGCATCATTGTGGACGTTCTGCCTCTTTTCCTATGCTTTCAATGCAATTCCAGTCTACCTCCTGAAATCGGTTTCCTGCAATTCTGCCCCGCTTTCAAGTCCTCTTGGCAGCCTTACTTCAGTCTATTTTTGGACGATAGCTGTCATTTATAACTCTGCAGGTTTGTGAATTACAGTGCCCCTGAGCTCCTTTCTTCAACTCGCTTTCTTGTGACCTGGCCGCAACACCGCAGGATGGCTTCAGGCCCTAATCTGGTTCCGGCACGGCACGCTGAGCCTTTGGTTATTTCCTCTTCCTGGTGGGAAATGAGAGTTAAATTTGCCCGTCCAGACACCTCCAGCTAGCCTCTCATTGGTTCTCGCTATTCCTGTTCATCTTCCGCAGAAATTGCAAACTGGGCCAAACAGGAGGTTAAAGGCGCTGACTCTCCAAGTGGGGAGAGTGTTAGTAAAGCGTCTGGAATGTTGCACCCGAGTACCAGGGGAGGAAAACTGAGACATATTTGAACACGTCTCCTGATCACATGGTTGATCATACTCTGGGTTCCACATGCATGTTTTAGCTGAAGGAAGAATACCTAAAACCTGGGTAGTTGAAACCCGTGGAATGGGTACCATGCAATATGACTTCAAAGGGTCTTCATTTGCTCACCGAACCTCTCCAATCCTATCACTGCTGCGTTTATGCCCCTGTACACATGCTTGATTCTCTTTCGGAGACATAGCAATCTATAGGTTTTAAGATACTTACTAGTCAGGTACATTCTTAGGCGTTTAATATGCGGTGTTGAGTCCATTTCGTTGAGCAAGGAGTAGCTCTTGTCTATTCCATATTTGGCTTAAGGAACTTTATCTGTGCTCATTTCAATCTCTGGTTTTATGCAGCACCCCAACTCACCTTTCCCCTTAAGCAAGCATAAGTTGGTTTTCTAAATTTGAGACCCTGTTCTGTTCTGTAATTCAGTTCCTGTGTAGCCAAGTTTACATTCCGTGTATTACTGATATCTTATGATGTTTCTTTTTCTGTGTGACTTATTTCAGTTAGAATCATCATACCTGAATCCACTCATTGTGCTGCTAAGGGCCTGATGACACAGATTTCATTGCTGAGTGATATTGCTTTGTAAGTGAATACCACAACTTCTTTATCCATTTTTCACTTTCTGCGATGTTGAACTTGTACTGTAAACGAGGTTCTTGTAAACAGAGCCGTTCCAAACTTTGGGGTGGCTGTGTCTTTTTGATTTTAATTTCCCTAAGCTATAGGACCATAAGTGGAAGTGCCCTAGGCTCTGTTGCTTTGTTTTTTAGATGTTTCAGGAAACACCATACACTTCTCCCGAGTGGTTGTTGGCAATTTACATCCCGCCCATCAGCATAACAAGGCTCCCAGTTCTCCATGGCCTGTCCTGCCTTTCTGGATTTTACACTTTTTTCAGATGGCCCTTTTGACCGGGGGGAAGTGAGACTTCATTGTAGTGCAGATTTCCTTTGCAAGCTTGCTTGGTTGGCCAAAAAGGGCGTATGCGTTTTTTCCTGAATATATTCAGGAAAAAACGCATACGCCCTTTTTGGCCAAGTGCATCATTGTGGACGTTCTGCCTCTTTTCCTATGCTTTCAATGCAATTCCAGTCTACCTCCTGAAATCGGTTTCCTGCAATTCTGCCCCGCTTTCAAGTCCTCTTGGCAGCCTTACTTCAGTCTATTTTTGGACGATAGCTGTCATTTATAACTCTGCAGGTTTGTGAATTACAGTGTCCCTGAGCTCCTTTCTTCAACTCGCTTTCTTGTGACCTGGCCGCAACACCGCAGGATGGCTTCAGGCCCTAATCTGGTTCCGGCCCGGCATGCTGAGCCTTTGGTTAATTCCTCTTCCTGGTGGGAAATGAGAGTTAAATTTGCCCGTTCAGAGACCTCCAGCTAGTCTCTCATTGGTTCTCCCTATTCCTGTTCATCTTCCGCAGAAACTGCAAACTGGGCCAAACAGGAGGTTAAAGGGCCTGACTCTCCAAGTCGGGAGAGTGTTAGTAAAGCGTCTGGAATGTTGCACCCGAGTACCAGGTGAGGAAAACTGAGACATATTTGAACACGTCTCCCGTTCACATGGTTGATCATACTCTGGGTTCCACATGCATGTTTTAGCTGAAGGAAGAATACCTAAAACCTGGAGAGTTAAGACCCGTGTAATGGGTACCATGCAATATGACTTCAAAGGGTCTTCATTTGCTCACCGAACCTCTCCAACCCTATCACTGCTGCGTTTATGCCCCTGTACACACGCTTGATTCACTTTTGGAGACATAGCAATCCATAGGTTTTAAGATACTTACTAGTCAGGTACATTCTTAGGCGTTTAATATGGGGTGTTGAGTCCATTTCATTGAGCAAGGAGTAGCTCTTGTCTATTCCATATTTGGCTTAAGGAACTTTATCTGTGCTAATTTCAATCTCTGGTTTTATGCAGCATCCCAACTCACCTTTACCCTGAAGCAAGCATAAGTTGGTTTTCTAAATTTGAGACCCTGTTCTGTTTTGGAATGCAGTTCCTGTGTAGCCAAGGTTACATTCCGTGTATTAGTGATATCTTATGATGTTTCTTTTTCTGTGTGACTTATTTCAGTTAGAATCATCGTACCTGAATCCACTCATTATGCTGCTACGGGCCTGATGACATAGATTTCATTGCTGAGTGATACTGCATTGTACGTAAGTACCACAAGTTCTTTATCCATTTTTCACTTTCTGTGATATTGAACTTGTACGGTAAACGAGGTTCTTGTAAACGGAGGCGTCCCAAACTTTGGGGTGGCTGTGTCTTTTTGATTTTAATTTCCCTAAGCTATAGGACCATAAGTGGAAGTGCCCTAGGCTCTGTTGCTTTGTTTTTTAGATGTTTCAGGAAACACCATACACTTCTCCTGAGTGTCTGTTGGCAATTTACATCCCGCCCATCAGCATAACAAGGCTCCCAGTTCTCAATGGCCTGTTGCCTTTCTGGATTTTACACTTTTTTCAGATGGCCCTTTTGACCGGGGGGAAGTGAGACTTCATTGTAGTGCAGATTTCCTTTGCAAGCTTGCTTGGTTGGCCAAAAAGGGCGTATGCGTTTTTTCCTGAATATATTCAGGAAAAAATGCATACGCCCTTTTTGGCCAAGTGCATCATTGTGGACGTTCTGCCTCTTTTCCTATGCTTTCAATGCAATTCCAGTCTACCTCCTGAAATCGGTTTCCTGCAATTCTGCCCCGCTTTCAATTTCTCTTGGCAGCCTTACTTCAGTCTACTTTTGGACGATAGCTGTCATTTATAACTCTGCAGGTTTGTGAATTACAGTGCCCCTGAGCTCCTTTCTTCAACTCGCTTTCTTGTGACCTGGCCGCAACACCGCAGGATGGCTTCAGGCCCTAATCTGGTTCCGGCCCGGCATGCTGAGCCTTTGGTTAATTCCTCTTCCTGGTGGGAAATGAGAGTTAAATTTGCCCGTTCAGAGACCTCCAGCTAGTCTCTCATTGGTTCTCGCTATTCCTGTTCATCTTCCGCAGAAATTGCAAACTGGGCCAAACAGGAGGTTAAAGGGACTGACTCTCCAAGTCGGGAGAGTGTTAGTAAAGCGTCTGGAATGTTGCACCCGAGTACCAGGTGAGGAAAACTGAGACATATTTGAACACGTCTCCCGTTCACATGGTTGATCATACTCTGGGTTCCACATGCATGTTTTAGCTGAAGGAAGAATACCTAAAACCTGGGTAGTTGAAACCCGTGGAATAGGTACCATGCAATATGACTGCAAAGGGTCTTCATTTGCTCACCGAACCTCTCCAACCCTATCACTGCTGCGTTTATGCCCCTGTACACACGCTTGATTCTCTTTTGGAGACATAGCAATCCATAGGTTTTAAGATACTTACTAGTCAGGTACATCCTTAGGCGTTTAATATGGGGTGTTGAGTCCATTTCATTGAGCAAGGAGTAGCTCTTGTCTATTCCATATTTGGCTTAAGGAACTTTATCTGTGCTCATTTCAATCTCTGGTTTTATGCAGCACCCCAACTCACCTTTACCCTTAAGCAAGCATAAGTTGGTTTTCTAAATTTGAGACCCTGTTCTGTTCTGTAATTCAGTTCCTGTGTAGCCAAGTTTACATTCCGTGTATTAGTGATATCTTATGATGTTTCTTTTTCTGTGTGACTTATTTCAGTTAGAATCATCGTACCTGAATCCACTCATTATGCTGCTACGGGCCTGATGACATAGATTTCATTGCTGAGTGATATTGCTTTGTAAGTGAATACCACAACTTCTTTATCCATTTTTCACTTTCTGAGATGTTGAACTTGTACTGTAAACGAGGTTCTTGTAAACAGAGCCGTTCCAAACTTTGGGGTGGCTGTGTCTTTTTGATTTTAATTTCCCTAAGCTATAGGACCATAAGTGGAAGTGCCCTAGGTTCTGTTGCTTTGTTTTTTAGATGTTTCAGGAAACACCATACACTTCTCCCGAGTGGTTGTTGGCAATTTACATCCCGCCCATCAGCATAACAAGGCTCCCAGTTCTCCATGGCCTGTCCTGCCTTTCTGGATTTTACCCTTTTTTCAGATGGCCCTTTTGACCGGGGGGAAGTGAGACTTCATTGTAGTGCAGATTTCCTTTGCAAGCTTGCTTGGTTGGCCAAAAAGGACGTATGCGTTTTTTCCTGAATATATTCAGGAAAAAACGCATACGCCCTTTTTGGCCAAGTGCATCATTGTGGACGTTCTGCCTCTTTTCCTATGCTTTCAATGCAATTCCAGTCTACCTCCTGAAATCGGTTTCCTGCAATTCTGCCCCGCTTTCAAGTCCTCTTGGCAGCCTTACTTCAGTCTATTTTTGGACGATAGCTGTCATTTATAACTCTGCAGGTTTGTGAATTACAGTGCCCCTGAGCTCCTTTCTTCAACTCGCTTTCTTGTGAGCTGGCCGCAACACCGCAGGATGGCTTCAGGCCCTAATCTGGTTCCGGCACGGCACGCTGAGCCTTTGGTTATTTCCTCTTCCTGGTGGGAAATGAGAGTTAAATTTGCCCGTCCAGACACCTCCAGCTAGTCTCTCATTGGTTCTCGCTATTCCTGTTCATCTTCCGCAGAAATTGCAAACTGGGCCAAACAGGAGGTTAAAGGCGCTGACTCTCCAAGTGGGGAGAGTGTTAGTAAAGCGTCTGGAATGTTGCACCCGAGTACCAGGGGAGGAAAACTGAGACATATTTGAACACGTCTCCCGTTCACATGGTTGATCATACTTGGGTTCCACATGCATGTTTTAGCTGAAGGAAGAATACCTTAAACCTGGAGAGTTAAGACCCGTGTAATGGGTACCATGCAATATGACTTCAAAGGGTCTTCATTTGCTCACCGAACCTCTCCAATCCTATCATTGCTGCGTTTATGCCCCTGTACACATGCTTGATTCTCTTTCGGAGACATAGCAATCCATAGGTTTTAAGATACTTACTAGTCAGGTACATTGTTAGGCGTTTAATATGCGGTGTTGAGTCCATTTCGTTGAGCAAGGAGTAGCTCTTGTCTATTCCATATTTGGCTTAAGGAACTTTATCTGTGCTCATTTCAATCTCTGGTTTTATGCAGCACCCCAACTCACCTTTCCCCTTAAGCAAGCATAAGTTGGTTTTCTAAATTTGAGACCCTGTTCTGTTCTGTAATTCAGTTCCTGTGTAGCCAAGTTTACATTCCGTGTATTACTGATATCTTATGATGTTTCTTTTTCTGTGTGACTTATTTCAGTTAGAATCATCATACCTGAATCCACTCATTGTGCTGCTAAGGGCCTGATGACATAGATTTCATTGCTGAGTGATATTGCTTTGTAAGTGAATACCACAACTTCTTTATCCATTTTTCACTTTCTGCGATGTTGAACTTGTACTGTAAACGAGGTTCTTGTAAACAGAGCCGTTCCAAACTTTGGGGTGGCTGTGTCTTTTTGATTTTAATTTCCCTAAGCTATAGGACCATAAGTGGAAGTGCCCTAGGCTCTGTTGCTTTGTTTTTTAGATGTTTCAGGAAACACCATACACTTCTCCCGAGTGGTTGTTGGCAATTTACATCCCGCCCGTCAGCATAACAAGGCTCCCAGTTCTCCATGGCCTGTCCTGCCTTTCTGGATTTTACACTTTTTTCAGATGGCCCTTTTGACCGGGGGGAAGTGACACTTCATTGTAGTGCAGATTTCCTTTGCAAGCTTGCTTGGTTGGCCAAAAAGGGCGTATGCGTTTTTTCCTGAATATATTCAGGAAAAAACGCATACGCCCTTTTTGGCCAAGTGCATCATTGTGGACGTTCTGCCTCTTTTCCTATGCTTTCAATGCAATTCCAGTCTACCTCCTGAAATCGGTTTCCTGCAATTCTGCCCCGCTTTCAAGTCCTCTTGGCAGCCTTACTTCAGTCTATTTTTGGACGATAGCTGTCATTTATAACTCTGCAGGTTTGTGAATTACAGTGCCCCTGAGCTCCTTTCTTCAACTCGCTTTCTTGTGACCTGGCTGCAACACCGCAGGATGGCTTCAGGCCCTAATCTGGTTCCGGCACGGCACGCTGAGCCTTTGGTTATTTCCTCTTCCTGGTGGGAAATGAGAGTTAAATTTGCCCGTCCAGACACCTCCAGCTAGTCTCTCATTGGTTCTCGCTATTCCTGTTCATCTTCCGCAGAAATTGCAAACTGGGCCAAACAGGAGGTTAAAGGCGCTGACTCTCCAAGTGGGGAGAGTGTTAGTAAAGCGTCTGGAATGTTGCACCCGAGTACCAGGGGAGGAAATCTGAGACATATTGGAACACGTCTCCCGTTCACATGGTTGATCATACTTGGGTTCCACATGCATGTTTTAGCTGAAGGAAGAATACCTTAAACCTGGAGAGTTAAGACCCGTGTAATGGGTACCATGCAATATGACTTCAAAGGGTCTTCATTTGCTCACCGAACCTCTCCAATCCTATCACTGCTGCGTTTATGCCCCTGTACACATGCTTGATTCTCTTTCGGATACATAGCAATCCATAGGTTTTAAGATACTTACTAGTCAGGTACATTCTTAGGCGTTTAATATGCGGTTTTGAGTCCATTTCGTTGAGCAAGGAGTAGCTCTTGTCTATTCCATATTTGGCTTAAGGAACTTTATCTGTGCTCATTTCAATCTCTGGTTTTATGCAGCACCCCAACTCACCTTTCCCCTTAAGCAAGCATAAGTTGGTTTTCTAAATTTGAGACCCTGTTCTGTTCTGTAATTCAGTTCCTGTGTAGCCAAGTTTACATTCCGTGTATTACTGATATCTTATGATGTTTCTTTTTCTGTGTGACTTATTTCAGTTAGAATCATCATACCTGAATCCACTCATTGTGCTGCTAAGGGCCTGATGACACAGATTTCATTGCTGAGTGATATTGCTTTGTAAGTAAATACCACAACTTCTTTATCCATTTTTCACTTTCTGCGATGTTGAACTTGTACTGTAAACGAGGTTCTTGTAAACAGAGGCGTCCCAAACTTTGGGGTGGCTGTGTCTTTTTGATTTTAATTTCCCTAAGCTATAGGACCATAAGTGGCAGTGCCCTAGGCTCTGTTGCTTTGTTTTTTAGATGTTTCAGGAAACACCATACACTTCTCCTGAGTGTCTGTTGGTAATTTACATCCCACCCATCAGCATAACAAGGCTCCCAGTTCTCCATGGCCTGTCCTGCCTTTCTGGATTTTACACTTTTTTCAGATGGCCCTTTTGACCGGGGGGAAGTGAGACTTCATTGTAGTGCAGATTTCCTTTGCAAGCTTGCTTGGTTGGCCAAAAAGGGCGTATGCGTTTTTTCCTGAATATATTCAGGAAAAAACGCATACGCCCTTTTTGGCCAAGTGCATCATTGTGGACGTTCTGCCTCTTTTCCTATGCTTTCAATGCAATTTCAGTCTACCTCCTGAAATCGGTTTCCTGCAATTCTGCCCCGCTTTCAAGTCCTCTTGGCAGCCTTACTTCAGTCTATTTTTGGACGATAGCTGTCATTTATAACTCTGCAGGTTTGTGAATTACAGTGTCCCTGAGCTCCTTTCTTCAACTCGCTTTCTTGTGACCTGGCCGCAACACCGCAGGATGGCTTCAGGCCCTAATCTGGTTCTGGCCCGGCATGCTGAGCCTTTGGTTAATTCCTCTTCCTGGTGGGAAATGAGAGTTAAATTTGCCCGTTCAGAGACCTCCAGCTAGTCTCTCATTGGTTCTCCCTATTCCTGTTCATCTTCCGCAGAAATTGCAAACTGGGCCAAACAGGAGGTTAAAGGCGCTGACTCTCCAAGTGGGGAGAGTGTTAGTAAAGCGTCTGGAATGTTGCACCCGAGTACCAGGTGAGGAAAACTGAGACATATTTGAACACGTCTCCCGTTCACATTGTTGATCATACTCTGGGTTCCACATGCATGTTTTAGCTGAAGGAAGAATACCTAAAACCTGGGTAGTTGAAACCCGTGGAATGGGTACCATGCAATATGACTTCAAAGGGTCTTCATTTGCTCACCGAACCTCTCCAATCCTATCACTGCTGCGTTTATGCCCCTGTACACACGCTTGATTCACTTTTGGAGACATAGCAATCCATAGGTTTTAAGATACTGACTACTCAGGTACATTCTTAGGCGTTTAATATGGGGTGTTGAGTCCATTTCATTGAGCAAGGAGTAGCTCTTGTCTATTCCATATTTGGCTTAAGGAACTTTATCTGTGCTCATTTCAATCTCTGGTTTTATGCAGCATCCCAACTCACCTTTACCCTGAAGCAAGCATAAGTTGGTTTTCTAAATTTGAGACCCTGTTCTGTTTTGGAATGCAGTTCCTGTGTAGCCAAGGTTACATTCCGTGTATTAGTGATATCTTATGATGTTTCTTTTTCTGTGTGACTTATTTCAGTTAGAATCATCGTACCTGAATCCACTCATTATGCTGCTACGGGCCTGATGACATAGATTTCATTGCTGAGTGATACTGCATTGTACGTAAGTACCACAAGTTCTTTATCCATTTTTCACTTTCTGTGATATTGAACTTGTACGGTAAACGAGGTTCTTGTAAACGGAGGCGTCCCAAACTTTGGGGTGGCTGTGTCTTTTTGATTTTAATTTCCCTAAGCTATAGGACCATAAGTGGAAGTGCCCTAGGCTCTGTTGCTTTGTTTTTTAGATGTTTCAGGAAACACCATACACTTCTTCCCAGTGTCTGTTTGCAATTTACATCCCGCCCATCAGCATAACAAGGCTCCCAGTTCTCCATGGCCTGTCCTGCCTTTCTGGATTTTACACTTTTTTCAGATGGCCCTTTTGACCGGGGGGAAGTGACACTTCATTGTAGTGCAGATTTCCTTTGCAAGCTTGCTTGGTTGGCCAAAAAGGGCGTATGCGTTTTTTCCTGAATATATTCAGGAAAAAACGCATACGCCCTTTTTGGCCAAGTGCATCATTGTGGACGTTCTGCCTCTTTTCCTATGCTTTCAATGCAATTCCAGTCTACCTCCTGAAATCGGTTTCCTGCAATTCTGCCCCGCTTTCAAGTCCTCTTGGCAGCCTTACTTCAGTCTATTTTTGGACGATAGCTGTCATTTATAACTCTGCAGGTTTGTGAATTACAGTGCCCCTGAGCTCCTTTCTTCAACTCGCTTTCTTGTGACCTGGCCGCAACACCGCAGGATGGCTTCAGGCCCTAATCTGGTTCCGGCCCGGCATGCTGAGCCTTTGGTTAATTCCTCTTCCTGGTGGGAAATGAGAGTTAAATTTGCCCGTTCAGAGACCTCCAGCTAGTCTCTCATTGGTTCTCGCTATTCCTGTTCATCTTCCGCAGAAATTGCAAACTGGGCCAAACAGGAGGTTAAAGGGACTGACTCTCCAAGTGGGGAGAGTGTTAGTAAAGCGTCTGGAATGTTGCACCCGAGTACCAGGGGAGGAAAACTGAGACATATTTGAACACGTCTCCCGTTCACATGGTTGATCATACTCTGGGTTCCACATGCATGTTTTAGCTGAAGGAAGAATACCTTAAACCTGGAGAGTTGAGACCCGTGGAATGGGTACCATGCAATATGACTTCAAAGGGTCTTCATATGCTCACCGAACCTCTCCAATCCTATCACTGTTGCGTTTATGCCCCTGTACACACGCTTGATTCTCTTTCGGAGACATAGCAATCCATAGGTTTTAAGATACTTACTAGTCAGGTACATTCTTAGGCGTTTAATATGCGGTGTTGAGTCCATTTCATTGAGCAAGGAGTAGCTCTTGTCTATTCCATATTTGGCTTAAGGAACTTTATCTGTGCTCATTTCAATCTCTGGTTTTATGCAGCACCCCAACTCACCTTTCCCCTTAAGCAAGCATAAGTTGGTTTTCTAAATTTGAGACCCTGTTCTGTTCTGTAATTCAGTTCCTGTGTAGCCAAGTTTCCATTCCGTGTATTACTGATATCTTATGATGTTTCTTTTTCTGTGTGACTTATTTCAGTTAGAATCATCATACCTGAATCCACTCATTGTGCTGCTAAGGGCCTGATGACATAGATTTCATTGCTGAGTGATATTGCTTTGTAAGTAAATACCACAACTTCTTTATCCATTTTTCACTTTCTGCGATGTTGAACTTGTACTGTAAACGAGGTTCTTGTAAACAGAGGCATCCCAAACTTTGGGGTGGCTGTGTCTTTTTGATTTTAATTTCCCTAAGCTATAGGACCATAAGTGGCAGTGCCCTAGGCTCTGTTGCTTTGTTTTTTAGATGTTTCAGGAAACACCATACACTTCTCCTGAGTGTCTGTTGGCAATTTTCATCCTGCCCATCAGCATAACAAGGCTCCCAGTTCTCCATGGCCTGTCCTGCCTTTCTGGATTTTACACTTTTTTCAGATGGCCCTTTTGACTGGGGGGAAGTGAGACTTCATTGTAGTGCAGATTTCCTTTGCAAGCTTGCTTGGTTGGCCAAAAAGGGCGTATGCGTTTTTTCCTGAATATATTCAGGAAAAAACGCATACGCCCTTTTTGGCCAAGTGCATCATTGTGGACGTTCTGCCTCTTTTCCTATGCTTTCAATGCAATTCCAGTCTACCTCCTGAAATCGGTTTCCTGCAATTCTGCCCCGCTTTCAAGTCCTCTTGGCAGCCTTACTTCAGTCTATTTTTGGACGATAGCTGTCATTTATAACTCTGCAGGTTTGTGAATTACAGTGCCCCTGAGCTCCTTTCTTCAACTCGCTTTCTTGTGACCTGGCCGCAACACCGCAGGATGGCTTCAGGCCCTAATCTGGTTCCGGCCCGGCATGCTGAGCCTTTGGTTAATTCCTCTTCATGGTGAGAAATGAGAGTTAAATTTGCCCGTCCAGACACCTCCAGCTAGCCTCTCATTGGTTCTCGCTATTCCTGTTCATCTTCCGCAGAAATTGCAAACTGGGCCAAACAGGAGGTTAAAGGGACTGACTCTCCAAGTGGGGAGAGTGTTAGTAAAGCGTCTGGAATGTTGCACCCGAGTACCAGGGTAGGAAAACTGAGACATATTTGAACACGTCTCCCGTTCACATGGTTGATCATACTCTGGGTTCCACATGCATGTTTTAGCTGAAGGAAGAATACCTTAAACCTGGGTAGTTGAAACCCGTGGAATGGGTACCATGCAATATGACTTCAAAGGGTCTTCATTTGCTCACCGAACCTCTCCAATCCTATCACTGCTGCGTTTATGCCCCTGTACACACGCTTGATTCTCTTTTGGAGACATACCAATCCATAGGTTTTAAGATACTTACTAGTCAGGTACATTCTTAGGCTTTTAATATGCGGTGTTGAGTCCATTTCGTTGAGCAAGGAGTAGCTCTTGTCTATTCCATATTTGGCTTAAGGAACTTTATCTGTGCTCATTTCAATCTCTGGTTTTATGCAGCACCCCAACTCACCTTTCCCCTTAAGCAAGCATAAGTTGGTTTTCTAAATTTGAGACCCTGTTCTGTTCTGTAATTCAGTTCCTGTGTAGCCAAGTTTCCATTCCGTGTATTACTGATATCTTATGATGTTTCTTTTTCTGTGTGACTTATTTCAGTTAGATTCATCGTACCTGAATCCACTCATTATGCTCTACGGGCCTGATGACATAGATTTCATTGCTGAGTGATACTGCATTGTACGTAAGTACCACAAGTTCTTTATCCATTTTTCACTTTCTGTGATATTGAACTTGTACGGTAAACGAGGTTCTTGTAAACGGAGGCGTCCCAAACTTTGGGGTGGCTGTGTCTTTTTGATTTTAATTTCCCTAAGCTATAGGACCATAAGTGGAAGTGCCCTAGGCTCTGTTGCTTTGTTTTTTAGATGTTTCAGGAAACACCATACACTTCTCCCGAGTGGTTGTTGGCAATTTACATCCCGCCCTTCAGCATAACAAGACTCCCAGTTCTCCATGGCCTGTCCTGCCTTTCTGGATTTTACACTTTTTTCAGATGGCCCTTTTGACCGGGGGGAAGTGAGACTTCATTGTAGTGCAGATTTCCTTTGCAAGCTTGCTTGGTTGGCCAAAAAGGGCGTATGCGTTTTTTCCTGAATATATTCAGGAAAAAACGCATACGCCCTTTTTGGCCAAGTGCATCATTGTGGACGTTCTGCCTCTTTTCCTATGCTTTCAATGCAATTCCAGTCTACCTCCTGAAATCGGTTTCCTGCAATTCTGCCCCGCTTTCAAGTCCTCTTGGCAGCCTTACTTCAGTCTATTTTTGGACGATAGCTGTCATTTATAACTCTGCAGGTTTGTGAATTACAGTGCCCCTGAGCTCCTTTCTTCAACTCGCTTTCTTGTGACCTGGCTGCAACACCGCAGGATGGCTTCAGGCCCTAATCTGGTTCCGGCCCGGCATGCTGAGCCTTTGGTTAATTCCTCTTCCTGGTGGGAAATGAGAGTTAAATTTGCCCGTCCAGACACCTCCAGCTAGCCTCTCATTGGTTCTCGCTATTCCTGTTCATCTTCCGCAGAAATTGCAAACTGGTCCAAACAGGAGGTTAAAGGGACTGACTCTCCAAGTCGGGAGAGTGTTAGTAAAGCGTCTGGAATGTTGCACCCGAGTACCAGGGGAGGAAAACTGAGACATATTTGAACACGTCTCCCGTTCACATGGTTGATCATACTCTAGGTTCCACATGCATGTTTTAGCTGAAGGAAGAATACCTTAAACCTGGAGAGTTGAGACCCGTGGAATGGGTACCATGCAATATGACTTCAAAGGGTCTTCATTTGCTCACCGAACCTCTCCAATCCTATCACTGCTGCGTTTATGCCCCTGTACACATGCTTGATTCTCTTTTGGAGACATAGCAATCCATAGGTTTTAAGATACTTACTAGTCAGGTACATTCTTAGGCGTTTAATATGCGGTGTTGAGTCCATTTCGTTGAGCAAGGTGTAGCTCTTGTCTATTCCATATTTGGCTTAAGGAACTTTATCTGTGCTCATTTCAATCTCTGGTTTTATGCAGCACCCCAACTCACCTTTCCCCTTAAGCAAGCATAAGTTGGTTTTCTAAATTGAGACCCTGTTCTGTTCTGTAATTCAGTTCCTGTGTAGCCAAGTTTACATTCCGTGTATTAGTGATATCTTATGATGTTTCTTTTTCTGTGTGACTTATTTCAGTTAGAATCATCGTACCTGAATCCACTCATTATGCTGCTACGGGCCTGATGACATAGATTTCATTGCTGAGTGATACTGCATTGTACGTAAGTACCACAAGTTCTTTATCCATTTTTCACTTTCTGTGATATTGAACTTGTACGGTAAACGAGGTTCTTGTAAACGGAGGTGTCCCAAACTTTGGGGTGGCTGTGTCTTTTTGATTTTAATTTCCCTAAGCTATAGGACCATAAGTGGAAGTGCCCTAGGCTCTGTTGCTTTGTTTTTTAGATGTTTCAGGAAACACCATACACTTTTCCCGAGTGTCTGTTGGCAATTTACATCCCGCCCATCAGCATAACAAGGCTCCCAGTTCTCCATGGCCTGTCCTGCCTTTCTGGATTTTACACTTTTTTCAGATGGCCCTTTTGACCGGGGGGAAGTGAGACTTCATTGTAGTGCAGATTTCCTTTGCAAGTTTGCTTGGTTGGCCAAAAAGGGCGTATGCGTTTTTTCCTGAATATATTCAGGAAAAAACGCATACGCCCTTTTTGGCCAAGTGCATCATTGTGGACGTTCTGCCTCTTTTCCTATGCTTTCAATGCAATTCCAGTCTACCTCCTGAAATCGGTTTCCTGCAATTCTGCCCCGCTTTCAAGTCCTCTTGGCAGCCTTACTTCAGTCTATTTTTGGACGATAGCTGTCATTTATAACTCTGCAGGTTTGTGAATTACAGTGTCCCTGAGCTCCTTTCTTCAACTCGCTTTCTTGTGACCTGGCCGCAACACCGCAGGATGGCTTCAGGCCCTAATCTGGTTCTGGCCCGGCATGCTGAGCCTTTGGTTAATTCCTCTTCCTGGTGGGAAATGAGAGTTAAATTTGCCCGTTCAGAGACCTCCAGCTAGTCTCTCATTGGTTCTCCCTATTCCTGTTCATCTTCCGCAGAAATTGCAAACTGGGCCAAACAGGAGGTTAAAGGCGCTGACTCTCCAAGTGGGGAGAGTGTTAGTAAAGCGTCTGGAATGTTGCACCCGAGTACCAGGTGAGGAAAACTGAGACATATTTGAACACGTCTCCCGTTCACATTGTTGATCATACTCTGGGTTCCACATGCATGTTTTAGCTGAAGGAAGAATACCTAAAACCTGGGTAGTTGAAACCCGTGGAATGGGTACCATGCAATATGACTTCAAAGGGTCTTCATTTGCTCACCGAACCTCTCCAATCCTATCACTGCTGCGTTTATGCCCCTGTACACACGCTTGATTCACTTTTGGAGACATAGCAATCCATAGGTTTTAAGATACTGACTACTCAGGTACATTCTTAGGCGTTTAATATGGGGTGTTGAGTCCATTTCATTGAGCAAGGAGTAGCTCTTGTCTATTCCATATTTGGCTTAAGGAACTTTATCTGTGCTCATTTCAATCTCTGGTTTTACGCAGCATCCCAACTCACCTTTACCCTGAAGCAAGCATAAGTTGGTTTTCTAAATTTGAGACCCTGTTCTGTTTTGGAATGCAGTTCCTGTGTAGCCAAGGTTACATTCCGTGTATTAGTGATATCTTATGATGTTTCTTTTTCTGTGTGACTTATTTCAGTTAGAATCATCGTACCTGAATCCACTCATTATGCTGCTACGGGCCTGATGACATAGATTTCATTGCTGAGTGATACTGCATTGTACGTAAGTACCACAAGTTCTTTATCCATTTTTCACTTTCTGTGATATTGAACTTGTACGGTAAACGAGGTTCTTGTAAACGGAGGCGTCCCAAACTTTGGGGTGGCTGTGTCTTTTTGATTTTAATTTCCCTAAGCTATAGGACCATAAGTGGAAGTGCCCTAGGCTCTGTTGCTTTGTTTTTTAGATGTTTCAGGAAACACCATACACTTCTTCCCAGTGTCTGTTTGCAATTTACATCCCGCCCATCAGCATAACAAGGCTCCCAGTTCTCCATGGCCTGTCCTGCCTTTCTGGATTTTACACTTTTTTCAGATGGCCCTTTTGACCGGGGGGAAGTGACACTTCATTGTAGTGCAGATTTCCTTTGCAAGCTTGCTTGGTTGGCCAAAAAGGGCGTATGCGTTTTTTCCTGAATATATTCAGGAAAAAACGCATACGCCCTTTTTGGCCAAGTGCATCATTGTGGACGTTCTGCCTCTTTTCCTATGCTTTCAATGCAATTCCAGTCTACCTCCTGAAATCGGTTTCCTGCAATTCTGCCCCGCTTTCAAGTCCTCTTGGCAGCCTTACTTCAGTCTATTTTTGGACGATAGCTGTCATTTATAACTCTGCAGGTTTGTGAATTACAGTGCCCCTGAGCTCCTTTCTTCAACTCGCTTTCTTGTGACCTGGCCGCAACACCGCAGGATGGCTTCAGGCCCTAATCTGGTTCCGGCCCGGCATGCTGAGCCTTTGGTTAATTCCTCTTCCTGGTGGGAAATGAGAGTTAAATTTGCCCGTTCAGAGACCTCCAGCTAGTCTCTCATTGGTTCTCGCTATTCCTGTTCATCTTCCGCAGAAATTGCAAACTGGGCCAAACAGGAGGTTAAAGGGACTGACTCTCCAAGTGGGGAGAGTGTTAGTAAAGCGTCTGGAATGTTGCACCCGAGTACCAGGGGAGGAAAACTGAGACATATTTGAACACGTCTCCCGTTCACATGGTTGATCATACTCTGGGTTCCACATGCATGTTTTAGCTGAAGGAAGAATACCTTAAACCTGGAGAGTTGAGACCCGTGGAATGGGTACCATGCAATATGACTTCAAAGGGTCTTCATATGCTCACCGAACCTCTCCAATCCTATCACTGTTGCGTTTATGCCCCTGTACACACGCTTGATTCTCTTTCGGAGACATAGCAATCCATAGGTTTTAAGATACTTACTAGTCAGGTACATTCTTAGGCGTTTAATATGCGGTGTTGAGTCCATTTCATTGAGCAAGGAGTAGCTCTTGTCTATTCCATATTTGGCTTAAGGAACTTTATCTGTGCTCATTTCAATCTCTGGTTTTATGCAGCACCCCAACTCACCTTTCCCCTTAAGCAAGCATAAGTTGGTTTTCTAAATTTGAGACCCTGTTCTGTTCTGTAATTCAGTTCCTGTGTAGCCAAGTTTCCATTCCGTGTATTACTGATATCTTATGATGTTTCTTTTTCTGTGTGACTTATTTCAGTTAGAATCATCATACCTGAATCCACTCATTGTGCTGCTAAGGGCCTGATGACATAGATTTCATTGCTGAGTGATATTGCTTTGTAAGTAAATACCACAACTTCTTTATCCATTTTTCACTTTCTGCGATGTTGAACTTGTACTGTAAACGAGGTTCTTGTAAACAGAGGCATCCCAAACTTTGGGGTGGCTGTGTCTTTTTGATTTTAATTTCCCTAAGCTATAGGACCATAAGTGGCAGTGCCCTAGGCTCTGTTGCTTTGTTTTTTAGATGTTTCAGGAAACACCATACACTTCTCCCGAGTGTCTGTTGGCAATTTTCATCCTGCCCATCAGCATAACAAGGCTCCCAGTTCTCCATGGCCTGTCCTGCCTTTCTGGATTTTACACTTTTTTCAGATGGCCCTTTTGACTGGGGGGAAGTGAGACTTCATTGTAGTGCAGATTTCCTTTGCAAGCTTGCTTGGTTGGCCAAAAAGGGCGTATGCGTTTTTTCCTGAATATATTCAGGAAAAAACGCATACGCCCTTTTTGGCCAAGTGCATCATTGTGGACGTTCTGCCTCTTTTCCTATGCTTTCAATGCAATTCCAGTCTACCTCCTGAAATCGGTTTCCTGCAATTCTGCCCCGCTTTCAAGTCCTCTTGGCAGCCTTACTTCAGTCTATTTTTGGACGATAGCTGTCATTTATAACTCTGCAGGTTTGTGAATTACAGTGCCCCTGAGCTCCTTTCTTCAACTCGCTTTCTTGTGACCTGGCCGCAACACCGCAGGATGGCTTCAGGCCCTAATCTGGTTCCGGCCCGGCATGCTGAGCCTTTGGTTAATTCCTCTTCATGGTGAGAAATGAGAGTTAAATTTGCCCGTCCAGACACCTCCAGCTAGCCTCTCATTGGTTCTCGCTATTCCTGTTCATCTTCCGCAGAAATTGCAAACTGGGCCAAACAGGAGGTTAAAGGGACTGACTCTCCAAGTGGGGAGAGTGTTAGTAAAGCGTCTGGAATGTTGCACCCGAGTACCAGGGTAGGAAAACTGAGACATATTTGAACACGTCTCCCGTTCACATGGTTGATCATACTCTGGGTTCCACATGCATGTTTTAGCTGAAGGAAGAATACCTTAAACCTGGGTAGTTGAAACCCGTGGAATGGGTACCATGCAATATGACTTCAAAGGGTCTTCATTTGCTCACCGAACCTCTCCAATCCTATCACTGCTGCGTTTATGCCCCTGTACACACGCTTGATTCTCTTTTGGAGACATACCAATCCATAGGTTTTAAGATACTTACTAGTCAGGTACATTCTTAGGCTTTTAATATGCGGTGTTGAGTCCATTTCGTTGAGCAAGGAGTAGCTCTTGTCTATTCCATATTTGGCTTAAGGAACTTTATCTGTGCTCATTTCAATCTCTGGTTTTATGCAGCACCCCAACTCACCTTTCCCCTTAAGCAAGCATAAGTTGGTTTTCTAAATTTGAGACCCTGTTCTGTTCTGTAATTCAGTTCCTGTGTAGCCAAGTTTCCATTCCGTGTATTACTGATATCTTATGATGTTTCTTTTTCTGTGTGACTTATTTCAGTTAGATTCATCGTACCTGAATCCACTCATTATGCTCTACGGGCCTGATGACATAGATTTCATTGCTGAGTGATACTGCATTGTACGTAAGTACCACAAGTTCTTTATCCATTTTTCACTTTCTGTGATATTGAACTTGTACGGTAAACGAGGTTCTTGTAAACGGAGGCGTCCCAAACTTTGGGGTGGCTGTGTCTTTTTGATTTTAATTTCCCTAAGCTATAGGACCATAAGTGGAAGTGCCCTAGGCTCTGTTGCTTTGTTTTTTAGATGTTTCAGGAAACACCATACACTTCTCCCGAGTGGTTGTTGGCAATTTACATCCCGCCCTTCAGCATAACAAGACTCCCAGTTCTCCATGGCCTGTCCTGCCTTTCTGGATTTTACACTTTTTTCAGATGGCCCTTTTGACCGGGGGGAAGTGAGACTTCATTGTAGTGCAGATTTCCTTTGCAAGCTTGCTTGGTTGGCCAAAAAGGGCGTATGCGTTTTTTCCTGAATATATTCAGGAAAAAACGCATACGCCCTTTTTGGCCAAGTGCATCATTGTGGACGTTCTGCCTCTTTTCCTATGCTTTCAATGCAATTCCAGTCTACCTCCTGAAATCGGTTTCCTGCAATTCTGCCCCGCTTTCAAGTCCTCTTGGCAGCCTTACTTCAGTCTATTTTTGGACGATAGCTGTCATTTATAACTCTGCAGGTTTGTGAATTACAGTGCCCCTGAGCTCCTTTCTTCAACTCGCTTTCTTGTGACCTGGCTGCAACACCGCAGGATGGCTTCAGGCCCTAATCTGGTTCCGGCCCGGCATGCTGAGCCTTTGGTTAATTCCTCTTCCTGGTGGGAAATGAGAGTTAAATTTGCCCGTCCAGACACCTCCAGCTAGCCTCTCATTGGTTCTCGCTATTCCTGTTCATCTTCCGCAGAAATTGCAAACTGGGCCAAACAGGAGGTTAAAGGGACTGACTCTCCAAGTCGGGAGAGTGTTAGTAAAGCGTCTGGAATGTTGCACCCGAGTACCAGGGTAGGAAAACTGAGACATATTTGAACACGTCTCCCGTTCACATGGTTGATCATACTCTAGGTTCCACATGCATGTTTTAGCTGAAGGAAGAATACCTTAAACCTGGAGAGTTGAGACCCGTGGAATGGGTACCATGCAATATGACTTCAAAGGGTCTTCATTTGCTCACCGAACCTCTCCAATCCTATCACTGCTGCGTTTATGCCCCTGTACACATGCTTGATTCTCTTTTGGAGACATAGCAATCCATAGGTTTTAAGATACTTACTAGTCAGGTACATTCTTAGGCGTTTAATATGCGGTGTTGAGTCCATTTCGTTGAGCAAGGTGTAGCTCTTGTCTATTCCATATTTGGCTTAAGGAACTTTATCTGTGCTCATTTCAATCTCTGGTTTTATGCAGCACCCCAACTCACCTTTCCCCTTAAGCAAGCATAAGTTGGTTTTCTAAATTGAGACCCTGTTCTGTTCTGTAATTCAGTTCCTGTGTAGCCAAGTTTACATTCCGTGTATTAGTGATATCTTATGATGTTTCTTTTTCTGTGTGACTTATTTCAGTTAGAATCATCGTACCTGAATCCACTCATTATGCTGCTACGGGCCTGATGACATAGATTTCATTGCTGAGTGATACTGCATTGTACGTAAGTACCACAAGTTCTTTATCCATTTTTCACTTTCTGTGATATTGAACTTGTACGGTAAACGAGGTTCTTGTAAACGGAGGTGTCCCAAACTTTGGGGTGGCTGTGTCTTTTTGATTTTAATTTCCCTAAGCTATAGGACCATAAGTGGAAGTGCCCTAGGCTCTGTTGCTTTGTTTTTTAGATGTTTCAGGAAACACCATACACTTCTCCCGAGTGTCTGTTGGCAATTTACATCCCGCCCATCAGCATAACAAGGCTCCCAGTTCTCCATGGCCTGTCCTGCCTTTCTGGATTTTACACTTTTTTCAGATGGCCCTTTTGACCGGGGGGAAGTGAGACTTCATTGTAGTGCAGATTTCCTTTGCAAGTTTGCTTGGTTGGCCAAAAAGGGCGTATGCGTTTTTTCCTGAATATATTCAGGAAAAAACGCATACGCCCTTTTTGGCCAAGTGCATCATTGTGGACGTTCTGCCTCTTTTCCTATGCTTTCAATGCAATTCCAGTCTACCTCCTGAAATCGGTTTCCTGCAATTCTGCCCCGCTTTCAAGTCCTCTTGGCAGCCTTACTTCAGTCTATTTTTGGACGATAGCTGTCATTTATAACCCTGCAGGTTTGTGAATTACAGTGCCCCTGAGCTCCTTTCTTCAACTCGCTTTCTTGTGACCTGGCTGCAACACCGCAGGATGGCTTCAGGCCCTAATCTGGTTCCGGCACGGCACGCTGAGCCTTTGGTTATTTCCTCTTCCTGGTGGGAAATGAGAGTTAAATTTGCCCGTCCAGACACCTCCAGCTAGCCTCTCATTGGTTCTCGCTATTCCTGTTCATCTTCCGCAGAAATTGCAAACTGGGCCAAACAGGAGGTTAAAGGCGCTGACTCTCCAAGTGGGGAGAGTGTTAGTAAAGCGTCTGGAATGTTGCACCCGAGTACCAGGGGAGGAAAACTGAGACATATTTGAACACGTCTCCCGTTCACATGGTTGATCATACTTGGGTTCCACATGCATGTTTTAGCTGAAGGAAGAATACCTTAAACCTGGAGAGTTAAGACCCGTGTAATGGGTACCATGCAATATGACTTCAAAGGGTCTTCATTTGCTCACCGCACCTCTCCAATCCTATCACTGCTGCGTTTATGCCCCTGTACACATGCTTGATTCTCTTTCGGAGACATAGCAATCCATAGGTTTTACGATACTTACTAGTCAGGTACATTCTTAGGCGTTTAATATGCGGTGTTGAGTCCATTTCGTTGAGCAAGGAGTAGCTCTTGTCTATTCCATATTTGGCTTAAGGAACTTTATCTGTGCTCATTTCAATCTCTGGTTTTATGCAGCACCCCAACTCACCTTTCCCCTTAAGCAAGCATAAGTTGGTTTTCTAAATTTGAGACCCTGTTCTGTTCTGTAATTCAGTTCCTGTGTAGCCAAGTTTCCATTCCGTGTATTACTGATATCTTATGATGTTTCTTTTTCTGTGTGACTTATTTCAGTTAGAATCATCATACCTGAATCCACTCATTGTGCTGCTAAGGGCCTGATGACATAGATTTCATTGCTGAGTGATATTGCTTTGTAAGTGAATACCACAACTTCTTTATCCATTTTTCACTTTCTGCGATGTTGAACTTGTACTGTAAACGAGGTTCTTGTAAACAGAGCCGTTCCAAACTTTGGGGTGGCTGTGTCTTTTTGATTTTAATTTCCCTAAGCTATAGGACCATAAGTGGAAGTGCCCTAGGCTCTGTTGCTTTGTTTTTTAGATGTTTCAGGAAACACCATACACTTCTCCCGAGTGGTTGTTGGCAATTTACATCCCGCCCATCAGCATAACAAGGCTCCCAGTTCTCCATGGCCTGTCCTGCCTTTCTGGATTTTACACTTTTTTCAGATGGCCCTTTTGACCGGGGGGAAGTGAGACTTCATTGTAGTGCAGATTTCCTTTGCAAGCTTGCTTGGTTGGCCAAAAAGGGCGTACGCGTTTTTTCCTGAATATATTCAGGAAAAAATGCATACGCCCTTTTTGGCCAAGTGCATCATTGTGGACGTTCTGCCTCTTTTCCTATGCTTTCAATGCAATTCCAGTCTACCTCCTGAAATCGGTTTCCTGCAATTCTGCCCCGCTTTCAAGTCCTCTTGGCAGCCTTACTTCAGTCTATTTTTGGACGATAGCTGTCATTTATAACTCTGCAGGTTTGTGAATTACAGTGCCCCTGAGCTCCTTTCCTCAACTCGCTTTCTTGTGACCTGGCCGCAACACCGCAGGATGGCTTCAGGCCCTAATCTGTTTCTGGCACGGCACGCTGAGCCTTTGGTTAATTCCTCTTCCTGGTGGGAAATGAGAGTTAAATTTGCCCATCCAGACACCTCCAGCTAGTCTCTCATTGGTTCTCGCTATTCCTGTTCATCTTCCACAGAAATTGCAAACTGTGCCAAACAGGAGGTTAAAGGGACTGACTCTCCAAGTCGGGAGAGTGTTAGTAAAGCGTCTGGAATGTTGCACCTGAGTACCAGGGTACGAACACTGAGACATATTTGAACACGTCTCCCGATCACATGGTTGATCATACTCTGGGTTCCACATGCATGTTTTAGCTGAAGGAAGAATACCTAAAACCTGGGTAGTTGAAACCCGTGGAATGGGTACCATGCAATATGACTTCAAAGGGTCTTCATTTGCTCACCGAACCTCTCCAATCCTATCACTGCTGCGTTTATGCCCCTGTACACACGCTTGATTCTCTTTCGGAGACATAGCAATCCATAGGTTTTAAGATACTTACTAGTCAGGTACATTCTTAGGCGTTTAATATGGGGTGTTGAGTCCATTTCGTTGAGCAAGGAGTAGCTCTTGTCTATTCCATATTTGGCTTAAGGAACTTTATCTGTGCTCATTTCAATCTCTGGTTTTATGCAGCACCCCAACTCACCTTTACCCTTAAGCAAGCATAAGTTGGTTTTCTAAATTTGAGACCCTGTTCTGTTCTGTAATTCAGTTCCTGTGTAGCCAAGTTTACATTCCGTGTATTACTGATATCTTATGATGTTTCTTTTTCTGTGTGACTTATTTCAGTTAGAATCATCATACCTGAATCCACTCATTGTGCTGCTAAGGGCCTGATGACACAGATTTCATTGCTGAGTGATATTGCTTTGTAAGTAAATACCACAACTTCTTTATCCATTTTTCACTTTCTGCGATGTTGAACTTGTACTGTAAACGAGGTTCTTGTAAACAGAGCCGTTCGAAAGTTTGGGGTGGCTGTGTCTTTTTGATTTTAATTTCCCTAAGCTATAGGACCATAAGTGGAAGTGCCCTAGGTTCTGTTGCTTTGTTTTTTACATGTTTCAGGAAACACCATACACTTCTCCCGAGTTGTTGTTGGCAGTTTACATCCCGCCCATCAGCATAACAAGGCTCCCAGTTCTCCATGGCCTGTCCTGCCTTTCTGGATTTTACCCTTTTTTCAGATGGCCCTTTTGACTGGGGGGAAGTGAGACTTCATTGTAGTGCAGATTTCCTTTGCAAGCTTGCTTGGTTGGCCAAAAAGGGCGTATGCGTTTTTTCCTGAGTATATTCAGGAAAAAACGCATACGCCCTTTTTGGCCAAGTGCATCATTGTGGACGTTCTGCCTCTTTTCCTATGCTTTCAATGCAATTCCAGTCTACCTCCTGAAATCAGTTTCCTGCAATTCTGCCCCGCTTTCAAGTCCTCTTGGCAGCCTTACTTCAGTCTATTTTTGGACGATAGCTGTCATTTATAACTCTGCAGGTTTGTGAATTACAGTGCCCCTGAGCTCCTTTCTTCAACTCGCTTTCTTTTGAGCTGGCCGCAACACCGCAGGATGGCTTCAGGCCCTAATCTGGTTCCGGTACGGCACACTGAGCCTTTGGTTAATTCCTCTTCCTGGTGGGAAATGAGAGTTAAATTTGCCCGTCCAGACACCTCCAGCTAGCCTCTCATTGGTTCTCGCTATTCCTGTTCATCTTCCGCAGAAATTGCAAACTGTGCCAAACAGGAGGTTAAAGGCGCTGACTCTCCAAGTGGGGAGAGTGTTAGTAAAGCGTCTGGAATGTTGCACCCGAGTACCAGGGGAGGAAAACTGAGACATATTTGAACACGTCTCCCGATCACATGGTTGATCATACTCTGGGTTCCACATGCATGTTTTAGCTGAAGGAAGAATACCTAAAACCTGGGTAGTTGAAACCCGTGTAATGGGTACCATGCAATATGACTTCAAAGGGTCTTCATTTGCTCACCGAACCTCTCCAATCCTATCACTGCTGCGTTTATGCCCCTGTACACATGCTTGATTCTCTTTCGGAGACATAGCAATCCATAGGTTTTAAGATACTTACTAGTCAGGTACATTCTTAGGCGTTTAATATGCGGTGTTGAGTCCATTTCATTGAGCAAGGAGTAGCTCTTGTGTATTCCATATTTGGCTGAAGGAACTTTATCTGTGCTCATTTCAATCTCTGGTTTTATGCAGCAACCGAACTCACCTTTCCCCTTAGGCAAGCATAAGTTGGTTTTCTAAATTTGAGAACCTGTTCTGTTTTGGAATTCAGTTCCTGTGTAGCCAAGTTTACATTCCGTGTATTAGTGATATCTTATGATGTTTCTTTTTCTGTGTGACTTATTTCAGTTAGAATCATCGTACCTGAATCTACTCATTATGCTGCTACGGGCCTGATGACATAGATTTCATTGCTGAGTGATACTGCATTGTACGTAAATACCACAACTTCTTTATCCATTTTTCACTTTCTGTGATATTGAACTTGTACGGTAAACGAGGTTCTTGTAAACAGAGGCGTCCCAAACTTTGGGGTGGCTGTGTCTTTTTGATTTTAATTTCCCTAAGCTATAGGACCATAAGTGGCAGTGCCCTAGGCTCTGTTGCTTTGTTTTTTAGATGTTTCAGGAAACACCATACACTTCTCCCGAGTGTCTGTTGGCAATTTACATCCCGCCCATCAGCATAACAATGCTCCCAGTTCTCCATGGCCTGTCCTGCCTTTCTGGATTTTACCCTTTTTTCAGATGGCCCTTTTGACCAGGGGGAAGTGGGACTTCATTGTAGTGCAGATTTCCTTTGCAAGCTTGCTTGGTTGGCCAAAAAGGGCGTATGCGTTTTTTCCTGAATATATTAAGGAAAAAACGCATACGCCCTTTTTGGCCAAGTGCATCATTGTGGACGTTCTGCCTCTTTTCCTATGCTTTCAATGCAATTCCAGTCTACCTCCTGAAATGGGTTCCCTGCAATTCTGCCCCGCTTTCAAGTCCTCTTGGCAGCCTTACTTCAGTCTATTTTTGGACGATAGCTGTCATTTATAACTCTGCAGGTTTGTGAATTACAGTGTCCCTGAGCTCCTTTCTTCAACTCGCTTTCTTGTGACCTGGCCGCAACACCACAGGATGGCTTCAGGCCCTAATCTGGTTCCGGCCCCCCATGCTGAGCCTTTGGTTAATTCCTCTTCCTGGTGGGAAATGAGAGTTAAATTTGCCCGTCCAGACACCTGCAGCTAGCCTCTCATTGGTTCTCGCTATTCCTGTTCATCTTCCGCAGAAATTGCAAACTGGGCCAAACAGGACGTTAAAGGCGCTGACTCTCCAAGTGGGGAGAGTGTTAGTAAAGCGGCTGGAATGTTGCACCCGAGTACCAGGGTACGAAAACTGAGACATATTTGAACACGTCTCCCGATCACATGGTTGATCATACTCTAGGTTCCACATGCATGTTTTAGCTGAAGGAAGAATACCTTAAACCTGGGTAGTTGAAACCCGTGGAATGGGTACCATGCAATATGACTTCAAAGGGTCTTCATTTGCTCACGAACCTCTCCAATCCTATCACTGCTGCGTTTATGCCCCTGTACACATGCTTGATTCTCTTTCAGAGACATAGCAATCCATAGGTTTTAAGATACTCACTAGTCAGGTACATTCTTAGGCGTTTAATATGCGGTGTTGAGTCCATTTCGTTGAGCAAGGAGTAGCTCTTGTCTATTCCATATTTGGCTTAAGGAACTTTATCTGTGCTCATTTCAATCTCTGGTTTTATGCAGCAACCCAGCTCACCTTTCCCCTTAAGCAAGCATAAGTTGGTTTTCTAAATATGAGAACCTGTTCTGTTTTGGAATTCAGTTCCTGTGTAGCCAAGTTTACATTCCGTGTATTACTGATATCTTATGATGTTTCTTTTTCTGTGTGACTTATTTCAGTTAGAATCATCGTACCTGAATCTACTCATTATGCTGCTACGGGCCTGATGACATAGATTTCATTGTTGAGTGATACTGCATTGTACGTAAGTACCACAAGTTCTTTATCCATTTTTCACATTCTGTGATATTGAACTTGTACGGTAAACGAGGTTCTTGTAAACAGAGGCGTCCCAAACTTTGGGGTGGCTGTGTCTTTTTGATTTTAATTTCCCTAAGCTATAGGACCATAAGTGGAAGTGCCCTAGGCTCTGTTGCTTTGTTTTTTAGATGTTTCAGGAAACACCATACACTTCTTCCGAGTGTCTGTTGGCAATTTACATCCCGCCCATCAGCATAACAAGGCTCCCAGTTCTCCATGGCCTGTCCTGCCTTTCTGGATTTTACACTTTTTTCAGATGGCCCTTTTGACCGGGGGGAAGTGAGACTTCATTGTAGTGCAGATTTCCTTTGCAAGTTTGATTGGTTGGCCAAAAAGTGCGTATGCGTTTTTTCCAGAATATATTCAGGAAAAAAGGCATACGCCCTTTTTGGCCAAGTGCATCATTGTGGACGTTCTGCCTCTTTTCCTATGCTTTCAATGCAATTCCAGTCTACCTCCTGAAATCGGTTTCCTGCAATTCTGCCCCGCTTTCAAGTCCTCTTGGCAGCCTTACTTCAGTACATTTTTGGACGATAGCTGTCATTTATAACTCTGCAGTTTTGTGAATTACAGTGCCCCTGAGCTCCTTTCTTCAACTCGCTTTCTTGTGACCTGGCCGCAACACCGCCGGATGGCTTCAGGCCCTAAATTGGTTCCAGCACGGCACGCTGAGCCTTTGGTTATTTCCTCTTCCTGGTGGGAAATGAGAGTTAAATTTGCCCATCCAGAAACCTCCAGCTAGTCTCTCATTGGTTCTCGCTATTCCTGTTCATCTTCCACAGAAATTGCAAACTGGGCCAAACAGGAGGTTAAAGGGACTGACTCTCCAAGTGGGGAGAGTGTTAGTAAAGCGTCTGGAATGTTGCACCCGAGTACCAGGGTATGAAAACTGAGACATATTTGAACACGTCTCCCGATCACATGGTTGATCATACTCTAGGTTCCACATGCATGTTTTAGCTGAAGGAAGAATACCTTAAACCTGGGTAGTTGAAACCCGTGGAATGGGTACCATGCAATATGACTTCAAAGGGTCTTCATTTGCTCACGAACCTCTCCAATCCTATCACTGCTGCGTATATGCCCCTGTACACATGCTTGATTCTCTTTCGGAGACATAGCAATCCATAGGTTTTAAGATACTTACTAGTCAGGTACATTCTTAGGCGTTTAATATGCGGTGTTGAGTCCATTTCGTTGAGCAAGGAGTAGCTCTTGTCTATTCCATATTTGGCTTAAGGAACTTTATCTGTGCTCATTTCAATCTCTGGTTTTATGCAGCACCCCAACTCACCTTTCCCCTTAAGCAAGCATAAGTTGGTTTTCTAAATTTGAGACCCTGTTCTGTTCTGTAATTCAGTTCCTGTGTAGCCAAGTTTCCATTCCGTGTATTACTGATATCTTATGATGTTTCTTTTTCTGTGTGACTTATTTCAGTTAGAATCATCATACCTTAATCCACTCATTGTGCTGCTAAGGGCCTGATGACATAGATTTTATTGCTGAGTGATATTGCTTTGTAAGTAAATACCACAACTTCTTTATCCATTTTTCACTTTCTGCGATGTTGAACTTGTACTGTAAACGAGGTTCTTGTAAACAGAGGCGTCCCAAACTTTGGGGTGGCTGTGTCTTTTTGATTTTAATTTCCCTAAGCTATAGGACCATAAGTGGCAGTGCCCTAGGCTCTGTTGCTTTGTTTTTTAGATGTTTCAGGAAACACCATACACTTCTCCTGAGTGTCTGTTGGTAATTTACATCCCACCCATCAGCATAACAAGGCTCCCAGTTCTCCATGGCCTGTCCTGCCTTTCTGGATTTTACACTTTTTTCAGATGGCCCTTTTGACCGGGGGGAAGTGAGACTTCATTGTAGTGCAGATTTCCTTTGCAAGCTTGCTTGGTTGGCCAAAAAGGGCGTATGCGTTTTTTCCTGAATATATTCAGGAAAAAACGCATACGCCCTTTTTGGCCAAGTGCATCATTGTGGACGTTCTGCCTCTTTTCCTATGCTTTCAATGCAATTCCAGTCTACCTCCTGAAATCGGTTTCCTGCAATTCTGCCCCGCTTTCAAGTCCTCTTGGCAGCCTTACTTCAGTCTATTTTTGGACGATAGCTGTCATTTATAACTCTGCAGGTTTGTGAATTACAGTGCCCCTGAGCTCCTTTCTTCAACTCGCTTTCTTTTGAGCTGGCCGCAACACCGCAGGATGTCTTCAGGCCCTAATCTGGTTCCGGCACGGCACGCTGAGCCTTTGGTTAATTCCTCTTCCTGGTGGGAAATGAGAGTTGAATTTGCCCGTCCAGACACCTCCAGCTAGCCTCTCATTGGTTCTCGCTATTCCTGTTCATCTTCCGCAGAAATTGCAAACTGGGCCAAACAGGAGGTTAAAGGGACTGACTCTCCAAGTCGGGAGAGTGTTAGTAAAGCGTCTGGAATGTTGCACCCGAGTACCAGGGTACGAAAACTGGGACATATTTGAACACGTCTCCCGATCACATGGTTGATCATACTCTAGGTTCCACATGCATGTTTTAGCTGAAGGAAGAATACCTAAAACCTGGGTAGTTGAAACCCGTGGAATGGGTACCATGCAATATGACTTCAAAGGGTCTTCATTTGCTCACGAACCTCTCCAATCCTATCACTGCTGCGTTTATGCCCCTGTACACATGCTTGATTCTCTTTCGGAGACATAGCAATCCATAGGTTTTAAGATACTTACTAGTCAGGTACATTCTTAGGCGTTTAATATGGGGTGTTGAGTTCATTTCGTTGAGCAAGGAGTAGCTCTTGTCTATTCCATATTTGGCTTAAGGAACTTTATCTGTGCTCATTTCAATCTCTGGTTTTATGCAGCACCCCAACTCACCTTTACCCTTAAGCAAGCATAAGTTGGTTTTCTAAATTTGAGACCCTGTTGTATTCTGTAATTCAGTTCCTGTGTATCCAAGTTTACATTCCGTGTATTACTGATATCTTATGATGTTTCTTTTTCTGTGTGACTTATTTCAGTTAGAATCATCATACCTGAATCCAGTCATTGTGCTGCTAAGGGCCTGATGACACAGATTTCATTGCTGAGTGATATTGCTTTGTAAGTAAATACCACAACCTCTTTACCCATTTTTCACTTTCTGCGATGTTGAACTTGTACTGTAAACGAGGTTGTTGTAAACAGAGCCCTTCCAAACATTGGGGTGGCTGTGTCTTTTTGATTTTAATTTCCCTAAGCTATAGGACCATAAGTGGAAGTGCCCTAGGTTCTGTTGCTTTGTTTTTTAGATGTTTCAGGAAACACCATACACTTCTCCCGAGTGTCTGTTGGCAATTTACATCCCGCCCATCAGCATAACAAGGCTCCCAGTTCTCCATGGCCTGTCCTGCCTTTCTGGATTTTACACTTTTTTCAGATGGCCCTTTTGACCGGGGGGAAGTGAGACTTCATTGTAGTGCAGATTTCCTTTGCAAGCTTGCTTGGTTGGCCAAAAAGGGCGTATGCGTTTTTTCCTGAATATATTCAGGAAAAAACGCATACGCCCTTTTTGGCCAAGTGCATCATTGTGGACGTTCTGCCTCTTTTCCTATGCTTTCAATGCAATTCCAGTCTACCTCCTGAAATCGGTTTCCTGCAATTCTGCCCCGCTTTCAAGTCCTCTTGGCAGCCTTACTTCAGTGTATCTTTGGACGATAGCTGTCATTTATAACTCTGCAGGTTTGTGAATTACAGTGCCCCTGAGCTCCTTTCTTCAACTCGCTTTCTTGTGACCTGGCCGCAACACCGCAGGATGTCTTCAGGCCCTAATCTGGTTCCAGCACAGCACGCTGAGCCTTTGGTTATTTCCTCTTCCTGGTGGGAAATGAGAGTTAAATTTGCCCATCCAGACACCTCCAGCTAGTCTCTCATTGGTTCTCGCTATTCCTGTTCATCTTCCGCAGAAATTGCAAACTGGGCCAAACAGGAGGTTAAAGGGACTGACTCTCCAAGTGGGGAAAGTGTTAGTAAAGCGTCTGGAATGTGTCACCCGAGTACCAGGGTACGAAAAGTGAGACATATTTGAACACGTCTCCCGATCACATGGTTGATCATACTGTAGGTTCCACATGCATGTTTTAGCTGAAGGAAGAATACCTTAAACCTGGGTAGTTGAAACCCGTGGAATGGGTACCATGCAATATGACTTCAAAGGGTCTTCATTTGCTCACGAACCTCTCCAATCCTATCACTGCTGCGTTTATGCCCCTGTACACATGCTTGATTCTCTTTCGGAGACATAGCAATCCATAGGTTTTAAGATACTTACTAGTCAGGTACATTCTTAGGCGTTTAATATGCGGTGTTGAGTCCATTTCGTTGAGCAAGGAGTAGCTCTTGTCTATTCCATATTTGGCTTAAGGAACTTTATCTGTGCTCATTTCAATCTCTGGTTTTATGCAGCACCCCAACTCACCTTTCCCCTTAAGCAAGCATAAGTTGGTTTTCTAAATTTGAGACCCTGTTCTGTTCTGTAATTCAGTTCCTGTGTAGCCAAGTTTCCATTCCGTGTATTACTGATATCTTATGATGTTTCTTTTTCTGTGTGACTTATTTCAGTTAGAATCATCATACCTGAATCCACTCATTGTGCTGCTAAGGGCCTGATGACATAGATTTCATTGCTGAGTGATATTGCTTTGTAAGTAAATACCACAACTTCTTTATCCATTTTTCACTTTCTGCGATGTTGAACTTGTACTGTAAACGAGGTTCTTGTAAACAGAGGCGTCCCAAACTTTGGGGTGGCTGTGTCTTTTTGATTTTAATTTCCCTAAGCTATAGGACCATAAGTGGCAGTGCCCTAGGCTCTGTTGCTTTGTTTTTTAGATGTTTCAGGAAACACCATACACTTCTCCTGAGTGTCTGTTGGTAATTTACATCCCGCCCATCAGCATAACAAGGCTCCCAGTTCTCCATGGCCTCTCCTGCCTTTCTGGATTTTACACTTTTTTCAGATGGCCCTTTTGACCAGGAGGAAGTGAGACTTCATTGTAGTGCAGATTTCCTTTGCAAGCTTGCTTGGTTGGCCAAAAAGGGCGTATGCGTTTTTTCCTGAATATATTCAGGAAAAAACGCATACGCCCTTTTTGGCCAAGTGCATCATTGTGGACGTTCTGCCTCTTTTCCTATGCTTTCAATGCAATTCCAGTCTACCTCCTGAAATCGGTTTCCTGCAATTCTGCCCCGCTTTCAAGTCCTCTTGGCAGCCTTACTTCAGTCTATTTTTGGATGATAGCTGTCATTTATAACTCTGCAGGTTTGTGAATTACAGTGCCCCTGAGCTCCTTTCTTCAACTCGCTTTCTTTTGAGCTGGCCGCAACACCGCAGGATGTCTTCAGGCCCTAATCTGGTTCCGGCACGGCACGCTGAGCCTTTGGTTAATTCCTCTTCCTGGTGGGAAATGAGAGTTAAATTTGCCCGTCCAGACACCTCCAGCTAGCCTCTCATTGGTTCTCGCTATTCCTGTTCATCTTCCGCAGAAATTGCAAACTGGTCCAAACAGGAGGTTAAAGGGACTGACTCTCCAAGTCGGGTGAGTGTTAGTAAAGCGTCTGGAATGTTGCACCCGAGTACCAGGGTACGAAAACTGGGACATATTTGAACACGTCTCCCGATCACATGGTTGATCATACTCTAGGTTCCACATGCATGTTTTAGCTGAAGGAAGAATACCTAAAACCTGGGTAGTTGAAACCCGTGGAATGGGTACCATGCAATATGACTTCAAAGGGTCTTCATTTGCTCACGAACCTCTCCAATCCTATCACTGCTGCGTTTATGCCCCTGTACACATGCTTGATTCTCTTTTGGAGACATAGCAATCCATAGGTTTTAAGATACTTACTAGTCAGGTACATTCTTAGGCGTTTAATATGGGGTGTTGAGTTCATTTCATTGAGCAAGGAGTAGCTCTTGTCTATTCCATATTTGGCTTAAGGAACTTTATCTGTGCTCATTTCAATCTCTGGTTTTATGCAGCACCCCAACTCACCTTTCCCCTTAAGCAAGCATAAGTTGGTTTTCTAAATTTGAGACCCTGTTCTGTTCTGTAATTCAGTTCCTGTGTAGCCAAGTTTACATTCCGTGTATTACTGATATCTTATGATGTTTCTTTTTCTGTGTGACTTATTTCAGTTAGAATCATCATACCTGAATCCACTCATTGTGCTGCTAAGGGCCTGATGACACAGATTTCATTGCTGAGTGATATTGCTTTGTAAGTAAATACCACAACTTCTTTACCCATTTTTCACTTTCTGCGATGTTGAACTTGTACTGTAAACGAGGTTCTTGTAAACAGAGCCGTTCCAAACATTGGGGTGGCTGTGTCTTTTTGATTTTAATTTCCCTAAGCTATAGGACCATAAGTGGAAGTGCCCTAGGTTCTGTTGCTTTGTTTTTTAGATGTTTCAGGAAACACCATACACTTCTCCCGAGTGGTTGTTGGCAATTTACATCCCGCCCATCAGCATAACAAGGCTCCCAGTTCTCCATGGCCTGTCCTGCCTTTCTGGATTTTACACTTTTTTCAGATGGCCCTTTTGACCGGGGGGAAGTGAGACTTCATTGTAGTGCAGATTTCCTTTGCAAGCTTGCTTGGTTGGCCAAAAAGGGCGTATGCGTTTTTTCCTGAATATATTCAGGAAAAAACGCATATGCCCTTTTTGGCCAAGTGCATCATTGTGGACGTTCTGCCTCTTTTCCTATGCTTTCAATGCAATTCCAGTCTACCTCCTGAAATCGGTTTCCTGCAATTCTGCCCCGCTTTCAAGTCCTCTTGGCAGCCTTACTTCAGTCTATTTTTGGACGATAGCTGTCATTTATAACTCTGCAGGTTTGTGAATTACAGTGCCCCTGAGCTCCTTTCTTCAACTCGCTTTCTTGTGACCTGGCCGCAACACCGCAGGATGTCTTCAGGCCCTAATCTGGTTCTGGCACGGCACGCTGAGCCTTTGGTTAATTCCTCTTCCTGGTGGGAAATGAGAGTTAAATTTGCCCATCCAGACACCTCCACCTAGTCTCTCATTGGTTCTCGCTATTCCTGTTCATCTTCCACAGAAACTGCAAACTGGGCCAAACAGGAGGTTAAAGGCGCTGACTCTCCAAGTGGGGAGAGTGTTAGTAAAGCGTCTGGAATGTTGCACCCGAGTACCAGGGTACGAAAACTGAGACATATTTGAACACGTCTCCCGATCACATGGTTGATCATACTCTAGGTTCCACATGCATGTTTTAGCTGAAGGAAGAATACCTTAAACCTGGGTAGTTGAAACCCGTGGAATGGCTACCATGCAATATGACTTCAAAGGGTCTTCATTTGCTCACGAACCTCTCCAATCCTATCACTGCTGCGTTTATGCCCCTGTACACATGCTTGATTCTCTTTCGGAGACATAACAATCCATAGGTTTTAAGATACTTACTAGTCAGGTACATTCTTAGGCGTTTAATATGCGGTGTTGAGTCCATTTCGTTGAGCAAGGAGTAGCTCTTGTCTATTCCATATTTGGCTTAAGGAACTTTATCTGTGCTCATTTCAATCTCTGGTTTTATGCAGCACCCCAACTCACCTTTCCCCTTAAGCAAGCATAAGTTGGTTTTCTAAATTTGAGACCCTGTTCTGTTCTGTAATTCAGTTCCTGTGTAGCCATGTTTACATTCCGTGTATTACTGATATCTTATGATGTTTCTTTTTGTGTGTGACTTATTTCAGTTAGAATCATCATACCTGAATCCACTCATTGTGCTGCTAAGGGCCTGATGACATAGATTTCATTGCTGAGTGATATTGCTTTGTAAGTAAATACCACAACTTCTTTATCCATTTTTCACTTTCTGCGATGTTGAACTTGTACTGTAAACGAGGTTCTTGTAAACAGAGGCGTCCCAAACTTTGGGGTGGCTGTGTCTTTTTGATTTTAATTTCCCTAAGCTATAGGACCATAAGTGGCAGTGCCCTAGGCTCTGTTGCTTTGTTTTTTAGATGTTTCAGGAAACACCATACACTTCTCCTGAGTGTCTGTTGGTAATTTACATCCCGCCCATCAGCATAACAAGGCTCCCAGTTCTCCATGGCCTGTCCTGCCTTTCTGGATTTTACACTTTTTTCAGATGGCCCTTTTGACCGGGGGAAAGTGAGACTTCATTGTAGTGCAGATTTCCTTTGCAAGCTTGCTTGGTTGGCCAAAAAGGGCGTATGCGTTTTTTCCTGAATATATTCAGGAAAAAACGCATACGCCCTTTTTGGCCAAGTGCATCATTGTGGACGTTCTGCCTCTTTTCCTATGCTTTCAATGCAATTCCAGTCTACCTCCTGAAATCGGTTTCCTGCAATTCTGCCCCGCTTTCAAGTCCTCTTGGCAGCCTTACTTCAGTCTATTTTTGGACGATAGCTGTCATTTATAACTCTGCAGGTTTGTGAATTACAGTGCCCCTGAGCTCCTTTCTTCAACTCGCTTTCTTGTGACCTGGCCGCAACACCGCAGGATGGCTTCAGGCCCTAATCTGGTTCCGGCACGGCACGCTGAGCCTTTGGTTATTTCCTCTTCCTGGCGGGAAATGAGAGTTAAATTTGCCCATCCAGACACCTCCAGCTAGTCTCTCATTGGTTCTCGCTATTCCTGTTCATCTTCCACAGAAATTGCAAACTGGGCCAAACAGGAGGTTAAAGGGACTGACTCTCCAAGTGGGGAGAGTGTTAGTAAAGCATCTGGAATGTTGCACCCGAGTACCAGGGTACGAAAACTGAGACATATTTGAACACGTCTCCCGATCACATGGTTGATCATACTGTAGGTTCCACATGCATGTTTTAGCTGAAGGAAGAATACCTTAAACCTGGGTAGTTGAAACCCGTGGAATGGGTACCATGCAATATGACTTCAAAGGGTCTTCATTTGCTCACGAACCGCTCCAATCCTATCACTGCTGCGTTTATGCCCCTGTACACATGCTTGATTCTCTTTCGGAGACATAGCAATCCATAGGTTTTAAGATACTTACTAGTCAGGTACATTCTTAGGCGTTTAATATGCGGTGTTGAGTCCATTTCGTTGAGCAAGGAGTAGCTCTTGTCTATTCCATATTTGGCTTAAGGAACTTTATCTGTGCTCATTTCAATCTCTGGTTTTATGCAGCACCCCAACTCACCTTTCCCCTTAAGCAAGCATAAGTTGGTTTTCTAAATTTGAGACCCTGTTCTGTTCTGTAATTCAGTTCCTGTGTAGCCAAGTTTCCATTCCGTGTATTACTGATATCTTATGATGTTTCTTTTTCTGTGTGACTTATTTCAGTTAGAATCATCATACCTGAATCCACTCATTGTGCTGCTAAGGGCCTGATGACATAGATTTCATTGCTGAGTGATATTGCTTTGTAAGTAAATACCACAACTTCTTTATCCATTTTTCACTTTCTGCGATGTTGAACTTGTACTGTAAACGAGGTTCTTGTAAACAGAGGCGTCCCAAACTTTGGGGTGGCTGTGTCTTTTTGATTTTAATTTCCCTAAGCTATAGGACCATAAGTGGCAGTGCCCTAGGCTCTGTTGCTTTGTTTTTTAGATGTTTCAGGAAACACCATACACTTCTCCTGAGTGTCTGTTGGTAATTTACATCCCGCCCATCAGCATAACAAGGCTCCCAGTTCTCCATGGCCTGTCCTGCCTTTCTGGATTTTACACTTTTTTCAGATGGCCCTTTTGACCGGGGGGAAGTGAGACTTCATTGTAGTGCAGATTTCCTTTGCAAGCTTGCTTGGTTGGCCAAAAAGGGCGTATGCGTTTTTTCCTGAATATATTCAGGAAAAAACGCATACGCCCTTTTTGGCCAAGTGCATCATTGTGGACGTTCTGCCTCTTTTCCTATGCTTTCAATGCAATTCCAGTCTACCTCCTGAAATCGGTTTCCTGCAATTCTGCCCCGCTTTCAAGTCCTCTTGGCAGCCTTATTTCAGTCTATTTTTGGACGATAGCTGTCATTTATAACTCTGCAGGTTTGTGAATTACAGTGCCCCTGAGCTCCTTTCTTCAACTCGCTTTCTTGTGACCTGGCCTCAACACTGCAGGATGTCTTCAGGCCCTAATCTGGTTCCGGCACGGCACGCTGAGCCTTTGGTTAATTCCTCTTCCTGGTGGGAAATGAGAGTTAAATTTGCCCGTCCAGACACCTCCAGCTAGCCTCTCATTGGTTCTCGCTATTCCTGTTCATCTTCCGCAGAAATTGCAAACTGGTCCAAACAGGAGGTTAAAGGGACTGACTCTCCAAGTCGGGAGAGTGTTAGTAAAGCGTCTGGAATGTTGCACCCGAGTACCAGGGTACGAAAACTGGGACATATTTGAACACGTCTCCCGATCACATGGTTGATCATACTGTAGGTTCCACATGCATGTTTTAGCTGAAGGAAGAATACCTAAAACCTGGGTAGTTGAAACCCGTGGAATGGGTACCATGCAATATGACTTCAAAGGGTCTTCATTTGCTCACGAACCTCTCCAATCCTATCACTGCTGCGTTTATGCCCCTGTACACATGCTTGATTCTCTTTCGGAGACATAGCAATCCATAGGTTTTAAGATACTTACTAGTCAGGTACATTCTTAGGCGTTTAATATGGGGTGTTGAGTTCATTTCATTGAGCAAGGAGTAGCTCTTGTCTATTCCATATTTGGCTTAAGGAACTTTATCTGTGCTCATTTCAATCTCTGGTTTTATGCAGCACCCCAACTCACCTTTCCCCTTAAGCAAGCATAAGTTGGTTTTCTAAATTTGAGACCCTGTTCTGTTCTGTAATTCAGTTCCTGTGTAGCCAAGTTTCCATTCCGTGTATTACTGATATCTTATGATGTTTCTTTTTCTGTGTGACTTATTTCAGTTAGAATCATCATACCTGAATCCACTCATTGTGCTGCTAAGGGCCTGATGACATAGATTTCATTGCTGAGTGATATTGCTTTGTAAGTAAATACCACAACTTCTTTATCCATTTTTCACTTTCTGCGATGTTGAACTTGTACTGTAAACGAGGTTCTTGTAAACAGAGGCGTCCCAAACTTTGGGGTGGCTGTGTCTTTTTGATTTTAATTTCCCTAAGCTATAGGACCATAAGTGGCAGTGCCCTAGGCTCTGTTGCTTTGTTTTTTAGATGTTTCAGGAAACACCATACACTTCTCCTGAGTGTCTGTTGGTAATTTACATCCCGCCCATCAGCATAACAAGGCTCCCAGTTCTCCATGGCCTCTCCTGCCTTTCTGGATTTTACACTTTTTTCAGATGGCCCTTTTGACCAGGAGGAAGTGAGACTTCATTGTAGTGCAGATTTCCTTTGCAAGCTTGCTTGGTTGGCCAAAAAGGGCGTATGCGTTTTTTCCTGAATATATTCAGGAAAAAACGCATATGCCCTTTTTGGCCAAGTGCATCATTGTGGACGTTCTGCCTCTTTTCCTATGCTTTCAATGCAATTCCAGTCTACCTCCTGAAATCGGTTTCCTGCAATTCTGCCCCGCTTTCAAGTCCTCTTGGCAGCCTTACTTCAGTCTATTTTTGGATGATAGCTGTCATTTATAACTCTGCAGGTTTGTGAATTACAGTGCCCCTGAGCTCCTTTCTTCAACTCGCTTTCTTTTGAGCTGGCCGCAACACCGCAGGATGTCTTCAGGCCCTAATCTGGTTCCGGCACGGCACGCTGAGCCTTTAGTTAATTCCTCTTCCTGGTGGGAAATGAGAGTTAAATTTGCCCGTCCAGACACCTCCAGCTAGCCTCTCATTGGTTCTCGCTATTCCTGTTCATCTTCCGCAGAAATTGCAAACTGGTCCAAACAGGAGGTTAAAGGGACTGACTCTCCAAGTCGGGTGAGTGTTAGTAAAGCGTCTGGAATGTTGCACCCGAGTACCAGGGTACGAAAACTGGGACATATTTGAACACGTCTCCCGATCACATGGTTGATCATACTCTAGGTTCCACATGCATGTTTTAGCTGAAGGAAGAATACCTAAAACCTGGGTAGTTGAAACCCGTGGAATGGGTACCATGCAATATGACTTCAAAGGGTCTTCATTTGCTCACAAACCTCTCCAATCCTATCACTGCTGCGTTTATGCCCCTGTACACATGCTTGATTCTCTTTTGGAGACATAGCAATCCATAGGTTTTAAGATACTTACTAGTCAGGTACATTCTTAGGCGTTTAATATGGGGTGTTGAGTTCATTTCATTGAGCAAGGAGTAGCTCTTGTCTATTCCATATTTGGCTTAAGGAACTTTATCTGTGCTCATTTCAATCTCTGGTTTTATGCAGCACCCCAACTCACCTTTACCCTTAAGCAAGCATAAGTTGGTTTTCTAAATTTGAGACCCTGTTCTGTTCTGTAATTCAGTTCCTGTGTAGCCAAGTTTACATTCCGTGTATTACTGATATCTTATGATGTTTCTTTTTCTGTGTGACTTATTTCAGTTAGAATCATCATACCTGAATCCACTCATTGTGCTGCTAAGGGCCTGATGACACAGATTTCATTGCTGAGTGATATTGCTTTGTAAGTAAATACCACAACTTCTTTACCCATTTTTCACTTTCTGCGATGTTGAACTTGTACTGTAAACGAGGTTCTTGTAAACAGAGCCGTTCCAAACATTGGGGTGGCTGTGTCTTTTTGATTTTAATTTCCCTAAGCTATAGGACCATAAGTGGAAGTGCCCTAGGTTCTGTTGCTTTGTTTTTTAGATATTTCAGGAAACACCATACACTTCTCCCGAGTGGTTGTTGGCAATTTACATCCCGCCCATCAGCATAACAAGGCTCCCAGTTCTCCATGGCCTGTCCTGCCTTTCTGGATTTTACACTTTTTTCAGATGGCCCTTTTGACCGGGGGGAAGTGAGACTTCATTGTAGTGCAGATTTCCTTTGCAAGCTTGCTTGGTTGGCCAAAAAGGGCGTATGCGTTTTTTCCTGAATATATTCAGGAAAAAACGCATACGCCCTTTTTGGCCAAGTGCATCATTGTGGACGTTCTGCCTCTTTTCCTATGCTTTCAATGCAATTCCAGTCTACCTCCTGAAATCGGTTTCCTGCAATTCTGCCCCGCTTTCAAGTCCTCTTGGCAGCCTTACTTCAGTCTATTTTTGGACGATAGCTGTCATTTATAACTCTGCAGGTTTGTGAATTACAGTGCCCCTGAGCTCCTTTCTTCAACTCGCTTTCTTGTGACCTGGCCGCAACACCGCAGGATGTCTTCAGGCCCTAATCTGGTTCTGGCACGGCACGCTGAGCCTTTGGTTAATTCCTCTTCCTGGTGGGAAATGAGAGTTAAATTTGCCCATCCAGACACCTCCACCTAGTCTCTCATTGGTTCTCGCTATTCCTGTTCATCTTCCACAGAAACTGCAAACTGGGCCAAACAGGAGGTTAAAGGCGCTGACTCTCCAAGTGGGGAGAGTGTTAGTAAAGCGTCTGGAATGTTGCACCCGAGTACCAGGGTACGAAAACTGAGACATATTTGAACACGTCTCCCGATCACATGGTTGATCATACTCTAGGTTCCACATGCATGTTTTAGCTGAAGGAAGAATACCTTAAACCTGGGTAGTTGAAACCCGTGGAATGGGTACCATGCAATATGACTTCAAAGGGTCTTCATTTGCTCACGAACCTCTCCAATCCTATCACTGCTGCGTTTATGCCCCTGTACACATGCTTGATTCTCTTTCGGAGACATAACAATCCATAGGTTTTAAGATACTTACTAGTCAGGTACATTCTTAGGCGTTTAATATGCGGTGTTGAGTCCATTTCGTTGAGCAAGGAGTAGCTCTTGTCTATTCCATATTTGGCTTAAGGAACTTTATCTGTGCTCATTTCAATCTCTGGTTTTATGCAGCACCCCAACTCACCTTTCCCCTTAAGCAAGCATAAGTTGGTTTTCTAAATTTGAGACCCTGTTCTGTTCTGTAATTCAGTTCCTGTGTAGCCATGTTTACATTCCGTGTATTACTGATATCTTATGATGTTTCTTTTTGTGTGTGACTTATTTCAGTTAGAATCATCATACCTGAATCCACTCATTGTGCTGCTAAGGGCCTGATGACATAGATTTCATTGCTGAGTGATATTGCTTTGTAAGTAAATACCACAACTTCTTTATCCATTTTTCACTTTCTGCGATGTTGAACTTGTACTGTAAACGAGGTTCTTGTAAACAGAGGCGTCCCAAACTTTGGGGTGGCTGTGTCTTTTTGATTTTAATTTCCCTAAGCTATAGGACCATAAGTGGCAGTGCCCTAGGCTCTGTTGCTTTGTTTTTTAGATGTTTCAGGAAACACCATACACTTCTCCTGAGTGTCTGTTGGTAATTTACATCCCGCCCATCAGCATAACAAGGCTCCCAGTTCTCCATGGCCTGTCCTGCCTTTCTGGATTTTACACTTTTTTCAGATGGCCCTTTTGACCGGGGGAAAGTGAGACTTCATTGTAGTGCAGATTTCCTTTGCAAGCTTGCTTGGTTGGCCAAAAAGGGCGTATGCGTTTTTTCCTGAATATATTCAGGAAAAAACGCATACGCCCTTTTTGGCCAAGTGCATCATTGTGGACGTTCTGCCTCTTTTCCTATGCTTTCAATGCAATTCCAGTCTACCTCCTGAAATCGGTTTCCTGCAATTCTGCCCCGCTTTCAAGTCCTCTTGGCAGCCTTACTTCAGTCTATTTTTGGACGATAGCTGTCATTTATAACTCTGCAGGTTTGTGAATTACAGTGCCCCTGAGCTCCTTTCTTCAACTCGCTTTCTTGTGACCTGGCCGCAACACCGCAGGATGGCTTCAGGCCCTAATCTGGTTCCGGCACGGCACGCTGAGCCTTTGGTTATTTCCTCTTCCTGGCGGGAAATGAGAGTTAAATTTGCCCATCCAGACACCTCCAGCTAGTCTCTCATTGGTTCTCGCTATTCCTGTTCATCTTCCACAGAAATTGCAAACTGGGCCAAACAGGAGGTTAAAGGGACTGACTCTCCAAGTGGGGAGAGTGTTAGTAAAGCATCTGGAATGTTGCACCCGAGTACCAGGGTACGAAAACTGAGACATATTTGAACACGTCTCCCGATCACATGGTTGATCATACTGTAGGTTCCACATGCATGTTTTAGCTGAAGGAAGAATACCTTAAACCTGGGTAGTTGAAACCCGTGGAATGGGTACCATGCAATATGACTTCAAAGGGTCTTCATTTGCTCACGAACCTCTCCAATCCTATCACTGCTGCGTTTATGCCCCTGTACACATGCTTGATTCTCTTTCGGAGACATAGCAATCCATAGGTTTTAAGATACTTACTAGTCAGGTACATTCTTAGGCGTTTAATATGCGGTGTTGAGTCCATTTCGTTGAGCAAGGAGTAGCTCTTGTCTATTCCATATTTGGCTTAAGGAACTTTATCTGTGCTCATTTCAATCTCTGGTTTTATGCAGCACCCCAACTCACCTTTCCCCTTAAGCAAGCATAAGTTGGTTTTCTAAATTTGAGACCCTGTTCTGTTCTGTAATTCAGTTCCTGTGTAGCCAAGTTTCCATTCCGTGTATTACTGATATCTTATGATGTTTCTTTTTCTGTGTGACTTATTTCAGTTAGAATCATCATACCTGAATCCACTCATTGTGCTGCTAAGGGCCTGATGACATAGATTTCATTGCTGAGTGATATTGCTTTGTAAGTAAATACCACAACTTCTTTATCCATTTTTCACTTTCTGCGATGTTGAACTTGTACTGTAAACGAGGTTCTTGTAAACAGAGGCGTCCCAAACTTTGGGGTGGCTGTGTCTTTTTGATTTTAATTTCCCTAAGCTATAGGACCATAAGTGGCAGTGCCCTAGGCTCTGTTGCTTTGTTTTTTAGATGTTTCAGGAAACACCATACACTTCTCCCGAGTGTCTGTTGGTAATTTACATCCCGCCCATCAGCATAACAAGGCTCCCAGTTCTCCATGGCCTGTCCTGCCTTTCTGGATTTTACACTTTTTTCAGATGGCCCTTTTGACCGGGGGGGGGGGGGGGGGAAGTGAGACTTCATTGTAGTGCAGATTTCCTTTGCAAGCTTGCTTGGTTGGCCAAAAAGGGCGTATGCGTTTTTTCCTGAATATATTCAGGAAAAAACGCATACGCCCTTTTTGGCCAAGTGCATCATTGTGGACGTTCTGCCTCTTTTCCTATGCTTTCAATGCAATTCCAGTCTACCTCCTGAAATCGGTTTCCTGCAATTCTGCCCCGCTTTCAAGTCCTCTTGGCAGCCTTACTTCAGTCTATGTTTGGATGATAGCTGTCATTTATAACTCTGCAGGTTTGTGAATTACAGTGCCCCTGAGCTCCTTTCTTCAACTCGCTTTCTTTTGAGCTGGCCGCAACACCGCAGGATGTCTTCAGGCCCTAATCTGGTTCCGGCACGGCACGCTGAGCCTTTGGTTAATTCCTCTTCCTGGTGGGAAATGAGAGTTAAATTTGCCCGTCCAGACACCTCCAGCTAGCCTCTCATTGGTTCTCGCTATTCCTGTTCATCTTCCGCAGAAATTGCAAACTGGTCCAAACAGGAGGTTAAAGGGACTGACTCTCCAAGTCGGGAGAGTGTTAGTAAAGCGTCTGGAATGTTGCACCCGAGTACCAGGGTACGAAAACTGGGACATATTTGAACACGTCTCCCGATCACATGGTTGATCATACTGTAGGTTCCACATGCATGTTTTAGCTGAAGGAAGAATACCTAAAACCTGGGTAGTTGAAACCCGTGGAATGGGTACCATGCAATATGACTTCAAAGGGTCTTCATTTGCTCACGAACCTCTCCAATCCTATCACTGCTGCGTTTATGCCCCTGTACACATGCTTGATTCTCTTTCGGAGACATAGCAATCCATAGGTTTTAAGATACTTACTAGTCAGGTACATTCTTAGGCGTTTAATATGGGGTGTTGAGTTCATTTCATTGAGCAAGGAGTAGCTCTTGTCTATTCCATATTTGGCTTAAGGAACTTTATCTGTGCTCATTTCAATCTCTGGTTTTATGCAGCACCCCAACTCACCTTTACCCTTAAGCAAGCATAAGTTGGTTTTCTAAATTTGAGACCCTGTTCTGTTCTGTAATTCAGTTCCTGTGTAGCCAAGTTTCCATTCCGTGTATTACTGATATCTTATGATGTTTCTTTTTCTGTGTGACTTATTTCAGTTAGAATCATCATACCTGAATCCACTCATTGTGCTGCTAAGGGCCTGATGACACAGATTTCATTGCTGAGTGATATTGCTTTGTAAGTAAATACCACAACTTCTTTACCCATTTTTCACTTTCTGCGATGTTGAACTTGTACTGTAAACGAGGTTCTTGTAAACAGAGCCGTTCCAAATTTTGGGGTGGCTGTGTCTTTTTGATTTTAATTTCCCTAAGCTATAGGACCATAAGTGGCAGTGCCCTAGGCTCTGTTGCTTTGTTTTTTAGATGTTTCAGGAAACACCATACACTTCTCCCGAGTGTCTGTTGGCAATTTACATCCCGCCCATCAGCATAACAAGGCTCCCAGTTCTCCATGGCCTGTCCTGCCTTTCTGGATTTTACACTTTTTTCAGATGGCCCTTTTGACCGGGGGGAAGTGAGACTTCATTGTAGTGCAGATTTCCTTTGCAAGCTTGCTTGGTTGGCCAAAAAGGGCGTATGCGTTTTTTCCTGAATATATTCAGGAAAAAACGCATACGCCCTTTTTGGCCAAGTGCATCATTGTGGACGTTCTGCCTCTTTTCCTATGCTTTCAATGCAATTCCAGTCTACCTCCTGAAATCGGTTTCCTGCAATTCTGCCCCGCTTTCAAGTCCTCTTGGCAGCCTTACTTCAGTATATTTTTGGACGATAGCTGTCATTTATAACTCTGCAGGTTTGTGAATTACAGTGCCCCTGAGCTCCTTTCTTCAACTCGCTTTCTTGTGACCTGGCCGCAACACCGCAGGATGGCTTCAGGCCCTAATCTGGTTCTGGCACGGCACACTGAGCCTTTGGTTAATTCCTCTTCCTGGTGGGAAATGAGAGTTAAATTTGCCCATCCAGACACCTCCAGCTAGTCTCTCATTGGTTCTCGCTATTCCTGTTCATCTTCCACAGAAACTGCAAACTGGGCCAAACAGGAGGTTAAAGGCGCTGACTCTCCAAGTGGGGAGAGTGTTAGTAAAGCGTCTGGAATGTTGCACCGGAGTACCAGGGTACGAAAACTGAGACATATTTGAACACGTCTCCCGATCACATGGTTGATCATACTTGGGTTCCACATGCATGTTTTAGCTGCAGGAAGAATACCTTAAACCTGGGTAGTTGAAACCCGTGGAATGGGTACCATGCAATATGACTTCAAAGGGTCTTCATTTGCTCACGAACCTCTCCAATCCTATCACTGCTGCGTTTATGCCCCTGTACACATGCTTGATTCTCTTTCGGAGACATAGCAATCCATAGGTTTTAAGATACTTACTAGTCAGGTACATTCTTAGGCGTTTAATATGCGGTGTTGAGTCCATTTCGTTGAGCAAGGAGTAGCTCTTGTCTATTCCATATTTGGCTTAAGGAACTTTATCTGTGCTCATTTCAATCTCTGGTTTTATGCAGCACCCCAACTCACCTTTACCCTTCAGCAAGCATAAGTTGGTTTTCTAAATTTGAGACCCTGTTCTGTTCTGTAATTCAGTTCCTGTGTAGCCAAGTTTACATTCCGTGTATTACTGATATTTTATGATGTTTCTTTTTCTGTGTGACTTATTTCAGTTAAATCAACGTACCTGAATCCACTCATGATGCTGCTACGGGCCTGATGACATAGATTTCATTGCTGAGTGATACTGCATTGTACGTAAGTACCACAAGTTCTTTATCCATTTTTCACTTTCTGTGATATTGAACTTGTACGGTAAACGAGGTTCTTGTAAACAGAGGCGTCCCAAACTTTGGGGTGGCTGTGTCTTTTTGATTTTAATTTCCCTAAGCTATAGGACCATAAGTGGAAGTGCCCTAGGCTCTGTTGCTTTGTTTTTTAGATGTTTCAGGAAACACCATACACTTCTCCCGAGTGTCTGTTGGCAATTTACATCCCGCCCATCAGCATAACAAGGCTCCCAGTTCTCCATGGCCTGTCCTGCCTTTCTGGATTTTACACTTTTTTCAGATGGCCCTTTTGACCGGGGGGAAGTGAGACTTCATTGTAGTGCAGATTTCCTTTGCAAGTTTGCTTGGTTGGCCAAAAAGGGCGTATGCGTTTTTTCCTGAATATATTCAGGAAAAAACGCATACGCCCTTTTTGGCCAAGTGCATCATTGTGGACGTTCTGCCTCTTTTCCTATGCTTTCAATGCAATTCCAGTCTACCTCCTGAAATGGGTTTCCTGCAATTCTGCCCCGCTTTCATGTCCTCTTGGCAGCCTTACTTCAGTCTATTTTTGGACGATAGCTGTCATTTATAACTCTGCAGGTTTTGTGAATTACAGTGCCCCTGAGCTCCTTTCTTCAACTCGCTTTCTTGTGACCTGGCCGCAACACCGCAGGATGTCTTCAGGCCCTAATCTGGTTCTGGCACGGCACGCTGAGCCTTTGGTTAATTCCTCTTCCTGGTGGGAAATGAGAGTTAAATTTGCCCGTCCAGACACCTCCAGCTAGCCTCTCATTGGTTCTCGCTATTCCTGTTCATCTTCCACAGAAATTGCAAACTGGTCCAAACAGGAGGTTAAAGGGACTGACTCTCCAAGTGGGGAGAGTGTTAGTAAAGCGTCTGGAATGTTGCACCCGAGTACCAGGGTACGAAAACTGAGACATATTTGAACACGTCTCCCGATCACATGGTTGATCATACTCTAGGTTCCACATGCATGTTTTAGCTGAAGGAAGAATACCTTAAACCTGGGTAGTTGAAACCCGTGCAATGGGTACCATGCAATATGACTTCAAAGGGTCTTCATTTGCTCACGAACCTCTCCAATCCTATCACTGCTGCGTTTATGCCCCTGTACACATGCTTGATTCTCTTTCGGAGACATAGCAATCCATAGGTTTTAAGATACTTACTAGTCAGGTACATTCTTAGGCATTTAATATGCGGTGTTGAGTCCATTTCTTTGAGCAAGGAGTAGCTCTTGTCTATTCCATGTTTGGCTTAAGGAACTTTATCTGTGCTCATTTCAATCTCTGGTTTTATGCAGCACCCCAACTCACCTTTACCCTTAAGCAAGCATAAGTTGGTTTTCTAAATTTGAGACCCTGTTCTGTTCTGTAATTCAGTTCCTGTGTAGCCAAGTTTCCATTCCGTGTATTACTGATATCTTATGATGTTTCTTTTTCTGTGTGACTTATTTCAGTTAGAATCATCATACCTGAATCCACTCATTGTGCTACTAAGGGCCTGATGACACAGATTTCATTGCTGAGTGATATTGCTTTGTAAGTAAATACCACAACTTTTTTATCCATTTTTCACTTTCTGCGATGTTGAACTTGTACTGTAAACGAGGTTCTTGTAAACAGAGCCGTTCCAAACTTTGGGGTGGCTGTGTCTTTTTGATTTTAAATTCCCTAAGCTATAGGACCATAAGTGGAACTGCCCTAGGCTCTGTTGCTTTGTTTTTTAGATGTTTCAGGAAACACCATACACTTCTCCCGAGTGGTTGTTGGCAATTTACATCCCGCCCTTCAGCATAACAAGGCTCCCAGTTCTCCATGGCCTGTCCTGCCTTTCTGGATTTTACACTTTTTTCAGATGGCCCTTTTGACCAGGGGGAAGTGAGACTTCATTGTAGTGCAGATTTCCTTTGCAAGCTTGCTTGGTTGGCCACAAAGGGCGTATGCGTTTTTTCCTCAATATATTCAGGAAAAAACGCATACGCCCTTTTTGGCCAAGTGCATCATTGTGGACGTTCTGCCTCTTTTCCTATGCTTTCAATGCAATTCCAGTCTACCTCCTGAAATCGGTTTCCTGCAATTCTGCCCCGCTTTCAAGTCCTCTTGGCAGCCTTACTTCAGTCTATTTTTGGACGATAGCTGTCATTTATAACTCTGCAGGTTTGTGAATTACAGTGCCCCTGAGCTCCTTTCTTCAACTCGCTTTCTTGTGACCTGGCCGCAACACCGCAGGATGTCTTCAGGCCCTAATCTGGTTCTGGCACGGCACGCTGAGCCTTTGGTTAATTCCTCTTCCTGGTGGGAAATGAGAGTTAAATTTGCCCATCCAGACACCTCCAGCTAGCCTCTCATTGGTTCTCGCTATTCCTGTTCATCTTCCGCAGAAATTGCAAACTGGGCCAAACAGGAGGTTAAAGGGACTGACTCTCCAAGTGGGGAGAGTGTTAGTAAAGCGTCTGGAATGTTGCACCCGAGTACCAGCGTACGAAAACTGAGACATATTTGAACACGTCTCCCGATCACATGGTTGATCATACTCTAGGTTCCACATGCATGTTTTAGCTGAAGGAAGAATACCTAAAACCTGGGTAGTTGAAACCCGTGGAATGGGTACCATGCAATATGACTTCAAAGGGTCTTCATTTGCTCACGAACCTCTCCAATCCTATCACTGCTGCGTTTATGCCCCTGTACACATGCTTGATTCTCTTTCGGAGACATAGCAATCCATAGGTTTTAAGATACTTACTAGTCAGGAACATTCTTAGGCGTTTAATATGGGGTGTTGAGTCCATTTCGTTGAGCAAGGAGTAGCTCTTGTCTATTCCATATTTGGCTTAAGGAACTTTATCTGTGCTCATTTCAATCTCTGGTTTTATGCAGCACCCCAACTCACCTTTCCCCTTAAGCAAGCATAAGTTGGTTTTCTAAATTTGAGACCCTGTTCTGTTCTGTAATTCAGTTCCTGTGTAGCCAAGTTTACATTCCGTGTATTACTGATATCTTTTTTTTTTTTTTTGCCGTAACTACCTTTATTGGTATCGCTTGTGTATCAGTTCATCAAAACCTTTGTTTCATATTTCTCGCCTTAATCCCCTGAAAGTTCCAGATGGGCAAAAATACTTTTAAATACGCAGCTGGCTTCTGTCTTATGTGCTTAATATTATACATTTGTTGCTTGTTTTGCACATGTCTATGGCTGCACTACTTGCAAGACAAAAGTCACATATAAAAATACAGACTAATCGAAACACAAAAGTCAGCCATTGTCTAGAATGTGGTTTACAATACAGAACTTGCAGACAACACAGACTATATATATAAGTCATCTGTCTGAAAACAGAAAGTAGTGTCTCAGACTGACTCCGGAGAAAGGTGCTGACACACAGGGAAACTCACTGATGATTCTCCTTTATGTTTATTAGATAGATCAATACCAAATTATTTCACATATATTATATTCAATATCTATATATATATATCTTGTAACCAAATTCTGGTTTAAAAGTCACAAACCAACATGTAAATACAAAATGTTAGGAAAGGTTTAACATACATAGGGGAAAACATGTCTTATGCCTCGCAAAGACTTTCTACAATCTAGCATAAAGGCAAATGTGGTTGAAAAAAAAGGAAATCCATATACAATTACAGAAAAACATTTAGTCAAGCCACCTAATATAAAATATTTCAGATATCATGTCCAAAAACGTCCACGTGTTGCAGAGGTCTCTACAAATCAATTAGAATGACGTCAACAAGATCTGCAAACCGAAGTCTTAGCAAGTAAACGTGACTCATGCTTTTCTCTCTGAGACAATGAGGCTTGACGTTCAGTTAAAGGCAGGTAAACACGACTATGAAGAAACCCTTCTTTACAACAGCTTAACGGTACCCATTTAGGGCAATATACCCGCTTTCCCAGGTATGTGTGCACGCAGTGTTCTGTGATAAAATGACTCAGTTACTTTAAAAAAGCATAAATGGCAAAACAAAATAACCAGAACTCCGCGAAGCTGGTAAAACCACAAAGACACTGAAATCCAGCAACTCCTGAGAGGCTGAGAGATCAAATGAATCATAAAATCTGGATGACTCTGATTTGGGGTTTAACTTTGGTTAAAACTGAAAAGTCTGAAAAGAACCAATGTTTTGGAAGAAGCAGTGTCACTTGTAAACATCCTGCCACCTAACTAAAAGGACGGCCTCTTCTTCTAGACCCATGACTTAATAAGACAGGAAGCTCTCAACACACAGCGCTGGAGAAGATGGAGTCCACAAGTCAAACTTGAGTGAAACTGTTCTAATGCAATGTACCAAACACGCGTTTGTTCTTAGGAAAAATTACAAAACTAACAAATATTTTTCTCCAGAATTATAAAAGATAAAATCTATGAATCAGTACTGTTATGTGATTACAGAACAATAGCCAACTGAAAAAAAAAACAAAACACCAACCCACAGGCCGTCTACACCGTCCCCAATCCATTTCCTGCAGCCAGTACTTCCCACCTGCTCTGAGGACTGAGCCTTAGACACCGTTGACTGTATTTAAAGTTGAGTCAACAGTACTCTCTGTCTCTGGGGCAAAAGTAATGCAGCTCATTACTTACACACAACACTTGTTTCATTCTTCAGGACTTTCTTTGACGGGATTACTCAATGTTGGTTACTTTAAAGGTAACAAAAGGTGTCAGAAAAAAATGCCTTGGAATTCTTTTGCAATTCCACAAAGACACCTGGCAATCTGATACGTTCATTCCTCTCCCCATCACAATTTTTGTTTTTTAAAATTACAATTGACAACTCACGTAAGATGTAATTAATTTACTTAAAATAAGAGAGGGCTTTTCAATCAAGTATCCACGTTCCAAATAACTAAAACATTTAGTTAAATCTTTTAAATTAATCTTTTAATAAATCTTTAATTACTCGGTGCCAGTAATTAAGAGGTTGATTCCGTAAAATTCAAACTTGCACATAGGCGTGTCCCACTCAGAAAAGATTTCATACACTTAGCAACTTGTGCTTTTTGTCTCACCTTTTATAAGAAACACAGATTAATTTCAACTTCAGTTTTCCTTTCTGATGCAGACACGTGTACCTTGTGTAAGAAACGGTCTCCAGGCCACCTCCACGTGTAGACCTCAGCATTTCCTGAGAGTGTGAAGTCAACCCCTCCTCCAGGAGACTCTCGCCCTTTTGAGACATTCCCCCTTGCACCTTATGTTTGTCAGACTATGTTTACAGAAATCAGATGACTGGATGAAAACTCTACAGGACAGTCAAGGACAGACGAGAAGACGAGATGCAGAGCGGGAGCCCCTTCCTCCTCCAGTGCACCTGCTGCGGGCAGCCCTCCAGGAAGGCTTGGCCTCCTCCCCTGGACCACAGACTTACTTTTCTCTGTAATAAAGCAGGTAGTACTTCAGGGGATCTGGCAGAGGGAGGCTCAGGACCTTCTCACGCAGGAAGTTCACCGGGGGCTCGGGCTTGGTGTCCGGCGGGGTTGTCACCTCTTCTTCTTGCCGCTCGTCTTCCAGGTCTCCGCAGCTGGTGTCATCAGAGGGGTTGGAGAGCCGACTGGCAAACACCTCTTTGTCCAAAAAGACAATCGTTTCCATTCGGCGGCGGCGAACTCTCCTCCGTTTAAACCTGGGAGTGTTCTTCAGTCCGTTCCCGTTTTTGTTCACAGCTTCCTGGTGGATGACCTTCTTAATGGTGCCCCGGATGGCAATGCGCGCCAGGTCCTGGAGGCTGCGAACCGCCAGGGGTGTGGACAAGTCGTGATTCTCCTGACTCCGACTGGCAGGGCTGGACGAGTGGAGCAAAAGACACAGCCAGAATCTTTTTGGTTTCCCAGGCGGAAGGACCCGTCCGAGTTATCTTAGTCAACTTCTCTTCCAGCGGCATGACCAGGACGCCCCCGACTTTGAGGAGTCTCTTCATGTACCCCTCGTGCTGCTTCTGCACGCCTGCCCCGCAGTACACCCGGTCATACTGAGAGCAGCCTGGAGAGATCTCCAGGCAATTGCCGGTGACGAAGGAGGGCTCGCAGAAGTCAAACTTGTCGAAGCTGTCACTCGTCCTGATGAAAAAGTCCAGCTTCTGCTTCGCATACTCTGTCACATCTGAATGGAGTTCCACCCCGTGGTTCACACCAAAAGGACCGAGGATGAGCCCCACCATGGAGCTGAGGTAGCCGGTGCCGCTGCCCAGGTTCAGGAAGGAAAGGCCAGGCTGCAGGTCCAGGGCCTCCATCACCTCCGAATAGATGCACGGAGCAGAGAGGTGGATGTTCCCGTGCTTCCACGCCAGGTCCTTGTACGCGTTCTCCTTAAACTCCTCGAGGTAATAGTCGGCGAGGTCAACAGCTCGGAAGGCCTGCTCCACCAGCTCGGAGCGGATGTACTGCGCCGCCTTCAGATGGTCTATCAGCTCGTCGTTGTCTTCACCAGCACTCACCGCGCCTCCCATCTTCGGGACCGTGCTTACAGAAAGCTGCCGCTAGAGAGACCTCGGGAACCCCCGGAACGCTGGAGGGCGGACCCCCGGGGAGGGGGGAGGGGCGACGGGAGACGACTGGGACGCGGAGGGGTGTTTATGGTTGGGGGTGGGGAACGAGAGGACAGCGGAAGAGGACAGGAAGACGGGGAGAGGAGAATGCGGCCCTGGGGGAGGGTCCGGGAGCCCGGGACCACGGGAAGGGGAGGGATGGAGAGGAGGGAGAGAGGGGGAGGGGGCCGATGGGCCGCACTGCCCCCATACCCCGCTGCAGGCCGGGCCGAGGGCGGCGGCGGCGGCGGCGGCGGCTCAGTACCTCCTGGCTCGGCGGGCCCGCAGAATCGGCCGCTGGGCCGCACCTGCAGCTCTTCCGGCACCCCTCGCCAGTCCGCCTCCCACTACGCAGCCCCGACCTCCGCCCTACTGATATCTTATGATGTTTCTTTTTCTGTGTGACTTATTTCAGTTAGAATCATCATACCTGAATCCACTCATTGTGCTGCTAAGGGCCTGATGACATAGATTTCATTGCTGAGTGATATTGCTTTGTAAGTAAATACCACAACTTCTTTATCCATTTTTCACTTTCTGCGATGTTGAACTTGTACTGTAAACGAGGTTCTTGTAAACAGAGGCGTCCCAAACTTTGGGGTGGCTGTGTCTTTTTGATTTTAATTTCCCTAAGCTATAGGACCATAAGTGGCAGTGCCCTAGGCTCTGTTGCTTTGTTTTTTAGATGTTTCAGGAAACACCATACACTTCTCCTGAGTGTCTGTTGGTAATTTACATCCCACCCATCAGCATAACAAGGCTCCCAGTTCTCCATGGCCTGTCCTGCCTTTCTGGATTTTACACTTTTTTCAGATGGCCCTTTTGACCGGGGGGAAGTGAGACTTCATTGTAGTGCAGATTTCCTTTGCAAGCTTGCTTGGTTGGCCAAAAAGGGCGTATGCGTTTTTTCCTGAATATATTCAGGAAAAAACGCATACGCCCTTTTTGGCCAAGTGCATCATTGTGGACGTTCTGCCTCTTTTCCTATGCTTTCAATGCAATTCCAGTCTACCTCCTGAAATCGGTTTCCTGCAATTCTGCCCCGCTTTCAAGTCCTCTTGGCAGCCTTATTTCAGTCTATTTTTGGACGATAGCTGTCATTTATAACTCTGCAGGTTTGTGAATTACAGTGCCCCTGAGCTCCTTTCTTCAACTCGCTTTCTTGTGACCTGGCCTCAACACCGCAGGATGGCTTCAGGCCCTAATCTTGTTCCGGCACGGCACGCTGAGACTTTGGTTAATTCCTCTTCCTGGTGGGAAATGAGAGTTAAATTTGCCCGTCCAGACACCTCCAGCTAGTCTCTCATTAGTTCTCGCTATTCCTGTTCATCTTCCGCAGAAATTGCAAACTGGGCCAAACAGGAGGTTAAAGGGACTGACTCTCCAAGTGGGGAGAGTGTTAGTAAAGCGTCTGGAATGTTGCACCCGAGTACCAGGGGAGGAAAACTGAGACATATTTGAACACGTCTCCCGATCACATGGTTGATCATACTCTAGGTTCCACATGCATGTTTTAGCTGAAGGAAGAATACCTTAAACCTGGGTAGTTGAAACCCGTGGAATGGGTACCATGCAATATGACTTCAAAGGGTCTTCATTTGCTCACCGAACCTCTCCAATCCTATCACTGCTGCGTTTATGCCCCTGTACACATGCTTGATTCTCTTTCGGAGACATAGCAATCCATAGGTTTTAAGATAATTACAAGTCAGTTACATTCTGAGGCGTTTAATATGCGGTGTTGAGTCCATTTCGTTGAGCAAGGAGTAGCTCTTGTCTATTCCATATTTGGCTTAAGGAACTTTATCTGTGCTCATTTCAATCTCTGGTTTTATGCAGCACCCCAACTCACCTTTACCCTTAAGCAAGCATAAGTTGGTTTTCTAATTTTGAGACCCTGTTCTGATCTGTAATTCAGTTCCTGTGTAGCCAAGGTTCCATTCCGTGTATTACTGATATCTTATGATGTTTCTTTTTCTGTGTGACTTATTTCAGTTAGAATCATCATACCTGAATCCACTCATTGTGCTGCTAAGGGCCTGATGACATAGATTTCATTGCTGAGTGATATTGCTTTGTAAGTGAATACCACAACTTCTTTATCCATTTTTCACTTTCTGCGATGTTGAACTTGTACTGTAAACAAGGTTCTTGTAAACAGAGCCATTCCAAACTTTGGGGTGGCTGTGTCTTTTTGATTTTAATTTCCCTAAGCTATAGGACCATAAGTGGAAGTGCCCTAGGCTCTGTTGCTTTGTTTTTTAGATGTTTCAGGAAACACCATACACTTCTCCCAAGTGTCTGTTGGCAATTTACATCCCGCCCATCAGCATAACAAGGCTCCCAGTTCTCAATGGCCTGTTGCCTTTCTGGATTTTACACTTTTTTCAGATGGCCCTTTTGACCAGGGGGAAGTGAGACTTCATTGTAGTGCAGATTTCCTTTGCAAGCTTGCTTGGTTGGCCAAAAAGGGCGTATGCGTTTTTTCCTGAATATATTCAGGAAAAAACGCATACGCCCTTTTTGGCCAAGTGCATCATTGTGGACGTTCTGCCTCTTTTCCTATGCTTTCAATGCAATTCCAGTCTACCTCCTGAAATCGGTTTCCTGCAATTCTGCCCCGCTTTCAAGTCCTCTTGGCAGCCTTACTTCAGTCTATTTTTGGACGATAGCTGTCATTTATAACTCTGCAGGTTTGTGAATTACAGTGCCCCTGAGCTCCTTTCTTCAACTCGCTTTCTTTTGAGCTGGCCGCAACACCGCAGGATGGCTTCAGGCCCTAATCTGGTTCCGGCCCGGCATGCTGAGCCTTTGGTTAATTCCTCTTCCTGGTGGGAAATGAGAGTTAAATTTGCCCGTCCAGACACCTCCAGCTAGCCTCTCATTGGTTCTCGCTATTCCTGTTCATCTTCCGCAGAAATTGCAAACTGGGCCAAACAGGAGGTTAAAGGGACTGACTCTCCAAGTGGGGAGAGTGTTAGTAAAGCATCTGGAATGTTGCACCCAAGTACCAGGGGAGGAAAACTGAGACATATTTGAACACGTCTCCCATTCACATGGTTGATCATACTTGGGTTCCACATGCATGTTTTAGCTGAAGGAAGAATACCTTAAACCTGGGTAGTTGAAACCCGTGGAATGGGTACCATGCAATATGACTTCAAAGGGTCTTCATTTGCTCACCGAACCTCTCCAATCCTATCACTGCTGCGTTTATGACCCTGTACACATGCTTGATTCTCTTTCAGAGACATAGCAATCCATAGGTTTTAAGATACTTACAAGTCAGGTACATTCTTAGGCGTTTAATATGCGGTGTTGAGTCCATTTCGTTGAGCAAGGAGTAGCTCTTGTCTATTCCATATTTGGCTTAAGGAACTTTATCTGTGCTCATTTCAATCTCTGGTTTTATGCAGCACCCCAACTCACCTTTACCCTTAAGCAAGCATAAGTTGGTTTTCTAAATTGAGACCCTGTTCTGTTCTGTAATTCAGTTCCTGTGTAGCCAAGTTTCCATTCCGTGTATTACTGATATCTTATGATGTTTCTTTTTCTGTGTGACTTATTTCAGTTAGAATCATCATACCTGAATCCACTCATTGTGCTGCTAAGGGCCTGATGACATAGATTTCATTGCTGAGTGATATTGCTTTGTAAGTAAATACCACAACTTCTTTATCCATTTTTCACTTTCTGCGATGTTGAACTTGTACTGTAAACGAGGTTCTTGTAAACAGAGCCGTTCCAAACTTTGGGGTGGCTGTGTCTTTTTGATTTTAATTTCTCTAAGCTATAGGACCATAAGTGGAAGTGCCCTAGGCTCTGTTGCTTTGTTTTTTAGATGTTTCAGGAAACACCATACACTTCTCCCAAGTGTCTGTTGGCAATTTACATCCCGCCCATCAGCATAACAAGGCTCCCAGTTCTTAACGGCCTGTTGCCTTTCTGGATTTTACACTTTTTTCAGATGGCCCTTTTGACCGGGGGGAAGTGAGACTTCATTGTAGTGCAGATTTCCTTTGCAAGCTTGCTTGGTTGGCCAAAAAGGGCGTATGCGTTTTTTCCTGAATATATTCAGGAAAAAACGCATACGCCCTTTTTGGCCAAGTGCATCATTGTGGACGTTCTGCCTCTTTTCCTATGCTTTCAATGCAATTCCAGTCTACCTCCTGAAATCGGTTTCCTGCAATTCTGCCCCGCTTTCAAGTCCTCTTGGCAGCCTTACTTCAGTCTATTTTTGGACGATAGCTGTCATTTATAACTCTGCAGGTTTGTGAATTACAGTGCCCCTGAGCTCCTTTCTTCAACTCGCTTCCTTGTGCCCTGGCCGCAACATCGCAGGATGGCTTCAGGCCCTAATCTGGTTCCGGCCCGGCAGGCTGAGCCTTTGGTTAATTCCTCTTCCTGGTGGGAAATGAGAGTTAAATTTGCCCGTCCAGACACCTCCAGCTAGCCTCTCATTGGTTCTCGCTATTCCTGTTCATCTTCCGCAGAAATTGCAAACTGGGCCAAACAGGAGGTTAAAGGGACTGACTCTCCAAGTGGGGAGAGTGTTAGTAAAGCGTCTGGAATGTTGCACCCGAGTACCAGGGGAGGAAAACTGAGACATATTTGAAAATGTCTCCCGATCACATGGTTGATCATACTCTAGGTTCCACATGCATGTTTTAGCTGAAGGAAGAATACCTTAAACCTGGGTAGTTGAAACCCGTGGAATGGGTACTATGTAATATGACTTCAAAGGGTCTTCATTTGCTCACTGAACCTCTCCAATCCTATCACTGCTGCGTTTATGCCCCTGTACACATGCTTGATTCTCTTTCGGAGACATAACAATCCATAGGTTTTAAGATACTTACAAGTCAGGTACATTCTTAGGCGTTTAATATGCGGTGTTGAGTCCATTTCGTTGAGCAAGGAGTAGCTCTTGTCTATTCCATATTTGGCTTAAGGAACTTTATCTGTGCTCATTTCAATCTCTGGTGTTATGCAGCACCCCAACTCACCTTTACCCTTAAGCAAGCATAAGTTGTTTTTCTAAATTTGAGACACTGTTCTGTTCTGTAATTCAGTTCCTGTGTAGCCAAGTTTCCATTCCATGTATTACTGATATCTTATGATGTTTCTTTTTCTGTGTGACTTATTTCAGTTAGAATCATCATACCTGAATCCACTCATTGTGCTACTAAGGGCCTGATGACAGAGATTTCATTGCTGAGTGATATTGCTTTGTAAGTGAATACCACAACTTCTTTATCCATTTTTCACTTTCTGCGATGTTGAACTTGTACTGTAAACGAGGTTCTTGTAAACAGAGGCGTCCCAAACTTTGGGGTGGCTGTGTCTTTTTGATTTTAATTTCCCTAAGCTATAGGACCATAAGTGGAAGTGCCCTAGGTTCTGTTGCTTTGTTTTTTAGATGTTTCAGGAAACACCATACACTTCTCCCGAGTGGTTGTTGGCAATTTACATCCCACCCATCAGCATAACAAGGCTCCCAGTTCTCCATGGCCTGTCCTGCCTTTCTGGATTTTACACTTTTTTCAGATGGCCCTTTTGACCAGGGGGAAGTGAGACTTCATTGTAGTGCAGATTTCCTTTGCAAGCTTGCTTGGTTGGCAAAAAGGGCGTATGCGTTTTTTCCTGAATATATTCTGGGAAAAACGCATACGCCCTTTTTGGCCAAGTGCATCATTGTGGACGTTCTGCCTCTTTTCCTATGCTTTCAATGCAATTCCAGTCTACCTCCTGAAATCGGTTTCCTGCAATTCTGCCCCGCTTTCAAGTCCTCTTGGCAGCCTTACTTCAGTCTATTTTTGGACGATAGCTGTCATTTATAACTCTGCAGGTTTGTGAATTACAGTGCCCCTGAGCTCCTTTCTTCAACTCGCTTTCTTTTGAGCTGGCCGCAACACCGCAGGATGTCTTCAGGCCCTAATCTGGTTCCGGCACGGCACGCTGAGCCTTTGGTTATTTCCTCTTCCTGTTGGGAAATGAGAGTTAAATTTGCCCGTCCAGACACCTCCAGCTAGTCTCTCATTGGTTCTCGCTATTCCTGTTCATCTTCCGCAGAAATTGCAAACTGGGCCAAACAGGAGGTTAAAGGGACTGACTCTCCAAGTCGGGAGAGTGTTAGTAAAGCGTCTGGAATGTTGCACCCGAGTACCAGGGGAGGAAAACTGAGACATATTTGAACACGTCTCCCGATCACATGGTTGATCATACTCTAGGTTCCACATGCATGTTTTAGTTGAAGGAAGAATACCTTAAACCTGGGTAGTTGAAACCCGTGGAATGGGTACCATGCAATATGACTTCAAAGGGTCTTCATTTGCTCACCGAACCTCTCCAATCCTATCACTGCTGCATTTATTCCCCTGTACACACGCTTGATTCTCTTTTGGAGACATAGCAATCCATAGGTTTTAAGATACTTACTAGTCAGGTACATTCTTAGGGGTTTAATATGGGGTTTTGAGTCCATTTCGTTGAGCAAGGAGTAGCTCTTGTCTATTCCATATTTGGCTTAAGGAACTTTATCTGTGCTCATTTCAATCTCTGGTTTTATGCAGCACCCCAACTCACCTTTACCCTTAAGCAAGCATAAGTTGGTTTTCTAAATTTGAGACCCTGTTCTGTTCTGTAATTCAGTTCCTGTGTAGCCAAGTTTACATTCCGTGTATTACTGATATCTTATGATGTTTCTTTTTCTGTGTGACTTATTTCAGTTAGAATCATCATACCTGAATCCACTCATTGTGCTGCTAAGGGCCTGATGACACAGATTTCATTGCTGAGTGATATTGCTTTGTAAGTAAATACCACAAGTTCTTTATCCATTTTTCACTTTCTGCGATGTTGAACTTGTACTGTAAACGAGGTTCTTGTAAACAGAGCCGTTCCAAACTTTGGGGTGGCTGTGTCTTTTTGATTTTAATTTCCCTAAGCTATAGGACCATAAGTGGAAGTGCCCTAGGCTCTGTTGCTTTGTTTTTTAGATGTTTCAGGAAACACCATACACTTCTCCCAAGTGTCTGTTGGCAATTTACATCCCGCCCATCAGCATAACAAGGCTCCCAGTTCTTAATGGCCTGTTGCCTTTCTGGATTTTACACTTTTTTCAGATGGCCCTTTTGACCGGGGGGAAGTGAGACTTCATTGTAGTGCAGATTTCCTTTGCAAGCTTGCTTGGTTGGCCAAAAAGTGCGTATGCGTTTTTTCCTGAATATATTCAGGAAAAAACGCATACGCCCTTTTTGGCCAAGTGCATCATTGTGGACGTTCTGCCTCTTTTCCTATGCTTTCAATGCAACTCCAGTCTACCTCCTGAAATCGGTTTCCTGCAATTCTGCCCCGCTTTCAAGTCCTCTTGGCAGCCTTACTTCAGTCTATTTTTGGACGATAGCTGTCATTTATAACTCTGCAGGTTTGTGAATTACAGTGCCCCTGAGCTCCTTTCTTCAACTCGCTTTCTTGTGCCCTGGCCGCAACATCGCAGGATGGCTTCAGGCCCTAATCTGGTTCCGGCCCGGCAGGCTGAGCCTTTGGTTAATTCCTCTTCCTGGTGGGAAATGAGAGTTAAATTTGCCCGTCCAGACACCTCCAGCTAGCCTCTCATTGGTTCTCGCTATTCCTGTTCATCTTCCGCAGAAATTGCAAACTGGGCCAAACAGGAGGTTAAAGGGACTGACTCTCCAAGTGGGGAGAGTGTTAGTAAAGCGTCTGGAATGTTGCACCCGAGTACCAGGGGAGGAAAACTGAGACATATTTGAAAATGTCTCCCGATCACATGGTTGATCATACTCTAGGTTCCACATGCATGTTTTAGCTGAAGGAAGAATACCTTAAACCTGGGTAGTTGAAACCCGTGGAATGGGTACTATGTAATATGACTTCAAAGGGTCTTCATTTGCTCACTGAACCTCTCCAATCCTATCACTGCTGCGTTTATGCCCCTGTACACATGCTTGATTCTCTTTCGGAGACATAACAATCCATAGGTTTTAAGATACTTACAAGTCAGGTACATTCTTAGGCGTTTAATACGCGGTGTTGAGTCCATTTCGTTGAGCAAGGAGTAGCTCTTGTCTATTCCATATTTGGCTTAAGGAACTTTATCTGTGCTCATTTCAATCTCTGGTGTTATGCAGCACCCCAACTCACCTTTACCCTTAAGCAAGCATAAGTTGTTTTTCTAAATTTGAGACCCTGTTCTGTTCTGTAATTCAGTTCCTGTGTAGCCAAGTTTCCATTCCATGTATTACTGATATCTTATGATGTTTCTTTTTCTGTGTGACTTATTTCAGTTAGAATCATCATACCTGAATCCACTCATTGTGCTACTAAGGGCCTGATGACAGAGATTTCATTGCTGAGTGATATTGCTTTGTAAGTGAATACCACAACTTCTTTATCCATTTTTCACTTTCTGCGATGTTGAACTTGTACTGTAAACGAGGTTCTTGTAAACAGAGGCGTCCCAAACTTTGGGGTGGCTGTGTCTTTTTGATTTTAATTTCCCTAAGCTATAGGACCATAAGTGGAAGTGCCCTAGGTTCTGTTGCTTTGTTTTTTAGATGTTTCAGGAAACACCATACACTTCTCCCGAGTGGTTGTTGGCAATTTACATCCCACCCATCAGCATAACAAGGCTCCCAGTTCTCCATGGCCTGTCCTGCCTTTCTGGATTTTACACTTTTTTCAGATGGCCCTTTTGACCAGGGGGAAGTGAGACTTCATTGTAGTGCAGATTTCCTTTGCAAGCTTGCTTGGTTGGCAAAAAGGGCATATGCGTTTTTTCCTGAATATATTCAGGAAAAAACGCATACGCCCTTTTTGGCCAAGTGCATCATTGTGGACGTTCTGCCTCTTTTCCTATGCTTTCAATGCAATTCCAGTCTACCTCCTGAAATCGGTTTCCTGCAATTCTGCCCCGCTTTCAAGTCCTCTTGGCAGCCTTACTTCAGTCTATTTTTGGACGATAGCTGTCATTTATAACTCTGCAGGTTTGTGAATTACAGTGCCCCTGAGCTCCTTTCTTCAACTCGCTTTCTTGTGACCTGGCCGCAACACCGCAGGATGGCTTCAGGCCCTAATCTGGTTCCGGCACGGCACGCTGAGCCTTTGGTTATTTCCTCTTCCTGGTGGGAAATGAGAGTTAAATTTGCCCGTCCAGACACCTCCAGCTAGCCTCTCATTGGTTCTCGCTATTCCTGTTCATCTTCCGCAGAAATTGCAAACTGGGCCAAACAGGAGGTTAAAGGGACTGACTCTCCAAGTCGGGAGAGTGTTAGTAAAGCGTCTGGAATGTTGCACCCGAGTACCAGGGGAGGAAAACTGAGACATATTTGAACACGTCTCCCGATCACATGGTTGATCATACTCTAGGTTCCACATGCATGTTTTAGTTGAAGGAAGAATACCTTAAACCTGGGTAGTTGAAACCCGTGGAATGGGTACCATGCAATATGACTTCAAAGGGTCTTCATTTGCTCACCGAACCTCTCCAATCCTATCACTGCTGCGTTTATTCCCCTGTACACACGCTTGATTCTCTTTTGGAGACATAGCAATCCATAGGTTTTAAGATACTTACTAGTCAGGTACATTCTTAGGGGTTTAATATGGGGTTTTGAGTCCATTTCGTTGAGCAAGGAGTAGCTCTTGTCTATTCCATATTTGGCTTAAGGAACTTTATCTGTGCTCATTTCAATCTCGTTTTATGCAGCACCCCAACTCACCTTTACCCTTAAGCAAGCATAAGTTGGTTTTCTAAATTTGAGACCCTGTTCTGTTTTGGAATGCAGTTCCTGTGTAGCCAAGTTTACATTCCGTGTATTAGTGATATCTTATGATGTTTCTTTTTCTGTGTGAATTATTTCAGTTAGAATCATCGTACCTGAATCCACTCATTATGCTGCTACGGGCCTGATGACATAGATTTCATTGCTGAGTGATAGTGCATTGTACGTAAGTACCACAAGTTCTTTATCCATTTTTCACTTTCTGTGATGTTGAACTTGTACTGTAAATGAGGTTCTTGTAAACAGAGGCGTCCCAAACTTTGGGGTGGCTGTGTCTTTTTGATTTTAATTTCCCTAAGCTATAGGACCATAAGTGGCAGTGCCCTAGGCTCTGTTGCTTTGTTTTTTAGATGTTTCAGGAAACACCATACACTACTCCCGAGTGTCTGTTGGCAATTTACATCCCTCCCATCAGCATAACAAGGCTCCCAGTTCTCCATGGCCTGTCCTGCCTTTCTGGATTTTACACTTTTTTCAGATGGCCCTTTTGACTGGGGGGAAGTGAGACTTCATTGTAGTGCAGATTTCCTTTGCAAGCTTGCTTGGTTGGCCAAAAAGGGCGTATGCGTTTTTTCCTGAATATATTCAGGAAAAAACGCATACGCCCTTTTTGGCCAAGTGCATCATTGTGGACGTTCTGCCTCTTTTCCTATGCTTTCAATGCAATTCCAGTCTACCTCCTGAAATCGGTTTCCTGCAATTCTGCCCCGCTTTCAAGTCCTCTTGGCAGCCTTACTTCAGTCTATTTTTGGACGATAGCTGTCATTTATAACTCTGCAGGTTTGTGAATTACAGTGCCCCTGAGCTCCTTTCCTCAACTCGCTTTCTTTTGAGCTGGCCACAACACCGCAGGATGGCTTCAGGCCCTAATCTGGTTCCGGCACGGCACGCTGAGCCTTTGGTTAATTCCTCTTCCTGGTGGGAAATGAGAGTTAAATTTGCCCGTCCAGACACCTCCAGCTAGCCTCTCATTGGTTCTCGCTATTCCTGTTCATCTTCCGCAGAAATTGCAAACTGGGCCAAACAGGAGGTTAAAGGGACTGACTCTCCAAGTGGGGAGAGTGTTAGTAAAGCGTCTGGAATGTTGCACCCGAGTACCAGGGTACAAAAACTGAGACATATTTGAACACGTCTCCCGATCGCATGGTTGATCATACTCTAGGTTCCACATGCATGTTTTAGCTGAAGGAAGAATACCTTAAACCTGGGTAGTTGAAACCCGTGGAATGGGTACCATGCAATATGACTTCAAAGGGTCTTCATTTGCTCACCGAACCTCTCCAATCCTATCACTGCTGCGTTTATGCCCCTGTACACATGCTTGATTCTCTTTCGGAGACATAGCAATCCATAGGTTTTAAGATACTTACTAGTCAGGTACATTCTTAGGCGTTTAATATGCGGTGTTGAGTCCATTTCGTTGAGCAAGGAGTAGCTCTTGTCTATTCCATATTTGACTTAAGGAACTTTATCTGTGCTCATTTCAATCTCTGGTTTTATGCAGCACCCCAACTCACCTTTACCCTTAAGCAAGCATAAGTTGGTTTTCTAAATTTGAGACCCTGTTCTGTTCTGTAATTCAGTTCCTGTGTAGCCAAGTTTACATTCCGTGTATTACTGATATCTTATGATGTTTCTTTTTCTGTGTGACTTACTTCAGTTAGAATCATCATACCTGAATCCACTCATTGTGCTGCTAAGGGCCTGATGACACAGATTTCATTGCTGAGTGATATTGCTTTGTAAGTAAATACCACAACTTCTTTATCCATTTTTCACTTTCTGTGATGTTGAACTTGTACTGTAAACGAGGTTCTTGTAAACAGAGCCGTTCCAAACTTTGGGGTGGCTGTGTCTTTTTGATTTTAATTTCCCTAAGCTATAGGACCATAAGTGGAAGTGCCCTAGGTTCTGTTGCTTTGTTTTTTAGATGTTTCAGGAAACACCATACACTTCTCCCGAGTGTCTGTTGGCAATTTACATCCCGCCCATCAGCATAACAAGGCTCCCAGTTCTCCATGGCCTGTCCTGCCTTTCTGGATTTTACACTTTTTTCAGATGGCCCTTTTGACCGGGGGGAAGTGAGACTTCATTGTAGTGCAGATTTCCTTTGCAAGCTTGCTTGGTTGGCAAAAAGGGCGTATGCGTTTTTTCCTGAATATATTCAGGAAAAAACGCATACGCCCTTTTTGGCCAAGTGCATCATTGTGGACGTTCTGCCTCTTTTCCTATGCTTTCAATGCAATTCCAGTCTACCTCCTGAAATCGGTTTCCTGCAATTCTGCCCCGCTTTCAAGTCCTCTTGGCAGCCTTACTTCAGTCTATTTTTGGACGATAGCTGTCATTTATAACTCTGCAGGTTTGTGAATTACAGTGCCCCTGAGCTCCTTTCTTCAACTCGCTTTCTTTTGAGCTGGCCGCAACACCGCAGGATGGCTTCAGGCCCTAATCTGGTTCCGGCACGGCACGCTGAGCCTTTGGTTATTTCCTCTTCCTGTTGGGAAATGAGATTTAAATTTGCCCGTCCAGACACCTCCAGCTAGCCTCTCATTGGTTCTCGCTATTCCTGTTCATCTTCCGCAGAAATTGCAAACTGGGCCAAACAGGAGGTTAAAGGGACTGACTCTCCAAGTCGGGAGAGTGTTAGTAAAGCGTCTGGAATGTTGCACCCGAGTACCAGGGGAGGAAAACTGAGACATATTTGAACACGTCTCCCGATCACATGGTTGATCATACTCTAGGTTCCACATGCATGTTTTAGTTGAAGGAAGAATACCTTAAACCTGGGTAGTTGAAACCCGTGGAATGGGTACCATGCAATATGACTTCAAAGGGTCTTCATTTGCTCACCGAACCTCTCCAATCCTATCACTGCTGCGTTTATTCCCCTGTACACACGCTTGATTCTCTTTTGGAGACATAGCAATCCATAGGTTTTAAGATACTTACTAGTCAGGTACATTCTTAGGGGTTTAATATGGGGTTTTGAGTCCATTTCGTTGAGCAAGGAGTAGCTCTTGTCTATTCCATATTTGGCTTAAGGAACTTTATCTGTGCTCATTTCAATCTCGTTTTATGCAGCACCCCAACTCACCTTTACCCTTAAGCAAGCATAAGTTGGTTTTCTAAATTTGAGACCCTGTTCTGTTTTGGAATGCAGTTCCTGTGTAGCCAAGTTTACATTCCGTGTATTAGTGATATCTTATGATGTTTCTTTTTCTGTGTGAATTATTTCAGTTAGAATCATCGTACCTGAATCCACTCATTATGCTGCTACGGGCCTGATGACATAGATTTCATTGCTGAGTGATACTGCATTGTACGTAAGTACCACAAGTTCTTTATCCATTTTTCACTTTCTGTGATGTTGAACTTCTACTGTAAACGAGGTTCTTGTAAACAGAGGCGTCCCAAACTTTGGGGTGGCTGTGTCTTTTTGATTTTAATTTCCCTAAGCTATAGGACCATAAGTGGCAGTGCCCTAGGCTCTGTTGCTTTGTTTTTTAGATGTTTCAGGAAACACCATACACTACTCCCGAGTGTCTGTTGGCAATTTACATCCCTCCCATCAGCATAACAAGGCTCCCAGTTCTCCATGGCCTGTCCTGCCTTTCTGGATTTTACACTTTTTTCAGATGGCCCTTTTGACTGGGGGGAAGTGAGACTTCATTGTAGTGCAGATTTCCTTTGCAAGCTTGCTTGGTTGGCCAAAAAGGGCGTATGCGTTTTTTCCTGAATATATTCAGGAAAAAACGCATACGCCCTTTTTGGCCAAGTGCATCATTGTGGACGTTCTGCCTCTTTTCCTATGCTTTCAATGCAATTCCAGTCTACCTCCTGAAATCGGTTTCCTGCAATTCTGCCCCGCTTTCAAGTCCTCTTGGCAGCCTTACTTCAGTCTATTTTTGGACGATAGCTGTCATTTATAACTCTGCAGGTTTGTGAATTACAGTGCCCCTGAGCTCCTTTCTTCAACTCGCTTTCTTGTGAGCTGGCCGCAACACCGCAGGATGGCTTCAGGCCCTAATCTGGTTCCGGCCCGGCATGCTGAGCCTTTGGTTAATTCCTCTTCCTGGTGGGAAATGAGAGTTAAATTTGCCCGTCCAGACACCTCCAGCTAGCCTCTCATTGGTTCTCGCTATTCCTGTTCATCTTCCGCAGAAATTGCAAACTGGGCCAAGCAGGAGGTTAAAGGGACTGACTCTCCAAGTCGGGAGAGTGTTAGTAAAGCGTCTGGAATGTTGCACCCGAGTACCAGGGTACGAAAACTGAGACATATTTGAACACAGCTCCCGATCACATGGTTGATCATACTCTAGGTTCCACATGCATGTTTTAGCTGAAGGAAGAATACCTTAAACCTGGGTAGTTGAAACCCGTGGAATGGGTACCATGCAATATGACTTCAAAGGGTCTTCATTTGCTCACCGAACCTCTCCAATCCTATCACTGCTGCGTTTATGCCCCTGTACACATGCTTGATTCTCTTTCGGAGACATAGCAATCCATAGGTTTTAAGATACTTACTAGTCAGGTACATTCTTAGGCGTTTAATATGCGGGCTTGAGTCCATTTCGTTGAGCAAGGAGTAGCTCTTGTCTATTCCATATTTGACTTAAGGAACTTTATCTGTGCTCATTTCAATCTCTGGTTTTATGCAGCACCCCAACTCACCTTTACCCTTAAGCAAGCATAAGTTGGTTTTCTAAATTTGAGACCCTGTTCTGTTCTGTAATTCAGTTCCTGTGTAGCCAAGTTTACATTCCGTGTATTACTGATATCTTATGATGTTTCTTTTTCTGTGTGACTTACTTCAGTTAGAATCATCATACCTGAATCCACTCATTGTGCTGCTAAGGGCCTGATGACACAGATTTCATTGCTGAGTGATATTGCTTTGTAAGTAAATACCACAACTTCTTTATCCATTTTTCACTTTCTGTGATGTTGAACTTGTACTGTAAACGAGGTTCTTGTAAACAGAGCCGTTCCAAACTTTGGGGTGGCTGTGTCTTTTTGATTTTAATTTCCCTAAGCTATAGGACCATAAGTGGAAGTGCCCTAGGTTCTGTTGCTTTGTTTTTTAGATGTTTCAGGAAACACCATACACTTCTCCCGAGTGGTTGTTGGCAATTTACATCCCGCCCATCAGCATAACAAGGCTCCCAGTTCTCCATGGCCTGTCCTGCCTTTCTGGATTTTACACTTTTTTCAGATGGCCCTTTTGACCGGGGGGAAGTGAGACTTCATTGTAGTGCAGATTTCCTTTGCAAGCTTGCTTGGTTGGCCAAAAAGGGCGTATGCGTTTTTTCCTGAATATATTCAGGAAAAAACGCATACGCCCTTTTTGGCCAAGTGCATCATTGTGGACGTTCTGCCTCTTTTCCTATGCTTTCAATGCAATTCCAGTCTACCTCCTGAAATCGGTTTCCTGCAATTCTGCCCCGCTTTCAAGTCCTCTTGGCAGCCTTACTTCAGTCTATTTTTGGATGATAGCTGTCATTTATAACTCTGCAGGTTTGTGAATTACAGTGCCCCTGAGCTCCTTTCCTCAACTCGCTTTCTTGTGACCTGGCCGCAACACCGCAGGATGGCTTCAGGCCCTAATCTGGTTCCGGAACGGCACGCTGAGCCTTTGGTTATTTCCTCTTCCTGGTGGGAAATGAGAGTTAAATTTGCCCGTCCAGACACCTCCAGCTAGCCTCTCATTGGTTCTCGCTATTCCTGTTCATCTTCCGCAGAAATTGCAAACTGGGCCAAACAGGAGGTTAAAGGCGCTGACTCTCCAAGTGGGGAGAGTGTTAGTAAAGCGTCTGGAATGTTGCACCCGAGTACCAGGGGAGGAAAACTGAGACTTATTTGAACACGTCTCCCGTTCACATGGTTGATCATACTTGGGTTCCACATGCATGTTTTAGCTGAAGGAAGAATACCTTAAACCTGGGTAGTTGAGACCCGTGTAATGGGTACCATGCAATATGACTTCAAAGGGTCTTCATTTGCTCACCGAACCTCTCCAATCCTATCACTGCTGCGTTTATGCCCCTGTACACATGCTTGATTCTCTTTTGGAGACATAGCAATCCATAGGTTTTACGATACTTACTAGTCAGGTACATTCTTAGGCGTTTAATATGGGGTGTTGAGTCCATTTCGTTGAGCAAGGAGTAGCTCTTGTCTATTCCATATTTGACTTAAGGAACTTTATCTGTGCTCATTTCAATCCCTGGTTTTATGCAGCACCCCACCTCACCTTTACCCTGAAGCAAGCATAAGTTGGTTTTCTAAATTTGAGACCCTGTTCTGTTCTGTAATTCAGTTCCTGTGTAGCCAAGTTTACATTCCGTGTATTACTGATATCTTATGATGTTTCTTTTTCTGTGTGACTTATTTCAGTTAGAATCATCATACCTGAATCCACTCATTGTGATGCTAAGGGCCTGATGACATAGATTTCATTGCTGAGTGATATTGCTTTGTAAGTAAATACCACAACTTCTTTATCCATTTTTCACTTTCTGCGATGTTGAACTTGTACTGTAAACGAGGTTCTTGTAAACAGAGGCGTCCCAAACTTTGGGGTGGCTGTGTCTTTTTGATTTTAATTTCCCTAAGCTATAGGACCATAAGGGGCAGTGCCCTAGGCTCTGTTGCTTTGTGTTTTAGATGTTTCAGGAAACACCATACACTTCTCCCGAGTGTCTGTTGGCAATTTACATCCCGCCCATCAGCATAACAAGGCTCCCAGTTCTCCATGGCCTCTCCTGCCTTTCTGGATTTTACACTTTTTTCAGATGGCCCTTTTGACCCGGGGGAAGTGAGACTTCATTGTAGTGCAGATTTCCTTTGCAAGCTTGCTTGGTTGGCCAAAAAGGGCGTATGCGTTTTTTCCTGAATATATTCAGGAAAAAACGCATACGCCCTTTTTGGCCAAGTGCATCATTGTGGACGTTCTGCCTCTTTTCCTATGCTTTCAATGCAATTCCAGTCTACCTCCTGAAATCGGTTTCCTGCAATTCTGCCCCGCTTTCAAGTCCTCTTGGCAGCCTTACTTCAGTCTATTTTTGGACGATAGCTGTCATTTATAACTCTGCAGGTTTGTAAATTACAGTGCCCCTGAGCTCCTTTCTTCAACTCGCTTTCTTTTGAGCTGGCCACAACACCGCAGGATGGCTTCAGGCCCTAATCTGGCTCCGGTACGGCACGCTGAGCCTTTGGTTATTTCCTCTTCCTGGTGGGAAATGAGAGTTAAATTTGCCCGTCCAGACACCTCCAGCTAGCCTCTCATTGGTTCTCGCTATTCCTGTTCATCTTCCGCAGAAATTGCAAACTGGGCCAAACAGGAGGTTAAAGGCGCTGACTCTCCAAGTGGGGAGAGTGTTAGTAAAGCGTCTGGAATGTTGCACCCGAGTACCAGGGGAGGAAACCTGAGACATATTTGAACACGTCTCCCGATCACATGGTTGATCATACTCTGGGTTCCACATGCATGTTTTAGCTGAAGGAAGAATACCTTAAACCTGGGTAGTTGAAACCCGTGGAATGGGTACCATGCAATATGACTTCAAAGGGTCTTCATTTGCTCACCGAACCTCTCCAATCCTATCACTGCTGCGTTTATGCCCCTGTACACATGCTTGATTCTCTTTCGGAGACATAGCAATCCATAGGTTTTAAGATACTTACTAGTCAGATACATTCTTAGGCGTTTAATATGCGGTGTTGACTCCATTTCGTTGAGCAAGGAGTAGCTCTTGTCTATTCCATATTTGGCTTAAGGAACTTTATCTGTGCTCATTTCAATCTCTGGTTTTATGTAGCAACCCAACTCACCTTTCCCCTTAAGCAAGCATAAGTTGGTTTTCTAAATTTGAGAACCTGTTCTGTTTTGGAATTCAGTTCCTGTGTAGCCAAGTTTACATTCCGTGTATTAGTGATATCTTATGATGTTTCTTTTTCTGTGTGAATTATTTCAGTTAGAGTCATCGTACCTGAATCTACTCATTATGCTGCTACGGGCCTGATGACATAGATTTCATTGCTGAGTGATACTGCATTGTACGTAAGTACCACAAGTTCTTTATCCATTTTTCACTTTCTGCAATGTTGAACTTGTACTGTAAACGAGGTTCTTTTAAACAGAGCCGTTCCAAACTTTGGGGTGGCTGTGTCTTTTTGATTTTAATTTCCCTAAGCTATAGGACCATAAGTGGAAGTGCCCTAGGTTCTGTTGCTTTGTTTTTTAGATGTTTCAGGAAACACCATACACTTCTCCCGAGTGTCTGTTGGCAATTTACATCCCGCCCATCAGCATAACAAGGCTCCCAGTTCTCCATGGCCTGTCCTGCCTTTCTGGATTTTACACTTTTTTCAGATGGCCCTTTTGACCGGGGGGAAGTGAGACTTCATTGTAGTGCAGATTTCCTTTGCAAGCTTGCTTGGTTGGCAAAAAGGGCGTATGCGTTTTTTCCTGAATATATTCAGGAAAAAACGCATACGCCCTTTTTGGCCAAGTGCATCATTGTGGACGTTCTGCCTCTTTTCCTATGCTTTCAATGCAATTCCAGTCTACCTCCTGAAATCGGTTTCCTGCAATTCTGCCCCGCTTTCAAGTCCTCTTGGCAGCCTTACTTCAGTCTATTTTTGGACGATAGCTGTCATTTATAACTCTGCAGGTTTGTGAATTACAGTGCCCCTGAGCTCCTTTCTTCAACTCGCTTTCTTTTGAGCTGGCCGCAACACCGCAGGATGGCTTCAGGCCCTAATCTGGTTCCGGCACGGCACGCTGAGCCTTTGGTTATTTCCTCTTCCTGTTGGGAAATGAGATTTAAATTTGCCCGTCCAGACACCTCCAGCTAGCCTCTCATTGGTTCTCGCTATTCCTGTTCATCTTCCGCAGAAATTGCAAACTGGGCCAAACAGGAGGTTAAAGGGACTGACTCTCCAAGTCGGGAGAGTGTTAGTAAAGCGTCTGGAATGTTGCACCCGAGTACCAGGGGAGGAAAACTGAGACATATTTGAACACGTCTCCCGATCACATGGTTGATCATACTCTAGGTTCCACATGCATGTTTTAGTTGAAGGAAGAATACCTTAAACCTGGGTAGTTGAAACCCGTGGAATGGGTACCATGCAATATGACTTCAAAGGGTCTTCATTTGCTCACCGAACCTCTCCAATCCTATCACTGCTGCGTTTATTCCCCTGTACACACGCTTGATTCTCTTTTGGAGACATAGCAATCCATAGGTTTTAAGATACTTACTAGTCAGGTACATTCTTAGGGGTTTAATATGGGGTTTTGAGTCCATTTCGTTGAGCAAGGAGTAGCTCTTGTCTATTCCATATTTGGCTTAAGGAACTTTATCTGTGCTCATTTCAATCTCGTTTTATGCAGCACCCCAACTCACCTTTACCCTTAAGCAAGCATAAGTTGGTTTTCTAAATTTGAGACCCTGTTCTGTTTTGGAATGCAGTTCCTGTGTAGCCAAGTTTACATTCCGTGTATTAGTGATATCTTATGATGTTTCTTTTTCTGTGTGAATTATTTCAGTTAGAATCATCGTACCTGAATCCACTCATTATGCTGCTACGGGCCTGATGACATAGATTTCATTGCTGAGTGATACTGCATTGTACGTAAGTACCACAAGTTCTTTATCCATTTTTCACTTTCTGTGATGTTGAACTTGTACTGTAAACGAGGTTCTTGTAAACAGAGGCGTCCCAAACTTTGGGGTGGCTGTGTCTTTTTGATTTTAATTTCCCTAAGCTATAGGACCATAAGTGGCAGTGCCCTAGGCTCTGTTGCTTTGTTTTTTAGATGTTTCAGGAAACACCATACACTACTCCCGAGTGTCTGTTGGCAATTTACATCCCTCCCATCAGCATAACAAGGCTCCCAGTTCTCCATGGCCTGTCCTGCCTTTCTGGATTTTACACTTTTTTAGATGGCCCTTTTGACTGGGGGGAAGTGAGACTTCATTGTAGTGCAGATTTCCTTTGCAAGCTTGCTTGGTTGGCCAAAAAGGGCGTATGCGTTTTTTCCTGAATATATTCAGGAAAAAACGCATACGCCCTTTTTGGCCAAGTGCATCATTGTGGACGTTCTGCCTCTTTTCCTATGCTTTCAATGCAATTCCAGTCTACCTCCTGAAATCGGTTTCCTGCAATTCTGCCCCGCTTTCAAGTCCTCTTGGCAGCCTTACTTCAGTCTATTTTTGGACGATAGCTGTCATTTATAACTCTGCAGGTTTGTGAATTACAGTGCCCCTGAGCTCCTTTCTTCAACTCGCTTTCTTGTGAGCTGGCCGCAACACCGCAGGATGGCTTCAGGCCCTAATCTGGTTCCGGCCCGGCATGCTGAGCCTTTGGTTAATTCCTCTTCCTGGTGGGAAATGAGAGTTAAATTTGCCCGTCCAGACACCTCCAGCTAGCCTCTCATTGGTTCTCACTATTCCTGTTCATCTTCCGCAGAAATTGCAAACTGGGCCAAGCAGGAGGTTAAAGGGACTGACTCTCCAAGTCGGGAGAGTGTTAGTAAAGCGTCTGGAATGTTGCACCCGAGTACCAGGGTACGAAAACTGAGACATATTTGAACACAGCTCCCGATCACATGGTTGATCATACTCTAGGTTCCACATGCATGTTTTAGCTGAAGGAAGAATACCTTAAACCTGGGTAGTTGAAACCCGTGGAATGGGTACCATGCAATATGACTTCAAAGGGTCTTCATTTGCTCACCGAACCTCTCCAATCCTATCACTGCTGCGTTTATGCCCCTGTACACATGCTTGATTCTCTTTCGGAGACATAGCAATCCATAGGTTTTAAGATACTTACTAGTCAGGTACATTCTTAGGCGTTTAATATGCGGTGTTGAGTCCATTTCGTTGAGCAAGGAGTAGCTCTTGTCTATTCCATATTTGACTTAAGGAACTTTATCTGTGCTCATTTCAATCTCTGGTTTTATGCAGCACCCCAACTCACCTTTACCCTTAAGCAAGCATAAGTTGGTTTTCTAAATTTGAGACCCTGTTCTGTTCTGTAATTCAGTTCCTGTGTAGCCAAGTTTACATTCCGTGTATTACTGATATCTTATGATGTTTCTTTTTCTGTGTGACTTACTTCAGTTAGAATCATCATACCTGAATCCACTCATTGTGCTGCTAAGGGCCTGATGACACAGATTTCATTGCTGAGTGATATTGCTTTGTAAGTAAATACCACAACTTCTTTATCCATTTTTCACTTTCTGTGATGTTGAACTTGTACTGTAAACGAGGTTCTTGTAAACAGAGCCGTTCCAAACTTTGGGGTGGCTGTGTCTTTTTGATTTTAATTTCCCTAAGCTATAGGACCATAAGTGGAAGTGCCCTAGGTTCTGTTGCTTTGTTTTTTAGATGTTTCAGGAAACACCATACACTTCTCCCGAGTGGTTGTTGGCAATTTACATCCCGCCCATCAGCATAACAAGGCTCCCAGTTCTCCATGGCCTGTCCTGCCTTTCTGGATTTTACACTTTTTTCAGATGGCCCTTTTGACCGGGGGGAAGTGAGACTTCATTGTAGTGCAGATTTCCTTTGCAAGCTTGCTTGGTTGGCCAAAAAGGGCGTATGCGTTTTTTCCTGAATATATTCAGGAAAAAACGCATACGCCCTTTTTGGCCAAGTGCATCATTGTGGACGTTCTGCCTCTTTTCCTATGCTTTCAATGCAATTCCAGTCTACCTCCTGAAATCGGTTTCCTGCAATTCTGCCCCGCATTCTAGTCCTCTTGGCAGCCTTACTTCAGTCTATTTTTGGACGATAGCTGTCATTTATAACTCTGCAGGTTTGTGAATTACAGTGCCCCTGAGCTCCTTTCCTCAACTCGCTTTCTTTTGAGCTGGCCACAACACCGCAGGATGGCTTCAGGCCCTAATCTGGTTCCGGCACGGCACGCTGAGCCTTTGGTTAATTCCTCTTCCTGGTGGGAAATGAGAGTTAAATTTGCCCGTCCAGACACCTCCAGCTAGCCTCTCATTGGTTCTCGCTATTCCTGTTCATCTTCCGCAGAAATTGCAAACTGGGCCAAACAGGAGGTTAAAGGGACTGACTCTCCAAGTGGGGAGAGTGTTAGTAAAGCGTCTGGAATGTTGCACCCGAGTACCAGGGTACAAAAACTGAGACATATTTGAACACGTCTCCCGATCGCATGGTTGATCATACTCTGGGTTCCACATGCATGTTTTAGCTGAAGGAAGAATACCTTAAACCTGGGTAGTTGAAACCCGTGGAATGGGTACCATGCAATATGACTTCAAAGGGTCTTCATTTGCTCACCGAACCTCTCCAATCCTATCACTGCTGCGTTTATGCCCCTGTACACATGCTTGATTGTCTTTCGGAGACATAGCAATCCATAGGTTTTAAGATACTTACTAGTCAGGTACATTCTTAGGCGTTTAATATGCGGTGTTGAGTCCATTTCGTTGAGCAAGGAGTAGCTCTTGTCTATTCCATATTTGACTTAAGGAACTTTATCTGTGCTCATTTCAATCTCTGGTTTTATGCAGCACCCCAACTCACCTTTACCCTTAAGCAAGCATAAGTTGGTTTTCTAAATTTGAGACCCTGTTCTGTTCTGTAATTCAGTTCCTGTGTAGCCAAGTTTACATTCCGTGTATTACTGATATCTTATGATGTTTCTTTTTCTGTGTGACTTACTTCAGTTAGAATCATCATACCTGAATCCACTCATTGTGCTGCTAAGGGCCTGATGACACAGATTTCATTGCTGAGTGATATTGCTTTGTAAGTAAATACCACAACTTCTTTATCCATTTTTCACTTTCTGCGATGTTGAACTTGTACTGTAAACGAGGTTCTTGTAAACAGAGCCGTTCCAAACTTTGGGGTGGCTGTGTCTTTTTGATTTTGAATTCCCTAAGCTATAGGACCATAAGTGGAAGTGCCCTAGGCTCTGTTGCTTTGTTTTTTAGATGTTTCAGGAAACACCATACACTTCTCCCGAGTGGTTTTTGGCAATTTACATCCCGCCCATCAGCATAACAAGGCTCCCAGTTCTCCATGGCCTCTCCTGCCTTTCTGGATTTTACACTTTTTTCAGATGGCCCTTTTGACCGGGGGGAAGTGAGACTTCATTGTAGTGCAGATTTCCTTTGCAAGCTTGCTTGGTTGGCCAAAAAGGGCGTATGCGTTTTTTCCTGAATATATTCAGGAAAAAACGCATACGCCCTTTTTGGCCAAGTGCATCATTGTGGACGTTCTGCCTCTTTTCCTATGCTTTCAATGCAATTCCAGTCTACCTCCTGCAATCGGTTTCCTGCAATTCTGCCCCGCTTTCAAGTCCTCTTGGCAGCCTTACTTCAGTCTATTTTTGGACGATAGCTGTCATTTATAACTCTGCAGGTTTGTGAATTACAGTGCCCCTGAGCTCCTTTCTTCAACTCGCTTTCTTGTGACCTGGCCGCAACACCGCAGGATGGCTTCAGGCCCTAATCTGGTTCCGGAACGGCACGCTGAGCCTTTGGTTATTTCCTCTTCCTGTTGGGAAATGAGATTTAAATTTGCCCGTCCAGACACCTCCAGCTAGCCTCTCATTGGTTCTCGCTATTCCTGTTCATCTTCCGCAGAAATTGCAAACTGGGCCAAACAGGAGGTTAAAGGGACTGACTCTCCAAGTCGGGAGAGTGTTAGTAAAGCGTCTGGAATGTTGCACCCGAGTACCAGGGGAGGAAAACTGAGACATATTTGAACACGTCTCCCGATCACATGGTTGATCATACTCTAGGTTCCACATGCATGTTTTAGTTGAAGGAAGAATACCTTAAACCTGGGTAGTTGAAACCCGTGGAATGGGTACCATGCAATATGACTTCAAAGGGTCTTCATTTGCTCACCGAACCTCTCCAATCCTATCACTGCTGCGTTTATTCCCCTGTACACACGCTTGATTCTCTTTTGGAGACATAGCAATCCATAGGTTTTAAGATACTTACTAGTCAGGTACATTCTTAGGGGTTTAATATGGGGTTTTGAGTCCATTTCGTTGAGCAAGGAGTAGCTCTTGTCTATTCCATATTTGGCTTAAGGAACTTTATCTGTGCTCATTTCAATCTCGTTTTATGCAGCACCCCAACTCACCTTTACCCTTAAGCAAGCATAAGTTGGTTTTCTAAATTTGAGACCCTGTTCTGTTTTGGAATGCAGTTCCTGTGTAGCCAAGTTTACATTCCGTGTATTAGTGATATCTTATGATGTTTCTTTTTCTGTGTGAATTATTTCAGTTAGAATCATCGTACCTGAATCCACTCATTATGCTGCTACGGGCCTGATGACATAGATTTCATTGCTGAGTGATAGTGCATTGTACGTAAGTACCACAAGTTCTTTATCCATTTTTCACTTTCTGTGATGTTGAACTTGTACTGTAAATGAGGTTCTTGTAAACAGAGGCGTCCCAAACTTTGGGGTGGCTGTGTCTTTTTGATTTTAATTTCCCTAAGCTATAGGACCATAAGTGGCAGTGCCCTAGGCTCTGTTGCTTTGTTTTTTAGATGTTTCAGGAAACACCATACACTACTCCCGAGTGTCTGTTGGCAATTTACATCCCTCCCATCAGCATAACAAGGCTCCCAGTTCTCCATGGCCTGTCCTGCCTTTCTGGATTTTACACTTTTTTCAGATGGCCCTTTTGACTGGGGGGAAGTGAGACTTCATTGTAGTGCAGATTTCCTTTGCAAGCTTGCTTGGTTGGCCAAAAAGGGCGTATGCGTTTTTTCCTGAATATATTCAGGAAAAAACGCATACGCCCTTTTTGGCCAAGTGCATCATTGTGGACGTTCTGCCTCTTTTCCTATGCTTTCAATGCAATTCCAGTCTACCTCCTGAAATCGGTTTCCTGCAATTCTGCCCCGCTTTCAAGTCCTCTTGGCAGCCTTACTTCAGTCTATTTTTGGACGATAGCTGTCATTTATAACTCTGCAGGTTTGTGAATTACAGTGCCCCTGAGCTCCTTTCCTCAACTCGCTTTCTTTTGAGCTGGCCACAACACCGCAGGATGGCTTCAGGCCCTAATCTGGTTCCGGCACGGCACGCTGAGCCTTTGGTTAATTCCTCTTCCTGGTGGGAAATGAGAGTTAAATTTGCCCGTCCAGACACCTCCAGCTAGCCTCTCATTGGTTCTCGCTATTCCTGTTCATCTTCCGCAGAAATTGCAAACTGGGCCAAACAGGAGGTTAAAGGGACTGACTCTCCAAGTGGGGAGAGTGTTAGTAAAGCGTCTGGAATGTTGCACCCGAGTACCAGGGTACAAAAACTGAGACATATTTGAACACGTCTCCCGATCGCATGGTTGATCATACTCTAGGTTCCACATGCATGTTTTAGCTGAAGGAAGAATACCTTAAACCTGGGTAGTTGAAACCCGTGGAATGGGTACCATGCAATATGACTTCAAAGGGTCTTCATTTGCTCACCGAACCTCTCCAATCCTATCACTGCTGCGTTTATGCCCCTGTACACATGCTTGATTCTCTTTCGGAGACATAGCAATCCATAGGTTTTAAGATACTTACTAGTCAGGTACATTCTTAGGCGTTTAATATGCGGTGTTGAGTCCATTTCGTTGAGCAAGGAGTAGCTCTTGTCTATTCCATATTTGACTTAAGGAACTTTATCTGTGCTCATTTCAATCTCTGGTTTTATGCAGCACCCCAACTCACCTTTACCCTTAAGCAAGCATAAGTTGGTTTTCTAAATTTGAGACCCTGTTCTGTTCTGTAATTCAGTTCCTGTGTAGCCAAGTTTACATTCCGTGTATTACTGATATCTTATGATGTTTCTTTTTCTGTGTGACTTACTTCAGTTAGAATCATCATACCTGAATCCACTCATTGTGCTGCTAAGGGCCTGATGACACAGATTTCATTGCTGAGTGATATTGCTTTGTAAGTAAATACCACAACTTCTTTATCCATTTTTCACTTTCTGTGATGTTGAACTTGTACTGTAAACGAGGTTCTTGTAAACAGAGCCGTTCCAAACTTTGGGGTGGCTGTGTCTTTTTGATTTTAATTTCCCTAAGCTATAGGACCATAAGTGGAAGTGCCCTAGGTTCTGTTGCTTTGTTTTTTAGATGTTTCAGGAAACACCATACACTTCTCCCGAGTGTCTGTTGGCAATTTACATCCCGCCCATCAGCATAACAAGGCTCCCAGTTCTCCATGGCCTGTCCTGCCTTTCTGGATTTTACACTTTTTTCAGATGGCCCTTTTGACCGGGGGGAAGTGAGACTTCATTGTAGTGCAGATTTCCTTTGCAAGCTTGCTTGGTTGGCAAAAAGGGCGTATGCGTTTTTTCCTGAATATATTCAGGAAAAAACGCATACGCCCTTTTTGGCCAAGTGCATCATTGTGGACGTTCTGCCTCTTTTCCTATGCTTTCAATGCAATTCCAGTCTACCTCCTGAAATCGGTTTCCTGCAATTCTGCCCCGCTTTCAAGTCCTCTTGGCAGCCTTACTTCAGTCTATTTTTGGACGATAGCTGTCATTTATAACTCTGCAGGTTTGTGAATTACAGTGCCCCTGAGCTCCTTTCTTCAACTCGCTTTCTTTTGAGCTGGCCGCAACACCGCAGGATGGCTTCAGGCCCTAATCTGGTTCCGGCACGGCACGCTGAGCCTTTGGTTATTTCCTCTTCCTGTTGGGAAATGAGATTTAAATTTGCCCGTCCAGACACCTCCAGCTAGCCTCTCATTGGTTCTCGCTATTCCTGTTCATCTTCCGCAGAAATTGCAAACTGGGCCAAACAGGAGGTTAAAGGGACTGACTCTCCAAGTCGGGAGAGTGTTAGTAAAGCGTCTGGAATGTTGCACCCGAGTACCAGGGGAGGAAAACTGAGACATATTTGAACACGTCTCCCGATCACATGGTTGATCATACTCTAGGTTCCACATGCATGTTTTAGTTGAAGGAAGAATACCTTAAACCTGGGTAGTTGAAACCCGTGGAATGGGTACCATGCAATATGACTTCAAAGGGTCTTCATTTGCTCACCGAACCTCTCCAATCCTATCACTGCTGCGTTTATTCCCCTGTACACACGCTTGATTCTCTTTTGGAGACATAGCAATCCATAGGTTTTAAGATACTTACTAGTCAGGTACATTCTTAGGGGTTTAATATGGGGTTTTGAGTCCATTTCGTTGAGCAAGGAGTAGCTCTTGTCTATTCCATATTTGGCTTAAGGAACTTTATCTGTGCTCATTTCAATCTCGTTTTATGCAGCACCCCAACTCACCTTTACCCTTAAGCAAGCATAAGTTGGTTTTCTAAATTTGAGACCCTGTTCTGTTTTGGAATGCAGTTCCTGTGTAGCCAAGTTTACATTCCGTGTATTAGTGATATCTTATGATGTTTCTTTTTCTGTGTGAATTATTTCAGTTAGAATCATCGTACCTGAATCCACTCATTATGCTGCTACGGGCCTGATGACATAGATTTCATTGCTGAGTGATACTGCATTGTACGTAAGTACCACAAGTTCTTTATCCATTTTTCACTTTCTGTGATGTTGAACTTCTACTGTAAACGAGGTTCTTGTAAACAGAGGCGTCCCAAACTTTGGGGTGGCTGTGTCTTTTTGATTTTAATTTCCCTAAGCTATAGGACCATAAGTGGCAGTGCCCTAGGCTCTGTTGCTTTGTTTTTTAGATGTTTCAGGAAACACCATACACTACTCCCGAGTGTCTGTTGGCAATTTACATCCCTCCCATCAGCATAACAAGGCTCCCAGTTCTCCATGGCCTGTCCTGCCTTTCTGGATTTTACACTTTTTTCAGATGGCCCTTTTGACTGGGGGGAAGTGAGACTTCATTGTAGTGCAGATTTCCTTTGCAAGCTTGCTTGGTTGGCCAAAAAGGGCGTATGCGTTTTTTCCTGAATATATTCAGGAAAAAACGCATACGCCCTTTTTGGCCAAGTGCATCATTGTGGACGTTCTGCCTCTTTTCCTATGCTTTCAATGCAATTCCAGTCTACCTCCTGAAATCGGTTTCCTGCAATTCTGCCCCGCTTTCAAGTCCTCTTGGCAGCCTTACTTCAGTCTATTTTTGGACGATAGCTGTCATTTATAACTCTGCAGGTTTGTGAATTACAGTGCCCCTGAGCTCCTTTCTTCAACTCGCTTTCTTGTGAGCTGGCCGCAACACCGCAGGATGGCTTCAGGCCCTAATCTGGTTCCGGCCCGGCATGCTGAGCCTTTGGTTAATTCCTCTTCCTGGTGGGAAATGAGAGTTAAATTTGCCCGTCCAGACACCTCCAGCTAGCCTCTCATTGGTTCTCGCTATTCCTGTTCATCTTCCGCAGAAATTGCAAACTGGGCCAAGCAGGAGGTTAAAGGGACTGACTCTCCAAGTCGGGAGAGTGTTAGTAAAGCGTCTGGAATGTTGCACCCGAGTACCAGGGTACGAAAACTGAGACATATTTGAACACAGCTCCCGATCACATGGTTGATCATACTCTAGGTTCCACATGCATGTTTTAGCTGAAGGAAGAATACCTTAAACCTGGGTAGTTGAAACCCGTGGAATGGGTACCATGCAATATGACTTCAAAGGGTCTTCATTTGCTCACCGAACCTCTCCAATCCTATCACTGCTGCGTTTATGCCCCTGTACACATGCTTGATTCTCTTTCGGAGACATAGCAATCCATAGGTTTTAAGATACTTACTAGTCAGGTACATTCTTAGGCGTTTAATATGCGGGCTTGAGTCCATTTCGTTGAGCAAGGAGTAGCTCTTGTCTATTCCATATTTGACTTAAGGAACTTTATCTGTGCTCATTTCAATCTCTGGTTTTATGCAGCACCCCAACTCACCTTTACCCTTAAGCAAGCATAAGTTGGTTTTCTAAATTTGAGACCCTGTTCTGTTCTGTAATTCAGTTCCTGTGTAGCCAAGTTTACATTCCGTGTATTACTGATATCTTATGATGTTTCTTTTTCTGTGTGACTTACTTCAGTTAGAATCATCATACCTGAATCCACTCATTGTGCTGCTAAGGGCCTGATGACACAGATTTCATTGCTGAGTGATATTGCTTTGTAAGTAAATACCACAACTTCTTTATCCATTTTTCACTTTCTGTGATGTTGAACTTGTACTGTAAACGAGGTTCTTGTAAACAGAGCCGTTCCAAACTTTGGGGTGGCTGTGTCTTTTTGATTTTAATTTCCCTAAGCTATAGGACCATAAGTGGAAGTGCCCTAGGTTCTGTTGCTTTGTTTTTTAGATGTTTCAGGAAACACCATACACTTCTCCCGAGTGGTTGTTGGCAATTTACATCCCGCCCATCAGCATAACAAGGCTCCCAGTTCTCCATGGCCTGTCCTGCCTTTCTGGATTTTACACTTTTTTCAGATGGCCCTTTTGACCGGGGGGAAGTGAGACTTCATTGTAGTGCAGATTTCCTTTGCAAGCTTGCTTGGTTGGCCAAAAAGGGCGTATGCGTTTTTTCCTGAATATATTCAGGAAAAAACGCATACGCCCTTTTTGGCCAAGTGCATCATTGTGGACGTTCTGCCTCTTTTCCTATGCTTTCAATGCAATTCCAGTCTACCTCCTGAAATCGGTTTCCTGCAATTCTGCCCCGCTTTCAAGTCCTCTTGGCAGCCTTACTTCAGTCTATTTTTGGATGATAGCTGTCATTTATAACTCTGCAGGTTTGTGAATTACAGTGCCCCTGAGCTCCTTTCCTCAACTCGCTTTCTTGTGACCTGGCCGCAACACCGCAGGATGGCTTCAGGCCCTAATCTGGTTCCGGAACGGCACGCTGAGCCTTTGGTTATTTCCTCTTCCTGGTGGGAAATGAGAGTTAAATTTGCCCGTCCAGACACCTCCAGCTAGCCTCTCATTGGTTCTCGCTATTCCTGTTCATCTTCCGCAGAAATTGCAAACTGGGCCAAACAGGAGGTTAAAGGCGCTGACTCTCCAAGTGGGGAGAGTGTTAGTAAAGCGTCTGGAATGTTGCACCCGAGTACCAGGGGAGGAAAACTGAGACTTATTTGAACACGTCTCCCGTTCACATGGTTGATCATACTTGGGTTCCACATGCATGTTTTAGCTGAAGGAAGAATACCTTAAACCTGGGTAGTTGAGACCCGTGTAATGGGTACCATGCAATATGACTTCAAAGGGTCTTCATTTGCTCACCGAACCTCTCCAATCCTATCACTGCTGCGTTTATGCCCCTGTACACATGCTTGATTCTCTTTTGGAGACATAGCAATCCATAGGTTTTACGATACTTACTAGTCAGGTACATTCTTAGGCGTTTAATATGGGGTGTTGAGTCCATTTCGTTGAGCAAGGAGTAGCTCTTGTCTATTCCATATTTGACTTAAGGAACTTTATCTGTGCTCATTTCAATCCCTGGTTTTATGCAGCACCCCACCTCACCTTTACCCTGAAGCAAGCATAAGTTGGTTTTCTAAATTTGAGACCCTGTTCTGTTCTGTAATTCAGTTCCTGTGTAGCCAAGTTTACATTCCGTGTATTACTGATATCTTATGATGTTTCTTTTTCTGTGTGACTTATTTCAGTTAGAATCATCATACCTGAATCCACTCATTGTGATGCTAAGGGCCTGATGACATAGATTTCATTGCTGAGTGATATTGCTTTGTAAGTAAATACCACAACTTCTTTATCCATTTTTCACTTTCTGCGATGTTGAACTTGTACTGTAAACGAGGTTCTTGTAAACAGAGGCGTCCCAAACTTTGGGGTGGCTGTGTCTTTTTGATTTTAATTTCCCTAAGCTATAGGACCATAAGGGGCAGTGCCCTAGGCTCTGTTGCTTTGTGTTTTAGATGTTTCAGGAAACACCATACACTTCTCCCGAGTGTCTGTTGGCAATTTACATCCCGCCCATCAGCATAACAAGGCTCCCAGTTCTCCATGGCCTCTCCTGCCTTTCTGGATTTTACACTTTTTTCAGATGGCCCTTTTGACCCGGGGGAAGTGAGACTTCATTGTAGTGCAGATTTCCTTTGCAAGCTTGCTTGGTTGGCCAAAAAGGGCGTATGCGTTTTTTCCTGAATATATTCAGGAAAAAACGCATACGCCCTTTTTGGCCAAGTGCATCATTGTGGACGTTCTGCCTCTTTTCCTATGCTTTCAATGCAATTCCAGTCTACCTCCTGAAATCGGTTTCCTGCAATTCTGCCCCGCTTTCAAGTCCTCTTGGCAGCCTTACTTCAGTCTATTTTTGGACGATAGCTGTCATTTATAACTCTGCAGGTTTGTAAATTACAGTGCCCCTGAGCTCCTTTCTTCAACTCGCTTTCTTTTGAGCTGGCCACAACACCGCAGGATGGCTTCAGGCCCTAATCTGGCTCCGGTACGGCACGCTGAGCCTTTGGTTATTTCCTCTTCCTGGTGGGAAATGAGAGTTAAATTTGCCCGTCCAGACACCTCCAGCTAGCCTCTCATTGGTTCTCGCTATTCCTGTTCATCTTCCGCAGAAATTGCAAACTGGGCCAAACAGGAGGTTAAAGGCGCTGACTCTCCAAGTGGGGAGAGTGTTAGTAAAGCGTCTGGAATGTTGCACCCGAGTACCAGGGGAGGAAACCTGAGACATATTTGAACACGTCTCCCGATCACATGGTTGATCATACTCTGGGTTCCACATGCATGTTTTAGCTGAAGGAAGAATACCTTAAACCTGGGTAGTTGAAACCCGTGGAATGGGTACCATGCAATATGACTTCAAAGGGTCTTCATTTGCTCACCGAACCTCTCCAATCCTATCACTGCTGCGTTTATGCCCCTGTACACATGCTTGATTCTCTTTCGGAGACATAGCAATCCATAGGTTTTAAGATACTTACTAGTCAGATACATTCTTAGGCGTTTAATATGCGGTGTTGACTCCATTTCGTTGAGCAAGGAGTAGCTCTTGTCTATTCCATATTTGGCTTAAGGAACTTTATCTGTGCTCATTTCAATCTCTGGTTTTATGTAGCAACCCAACTCACCTTTCCCCTTAAGCAAGCATAAGTTGGTTTTCTAAATTTGAGAACCTGTTCTGTTTTGGAATTCAGTTCCTGTGTAGCCAAGTTTACATTCCGTGTATTAGTGATATCTTATGATGTTTCTTTTTCTGTGTGAATTATTTCAGTTAGAGTCATCGTACCTGAATCTACTCATTATGCTGCTACGGGCCTGATGACATAGATTTCATTGCTGAGTGATACTGCATTGTACGTAAGTACCACAAGTTCTTTATCCATTTTTCACTTTCTGCAATGTTGAACTTGTACTGTAAACGAGGTTCTTTTAAACAGAGCCGTTCCAAACTTTGGGGTGGCTGTGTCTTTTTGATTTTAATTTCCCTAAGCTATAGGACCATAAGTGGAAGTGCCCTAGGTTCTGTTGCTTTGTTTTTTAGATGTTTCAGGAAACACCATACACTTCTCCCGAGTGTCTGTTGGCAATTTACATCCCGCCCATCAGCATAACAAGGCTCCCAGTTCTCCATGGCCTGTCCTGCCTTTCTGGATTTTACACTTTTTTCAGATGGCCCTTTTGACCGGGGGGAAGTGAGACTTCATTGTAGTGCAGATTTCCTTTGCAAGCTTGCTTGGTTGGCAAAAAGGGCGTATGCGTTTTTTCCTGAATATATTCAGGAAAAAACGCATACGCCCTTTTTGGCCAAGTGCATCATTGTGGACGTTCTGCCTCTTTTCCTATGCTTTCAATGCAATTCCAGTCTACCTCCTGAAATCGGTTTCCTGCAATTCTGCCCCGCTTTCAAGTCCTCTTGGCAGCCTTACTTCAGTCTATTTTTGGACGATAGCTGTCATTTATAACTCTGCAGGTTTGTGAATTACAGTGCCCCTGAGCTCCTTTCTTCAACTCGCTTTCTTTTGAGCTGGCCGCAACACCGCAGGATGGCTTCAGGCCCTAATCTGGTTCCGGCACGGCACGCTGAGCCTTTGGTTATTTCCTCTTCCTGTTGGGAAATGAGATTTAAATTTGCCCGTCCAGACACCTCCAGCTAGCCTCTCATTGGTTCTCGCTATTCCTGTTCATCTTCCGCAGAAATTGCAAACTGGGCCAAACAGGAGGTTAAAGGGACTGACTCTCCAAGTCGGGAGAGTGTTAGTAAAGCGTCTGGAATGTTGCACCCGAGTACCAGGGGAGGAAAACTGAGACATATTTGAACACGTCTCCCGATCACATGGTTGATCATACTCTAGGTTCCACATGCATGTTTTAGTTGAAGGAAGAATACCTTAAACCTGGGTAGTTGAAACCCGTGGAATGGGTACCATGCAATATGACTTCAAAGGGTCTTCATTTGCTCACCGAACCTCTCCAATCCTATCACTGCTGCGTTTATTCCCCTGTACACACGCTTGATTCTCTTTTGGAGACATAGCAATCCATAGGTTTTAAGATACTTACTAGTCAGGTACATTCTTAGGGGTTTAATATGGGGTTTTGAGTCCATTTCGTTGAGCAAGGAGTAGCTCTTGTCTATTCCATATTTGGCTTAAGGAACTTTATCTGTGCTCATTTCAATCTCGTTTTATGCAGCACCCCAACTCACCTTTACCCTTAAGCAAGCATAAGTTGGTTTTCTAAATTTGAGACCCTGTTCTGTTTTGGAATGCAGTTCCTGTGTAGCCAAGTTTACATTCCGTGTATTAGTGATATCTTATGATGTTTCTTTTTCTGTGTGAATTATTTCAGTTAGAATCATCGTACCTGAATCCACTCATTATGCTGCTACGGGCCTGATGACATAGATTTCATTGCTGAGTGATACTGCATTGTACGTAAGTACCACAAGTTCTTTATCCATTTTTCACTTTCTGTGATGTTGAACTTGTACTGTAAACGAGGTTCTTGTAAACAGAGGCGTCCCAAACTTTGGGGTGGCTGTGTCTTTTTGATTTTAATTTCCCTAAGCTATAGGACCATAAGTGGCAGTGCCCTAGGCTCTGTTGCTTTGTTTTTTAGATGTTTCAGGAAACACCATACACTACTCCCGAGTGTCTGTTGGCAATTTACATCCCTCCCATCAGCATAACAAGGCTCCCAGTTCTCCATGGCCTGTCCTGCCTTTCTGGATTTTACACTTTTTTAGATGGCCCTTTTGACTGGGGGGAAGTGAGACTTCATTGTAGTGCAGATTTCCTTTGCAAGCTTGCTTGGTTGGCCAAAAAGGGCGTATGCGTTTTTTCCTGAATATATTCAGGAAAAAACGCATACGCCCTTTTTGGCCAAGTGCATCATTGTGGACGTTCTGCCTCTTTTCCTATGCTTTCAATGCAATTCCAGTCTACCTCCTGAAATCGGTTTCCTGCAATTCTGCCCCGCTTTCAAGTCCTCTTGGCAGCCTTACTTCAGTCTATTTTTGGACGATAGCTGTCATTTATAACTCTGCAGGTTTGTGAATTACAGTGCCCCTGAGCTCCTTTCTTCAACTCGCTTTCTTGTGAGCTGGCCGCAACACCGCAGGATGGCTTCAGGCCCTAATCTGGTTCCGGCCCGGCATGCTGAGCCTTTGGTTAATTCCTCTTCCTGGTGGGAAATGAGAGTTAAATTTGCCCGTCCAGACACCTCCAGCTAGCCTCTCATTGGTTCTCACTATTCCTGTTCATCTTCCGCAGAAATTGCAAACTGGGCCAAGCAGGAGGTTAAAGGGACTGACTCTCCAAGTCGGGAGAGTGTTAGTAAAGCGTCTGGAATGTTGCACCCGAGTACCAGGGTACGAAAACTGAGACATATTTGAACACAGCTCCCGATCACATGGTTGATCATACTCTAGGTTCCACATGCATGTTTTAGCTGAAGGAAGAATACCTTAAACCTGGGTAGTTGAAACCCGTGGAATGGGTACCATGCAATATGACTTCAAAGGGTCTTCATTTGCTCACCGAACCTCTCCAATCCTATCACTGCTGCGTTTATGCCCCTGTACACATGCTTGATTCTCTTTCGGAGACATAGCAATCCATAGGTTTTAAGATACTTACTAGTCAGGTACATTCTTAGGCGTTTAATATGCGGTGTTGAGTCCATTTCGTTGAGCAAGGAGTAGCTCTTGTCTATTCCATATTTGACTTAAGGAACTTTATCTGTGCTCATTTCAATCTCTGGTTTTATGCAGCACCCCAACTCACCTTTACCCTTAAGCAAGCATAAGTTGGTTTTCTAAATTTGAGACCCTGTTCTGTTCTGTAATTCAGTTCCTGTGTAGCCAAGTTTACATTCCGTGTATTACTGATATCTTATGATGTTTCTTTTTCTGTGTGACTTACTTCAGTTAGAATCATCATACCTGAATCCACTCATTGTGCTGCTAAGGGCCTGATGACACAGATTTCATTGCTGAGTGATATTGCTTTGTAAGTAAATACCACAACTTCTTTATCCATTTTTCACTTTCTGTGATGTTGAACTTGTACTGTAAACGAGGTTCTTGTAAACAGAGCCGTTCCAAACTTTGGGGTGGCTGTGTCTTTTTGATTTTAATTTCCCTAAGCTATAGGACCATAAGTGGAAGTGCCCTAGGTTCTGTTGCTTTGTTTTTTAGATGTTTCAGGAAACACCATACACTTCTCCCGAGTGGTTGTTGGCAATTTACATCCCGCCCATCAGCATAACAAGGCTCCCAGTTCTCCATGGCCTGTCCTGCCTTTCTGGATTTTACACTTTTTTCAGATGGCCCTTTTGACCGGGGGGAAGTGAGACTTCATTGTAGTGCAGATTTCCTTTGCAAGCTTGCTTGGTTGGCCAAAAAGGGCGTATGCGTTTTTTCCTGAATATATTCAGGAAAAAACGCATACGCCCTTTTTGGCCAAGTGCATCATTGTGGACGTTCTGCCTCTTTTCCTATGCTTTCAATGCAATTCCAGTCTACCTCCTGAAATCGGTTTCCTGCAATTCTGCCCCGCATTCTAGTCCTCTTGGCAGCCTTACTTCAGTCTATTTTTGGACGATAGCTGTCATTTATAACTCTGCAGGTTTGTGAATTACAGTGCCCCTGAGCTCCTTTCCTCAACTCGCTTTCTTTTGAGCTGGCCACAACACCGCAGGATGGCTTCAGGCCCTAATCTGGTTCCGGCACGGCACGCTGAGCCTTTGGTTAATTCCTCTTCCTGGTGGGAAATGAGAGTTAAATTTGCCCGTCCAGACACCTCCAGCTAGCCTCTCATTGGTTCTCGCTATTCCTGTTCATCTTCCGCAGAAATTGCAAACTGGGCCAAACAGGAGGTTAAAGGGACTGACTCTCCAAGTGGGGAGAGTGTTAGTAAAGCGTCTGGAATGTTGCACCCGAGTACCAGGGTACAAAAACTGAGACATATTTGAACACGTCTCCCGATCGCATGGTTGATCATACTCTGGGTTCCACATGCATGTTTTAGCTGAAGGAAGAATACCTTAAACCTGGGTAGTTGAAACCCGTGGAATGGGTACCATGCAATATGACTTCAAAGGGTCTTCATTTGCTCACCGAACCTCTCCAATCCTATCACTGCTGCGTTTATGCCCCTGTACACATGCTTGATTGTCTTTCGGAGACATAGCAATCCATAGGTTTTAAGATACTTACTAGTCAGGTACATTCTTAGGCGTTTAATATGCGGTGTTGAGTCCATTTCGTTGAGCAAGGAGTAGCTCTTGTCTATTCCATATTTGACTTAAGGAACTTTATCTGTGCTCATTTCAATCTCTGGTTTTATGCAGCACCCCAACTCACCTTTACCCTTAAGCAAGCATAAGTTGGTTTTCTAAATTTGAGACCCTGTTCTGTTCTGTAATTCAGTTCCTGTGTAGCCAAGTTTACATTCCGTGTATTACTGATATCTTATGATGTTTCTTTTTCTGTGTGACTTACTTCAGTTAGAATCATCATACCTGAATCCACTCATTGTGCTGCTAAGGGCCTGATGACACAGATTTCATTGCTGAGTGATATTGCTTTGTAAGTAAATACCACAACTTCTTTATCCATTTTTCACTTTCTGCGATGTTGAACTTGTACTGTAAACGAGGTTCTTGTAAACAGAGCCGTTCCAAACTTTGGGGTGGCTGTGTCTTTTTGATTTTGAATTCCCTAAGCTATAGGACCATAAGTGGAAGTGCCCTAGGCTCTGTTGCTTTGTTTTTTAGATGTTTCAGGAAACACCATACACTTCTCCCGAGTGGTTTTTGGCAATTTACATCCCGCCCATCAGCATAACAAGGCTCCCAGTTCTCCATGGCCTCTCCTGCCTTTCTGGATTTTACACTTTTTTCAGATGGCCCTTTTGACCGGGGGGAAGTGAGACTTCATTGTAGTGCAGATTTCCTTTGCAAGCTTGCTTGGTTGGCCAAAAAGGGCGTATGCGTTTTTTCCTGAATATATTCAGGAAAAAACGCATACGCCCTTTTTGGCCAAGTGCATCATTGTGGACGTTCTGCCTCTTTTCCTATGCTTTCAATGCAATTCCAGTCTACCTCCTGCAATCGGTTTCCTGCAATTCTGCCCCGCTTTCAAGTCCTCTTGGCAGCCTTACTTCAGTCTATTTTTGGACGATAGCTGTCATTTATAACTCTGCAGGTTTGTGAATTACAGTGCCCCTGAGCTCCTTTCTTCAACTCGCTTTCTTGTGACCTGGCCGCAACACCGCAGGATGGCTTCAGGCCCTAATCTGGTTCCGGAACGGCACGCTGAGCCTTTGGTTATTTCCTCTTCCTGGTGGGAAATGAGAGTTAAATTTGCCCGTCCAGACACCTCCAGCTAGCCTCTCATTGGTTCTCGCTATTCCTGTTCATCTTCCGCAGAAATTGCAAACTGGGCCAAACAGGAGGTTAAAGGCGCTGACTCTCCAAGTGGGGAGAGTGTTAGTAAAGCGTCTGGAATGTTGCACCCGAGTACCAGGGGAGGAAAACTGAGACTTATTTGAACACGTCTCCCGTTCACATGGTTGATCATACTTGGGTTCCACATGCATGTTTTAGCTGAAGGAAGAATACCTTAAACCTGGGTAGTTGAGACCCGTGTAATGGGTACCATGCAATATGACTTCAAAGGGTCTTCATTTGCTCACCGAACCTCTCCAATCCTATCACTGCTGCGTTTATGCCCCTGTACACATGCTTGATTCTCTTTTGGAGACATAGCAATCCATAGGTTTTACGATACTTACTAGTCAGGTACATTCTTAGGCGTTTAATATGGGGTGTTGAGTCCATTTCGTTGAGCAAGGAGTAGCTCTTGTCTATTCCATATTTGACTTAAGGAACTTTATCTGTGCTCATTTCAATCCCTGGTTTTATGCAGCACCCCACCTCACCTTTACCCTTAAGCAAGCATAAGTTGGTTTTCTAAATTTGAGACCCTGTTCTGTTCTGTAATTCAGTTCCTGTGTAGCCAAGTTTACATTTCGTGTATTACTGATATCTTATGATGTTTCTTTTTCTGTGTGACTTATTTCAGTTAGAATCATCATACCTGAATCCACTCATTGTGATGCTAAGGGCCTGATGACATAGATTTCATTGCTGAGTGATATTGCTTTGTAAGTAAATACCACAACTTCTTTATCCATTTTTCACTTTCTGCGATGTTGAACTTGTACTGTAAACGAGGTTCTTGTAAACAGAGGCGTCCCAAACTTTGGGGTGGCTGTGTCTTTTTGATTTTAATTTCCCTAAGCTATAGGACCATAGGGGGCAGTGCCCTAGGCTCTGTTGCTTTGTGTTTTAGATGTTTCAGGAAACACCATACACTTCTCCCAAGTGTCTGTTGGCAATTTACATCCCGCCCATCAGCATAACAAGGCTCCCAGTTCTCCATGGCCTCTCCTGCCTTTCTGGATTTTACACTTTTTTCAGATGGCCCTTTTGACCCGGGGGAAGTGAGACTTCATTGTAGTGCAGATTTCCTTTGCAAGCTTGCTTGGTTGGCCAAAAAGGGCGTATGCGTTTTTTCCTGAATATATTCAGGAAAAAACGCATACGCCCTTTTTGGCCAAGTGCATCATTGTGGACGTTCTGCCTCTTTTCCTATGCTTTCAATGCAATTCCAGTCTACCTCCTGAAATCGGTTTCCTGCAATTCTGCCCCGCTTTCAAGTCCTCTTGGCAGCCTTACTTCAGTCTATTTTTGGACGATAGCTGTCATTTATAACTCTGCAGGTTTGTAAATTACAGTGCCCCTGAGCTCCTTTCTTCAACTCGCTTTCTTTTGAGCTGGCCACAACACCGCAGGATGGCTTCAGGCCCTAATCTGGCTCCGGTACGGCACGCTGAGCCTTTGGTTATTTCCTCTTCCTGGTGGGAAATGAGAGTTAAATTTGCCCGTCCAGACACCTCCAGCTATTCTCTCATTGGTTCTCGCTATTCCTGTTCATCTTCCGCAGAAATTGCAAACTGGGCCAAACAGGAGGTTAAAGGCGCTGACTCTCCAAGTGGGGAGAGTGTTAGTAAAGCGTCTGGAATGTTGCACCCGAGTACCAGGGGAGGAAACCTGAGACATATTTGAACACGTCTCCCGATCACATGGTTGATCATACTCTGGGTTCCACATGCATGTTTTAGCTGAAGGAAGAATACCTTAAACCTGGGTAGTTGAAACCCGTGGAATGGGTACCATGCAATATGACTTCAAAGGGTCTTCATTTGCTCACCGAACCTCTCCAATCCTATCACTGCTGCGTTTATGCCCCTGTACACATGCTTGATTCTCTTTCGGAGACATAGCAATCCATAGGTTTTAAGATACTTACTAGTCAGATACATTCTTAGGCGTTTAATATGCGGTGTTGACTCCATTTCGTTGAGCAAGGAGTAGCTCTTGTCTATTCCATATTTGGCTTAAGGAACTTTATCTGTGCTCATTTCAATCTCTGGTTTTATGTAGCAACCCAACTCACCTTTCCCCTTAAGCAAGCATAAGTTGGTTTTCTAAATTTGAGAACCTGTTCTGTTTTGGAATTCAGTTCCTGTGTAGCCAAGTTTACATTCCGTGTATTAGTGATATCTTATGATGTTTCTTTTTCTGTGTGAATTATTTCAGTTAGAGTCATCGTACCTGAATCTACTCATTATGCTGCTACGGGCCTGATGACATAGATTTCATTGCTGAGTGATACTGCATTGTACGTAAGTACCACAAGTTCTTTATCCATTTTTCACTTTCTGCGATGTTGAACTTGTACTGTTAACGAGGTTCCTGTAAACAGAGCCGTTCCAAACTTTGGGGTGGCTGTGTCTTTTTGATTTTAATTTCCCTAAGCTATAGGACCATAAGTGGCAGTGCCCTAGGCTCTGTTGCTTTGTTTTTTAAATGTTTCAGGAAACACCATACACTTCTCCCGAGTGTCTGTTGGCAATTTACATCCCGCCCATCAGCATAACAAGGCTCCCAGTTCTCCATGGCCTGTCCTGCCTTTCTGGATTTTACCCTTTTTTCAGATGGCCCTTTTGACCGGGGGGAAGTGAGACTTCATTGTAGTGCAGATTTCCTTTGCAAGCTTGCTTGGTTGGCCAAAAAGGGCGTATGCGGTTTTTCCTGAATATATTCAGGAAAAAACGCATACGCCCTTTTTGGCCAAGTGCATCATTGTGGACGTTCTGCCTCTTTTCCTATGCTTTCAATGCAATTCCAGTCTACCTCCTGCAATCGGTTTCCTGCAATTCTGGCCCGCTTTCAAGTCCTCTTGGCAGCCTTACTTCAGTCTATTTTTGGACGATAGCTGTCATTTATAACTCTGCAGGTTTGTGAATTACAGTGCCCCTGAGCTCCTTTCTTCAACTCGCTTTCTTTTGAGCTGGCCGCAACACCGCAGGATGGCTTCAGGCCCTAATCTGGTTCCGGTACGGCACGCTGAGCCTTTGGTTATTTCCTCTTCCTGGTGGGAAATGAGAGTTAAATTTGCCCATCCAGACACCTCCAGCTAGCCTCTCATTGGTTCTCGCTATTCCTGTTCATCTTCCGCAGAAATTGCAAACTGGGCCAAACAGGAGGTTAAAGGCGCTGACTCTCCAAGTGGGGAGAGTGTTAGTAAAGCGTCTGGAATGTTGCACCCGAGTACCAGGGGAGGAAAACTGAGACATATTTGAACACGTCTCCCGTTCACATGGTTGATCATACTTGGGTTCCACATGCATGTTTTAGCTGAAGGAAGAATACCTTAAACCTGGAGAGTTGAGACCCGCGTAATGGGTACCATGCAATATGACTTCAAAGGGTCTTCATTTGCTCACCGAACCTCTCCAATCCTATCACTGCTGCGTTTATGCCCCTGTACACATGCTTGATTCTCTTTTGGAGACATAGCAATCCATAGGTTTTACGATACTTACTAGTCAGGTACATTCTTAGGCGTTTAATATGGGGTGTTGAGTCCATTTCGTTGAGCAAGGAGTAGCTCTTGTCTATTCCATATTTGACTTAAGGAACTTTATCTGTGCTCATTTCAATCTCTGGTTTTATGCAGCACCCCACCTCACCTTTACCCTTAAGCAAGCATAAGTTGGTTTTCTAAATTTGAGACCCTGTTCTGTTCTGTAATTCAGTTCCTGTGTAGCCAAGTTTACATTCCGTGTATTACTGATATCTTATGATGTTTCTTTTTCTGTGTGACTTATTTCAGTTAGAATCATCATACCTGAATCCACTCATTGTTCTGCTAAGGGCCTGATGACATAGATTTCATTGCTGAGTGATATTGCTTTGTAAGTAAATACCACAACTTCTTTATCCATTTTTCACTTTCTGCGATGTTGAACTTGTACTGTAAACGAGGTTCTTGTAAACAGAGGCGTCCCAAACTTTGGGGTGGCTGTGTCTTTTTGATTTTAATTTCCCTAAGCTATAGGACCATAAGGGGCAGTGCCCTAGGCTCTGTTGCTTTGTGTTTTAGATGTTTCAGGAAACACCATACACTTCTCCCGAGTGGTTGTTGGCAATTTACATCCCGCCCATCAGCATAACAAGGCTCCCAGTTCTCCATGGCCTGTCCTGCCTTTCTGGATTTTACACTTTTTTCAGATGGCCCTTTTGACCAGGGGGAAGTGAGACTTCATTGTAGTGCAGATTTCCTTTGCAAGCTTGCTTGGTTGGCCAAAAAGGGCGTATGCGTTTTTTCCTGAATATATTCAGGAAAAAACGCATACGCCCTTTTTGGCCAAGTGCATCATTGTGGACGTTCTGCCTCTTTTCCTATGCTTTCAATGCAATTCCAGTCTACCTCCTGAAATGGGTTTCCTGCAATTCTGCCCCGCTTTCAAGTCCTCTTGGCAGCCTTACTTCAGTCTATTTTTGGACGATAGCTGTCATTTATAACTCTGCAGGTTTGTGAATTACAGTGCCCCTGAGCTCCTTTCTTCAACTCACTTTCTTGTGACCTGGCCGCAACACCGCAGGATGTCTTCAGGCCCTAATCTGGTTCTGGCACGGCACGCTGAGCCTTTGGTTAATTCCTCTTCCTGGTGGGAAATGAGAGTTAAATTTGCCCGTCCAGACACCTCCAGCTAGCCTCTCATTGGTTCTCGCTATTCCTGTTCATCTTCCACAGAAATTGCAAACTGGGCCAAACAGGAGGTTAAAGGGACTGACTCTCCAAGTGGGGAGAGTGTTAGTAAAGCGTCTGGAATGTTGCACCCGAGTACCAGGGTACGAACTGAGACATATTTGAACACGTCTCCCAATCACATGGTTGATCATACTCTAGGTTCCACATGCATGTTTTAGCTGAAGGAAGAATACCTTAAACCTGGGTAGTTGAAACCCGTGGAATGGGTACCATGCAATATGACTTCAAAGGGTCTTCATTTGCTCACGAACCTCTCCAATCCTATCACTGCTGCGTTTATGTCCTTGTACACATGCTTGATTCTCTTTCGGAGACATAGCAATCCATAGGTTTTAAGATACTTACTAGTCAGGTACATTCTTAGGCGTTTAATATGCGGTGTTGAGTCCATTTCGTTGAGCAGGGAGTAGCTCTTGTCTATTCCATATTTGGCTTAAGGAACTTTATCTGTGCTCATTTCAATCTCTGGTTTTATGCAGCACCCCAACTCACCTTTCCCCTTAAGCAAGCATAAGTTGGTTTTCTAAATTTGAGACCCTGTTCTGTTCTGTAATTCAGTTCCTGTGTAGCCAAGTTTACATTCCGTGTATTACTGATATCTTATGATGTTTCTTTTTCTGTGTGACTTATTTCAGTTAGAATCATCATACCTGAATCCACTCATTGTGCTGCTAAGGGCCTGATGACATAGATTTCATTGCTGAGTGATATTGCTTTGTAAGTAAATACCACAACTTCTTTATCCATTTTTCACTTTCTGCGATGTTGAACTTGTACTGTAAACGAGGTTCTTGTAAACAGAGGCGTCCCAAACTTTGGGGTGGCTGTGTCTTTTTGATTTTAATTTCCCAAAGCTATAGGACCATAAGTGGCAGTGCCCTAGGCTCTGTTGCTTTGTTTTTTAGATGTTTCAGGAAACACCATACACTTCTCCCGAGTGGTTGTTGGCAATTTACATCCCGCCCATCAGCATAACAAGGCTCCCAGTTCTCCATGGCCTGTCCTGCCTTTCTGGATTTTACACTTTTTTCAGATGGCCCTTTTGACCGGGGGGAAGTGAGACTTCATTGTAGTGCAGATTTCCTTTGCAAGCTTGCTTGGTTGGCCAAAAAGGGCGTATGCGTTTTTTCCTGAATATATTCAGGAAAAAAACGCATACGCTCTTTTTGGCCAAGTGCATCATTGTGTACGTTCTGCCTCTTTTCCTATGCTTTCAATGCAATTCCAGTCTACCTCCTGAAATCGGTTTCCTGCAATTCTGCCCCGCTTTCAAGTCCTCTTGGCAGCCTTACTTCAGTATATTTTTGGACGATAGCTGTCATTTATAACTCTGCATGTTTGTGAATTACAGTGCCCCTGAGCTCCTTTCTTCAACTCGTTTTCTTTTGAGCTGGCCGCAACACCGCAGGATGGCTTCAGGCCCTAATCTGGTTCTGGCACGGCACACTGAGCCTTTGGTTATTTCCTCTTCCTGGTGGGAAATGAGAGTTAAATTTGCCCGTCCAGACACCTCCAGCTAGCCTCTCATTGGTTCTCGCTATTCCTGTTCATCTTCCGCAGAAATTGCAAACTGTGCCAAACAGGAGGTTAAAGGGACTGACTCTCCAAGTGAGGAGAGTGTTAGTAAAGCGTCTGGAATGTTGCACCCGAGTACCAGGGGAGGAAAACTGAGACATATTTGAACACGTCTCCCGTTCACATGGTTCATCATACTCTGGGTTCCACATGCATGTTTTAGCTGAAGGAAGAATACCTTAAACCTGGAGAGTTGAGACCCGTGGAATGGGTACCATGCAATATGACTTCAAAGGGTCTTCATTTGCTCACCGAACCTCTCCAATCCTATCACTGCTGCGTTTATGCCCCTGTACACATGCTTGATTCTCTTTCGGAGACATAGCAATCTATAGGTTTTAAGATACTTACTAGTCAGGTACATTCTTAGGCGTTTAATATGCGGTGTTGAGTCCATTTCGTTGAGCAAGGAGTAGCTCTTGTCTATTCCATATTTGGCTTAAGGAACTTTATCTGTTCTCATTTCAATCTCTGGTTTTATGCAGCACCCCAACTCACCTTTTCTTAAGCAAGCATAAGTTGGTTTTCTAAATTTGAGACCCTGTTCTGTTCTGTAATTCAGTTCCTGTGTAGCCAAGTTTACATTCCGTGTATTACTGATATCTTATGATGTTTCTTTTTCTGTGTGACTTATTTCAGTTAGAATCATCATACCTGAATCCACTCATTGTGCTGCTAAGGGCCTGATGACACAGATTTCATTGCTGAGTGATATTGCTTTGTAAGTAAATACCACAACTTCTTTATCCATTTTTCACTTTCTGCGATATTGAACTTGTACTGTAAACGAGGTTCTTGTAAACAGAGCCGTTCCAAACTTTGGGGTGGCTGTGTCTTTTTGATTTTGAATTCCCTAAGCTATAGGACCATAAGTGGAAGTGCCCTAGGCTCTGTTGCTTTGTTTTTTAGATGTTTCAGGAAACACCATACACTTCTCCCGAGTGGTTGTTGGCAATTTACATCCCGCCCATCAGCATAACAAGGCTCCCAGTTCTCCATGGCCTGTCCTGCCTTTCTGGATTTTACACTTTTTTCAGATGGCCCTTTTGACCGGGGGGAAGTGAGACTTCATTGTAGTGCAGATTTCCTTTGCAAGCTTGCTTGGTTGGCCAAAAAGGGCGTATGCGTTTTTTCCTGAATATATTCAGGAAAAAACGCATACGCCCTTTTTGGCCAAGTGCATCATTGTGGACGTTCTGCCTCTTTTCCTATGCTTTCAATGCAATTCCAGTCTACCTCCTGCAATCGGTTTCCTGCAATTCTGCCCCGCTTTCAAGTCCTCTTGGCAGCCTTACTTCAGTCTATTTTTGGACGATAGCTGTCATTTATAACTCTGCAGGTTTGTGAATTCCAGTGCCCCTGAGCTCCTTTCTTCAACTCGCTTTCTTTTGAGCTGGCCGCAACACCGCAGGATGGCTTCAGGCCCTAATCTGGTTCCGGTACGGCACGCTGAGCCTTTGGTTATTTCCTCTTCCTGGTGGGAAATGAGAGTTAAATTTGCCCGTCCAGACACCTCCAGCTAGCCTCTCATTGGTTCTCGCTATTCCTGTTCATCTTCCGCAGAAATTGCAAACTGGGCCAAACAGGAGGTTAAAGGCGCTGACTCTCCAAGTGGGGAGAGTGTTAGTAAAGCGTCTGGAATGTTGCACCCGAGTACCAGGGGAGGAAAACTGAGACATATTTGAACACGTCTCCCGTTCACATGGTTGATCATACTTGGGTTCCACATGCATGTTTTAGCTGAAGGAAGAATACCTTAAACCTGGAGAGTTGAGACCCGTGGAATGGGTACCATGCAATATGACTTCAAAGGGTCTTCATTTGCTCACCGAACCTCTCCAATCCTATCACTGCTGCGTTTATGCCCCTGTACACATGCTTGATTCTCTTTCGGAGACATAGCAATCCATAGGTTTTTAAGATACTTACTAGTCAGGTACATTCTTAGGCATTTAATATGCGGTGTTGAGTCCATTTCGTTGAGCAAGGAGTAGCTCTTGTCTATTCCATATTTGGCTTAAGGAACTTTATCTGTGCTCATTTCAATCTCTGGTTTTATGCAGCACCCCAACTCACCTTTACCCTTAAGCAAGAATAAGTTGGTTTTCTAAATTTGAGACCCTGTTCTGTTCTGTAATTCAGTTCCTGTGTAGCCAAGTTTACATTCCGTGTATTACTGATATCTTATGATGTTTCTTTTTCTGTGTGACTTATTTCAGTTAGAATCATCATACCTGAATCCACTCATTGTGCTGCTAAGGGCCTGATGACACAGATTTCATTGTTGAGTGATATTGCTTTGTAAGTAAATACCACAACTTCTTTATCCATTTTTCACTTTCTGCGATGTTGAACTTGTACTGTAAACGAGGTTCTTGTAAACAGAGCCGTTCCAAACTTTGGGGTGGCTGTGTCTTTTTGATTTTAATTTCCCTAAGCTATAGGACCATAAGTGGAAGTGCCCTAGGTTCTGTTGCTTTGTTTTTTAGATGTTTCAGGAAACACCATACACTTCTCCCGAGTGGTTGTTGGCAATTTACATCCCGCCCATCAGCATAACAAGGCTCCCAGTTCTCCATGGCCTGTCCTGCCTTTCTGGATTTTACACTTTTTTCAGATGGCCCTTTTGACCGGGGGGAAGTGAGACTTCATTGTAGTGCAGATTTCCTTTGCAAGCTTGCTTGGTTGGCCAAAAAGGGCGTATGCGTTTTTTCCTGAATATATTCAGGAAAAAACGCATACGCCCTTTTTGGCCAAGTGCATCATTGTGGACGTTCTGCCTCTTTTCCTATGCTTTCAATGCAATTCCAGTCTACCTCCTGAAATCGGTTTCCTGCAATTCTGCCCCGCTTTCAAGTCCTCTTGGCAGCCTTACTTCAGTCTATTTTTGGACGATAGCTGTCATTTATAACTCTGCAGGTTTGTGAATTACAGTGCCCCTGAGCTCCTTTCTTCAACTCGCTTTCTTTTGAGCTGGCCGCAACACCGCAGGATGGCTTCAGGCCCGAATCTGGTTCCGGTACGGCACGCTGAGCCTTTGGTTATTTCCTCTTCCTGTTGGGAAATGAGAGTTAAATTTGCCCGTCCAGACACCTCCAGCTAGCCTCTCATTGGTTCTCGCTATTCCTGTTCATCTTCCGCAGAAATTGCAAACTGTGCCAAACAGGAGGTTAAAGGCGCTGACTCTCCAAGTGGGGAGAGTGTTAGTAAAGCGTCTGGAATGTTGCACCCGAGTACCAGGGGAGGAAAACTGAGACATATTTGAACACGTCTCCCGATCACATGGTTGATCATACTCTGGGTTCCACATGCATGTTTTAGCTGAAGGAAGAATACCTAAAACCTGGGTAGTTGAAACCCGTGGAATGGGTACCATGCAATATGACTTCAAAGGGTCTTCATTTGCTCACCGAACCTCTCCAATCCTATCACTGCTGCGTTTATGCCCCTGTACACATGCTTGATTCTCTTTCGGAGACATAGCAATCCATAGGTTTTAAGATACTTACTAGTCAGGTACATTCTTAGGCGTTTAATATGCGGTGTTGAGTCCATTTCGTTGAGCAACGAGTAGCTCTTCTCTATTCCATATTTGGCTTAAGGAACTTTATCTGTGCTCATTTCAATCTCTGGTTTTATGCAGCACCCCAACTCACCTTTCCCCTTAAGCAAGCATAAGTTGGTTTCTAAATTTGAGACCCTGTTCTGTTTTGGAATGCAGTTCCTGTGTAGCCAAGTTTAATTCCGTGTATTAGTGATATCTTATGATGTTTCTTTTTCTGTGTGACTTATTTCAGTTAGAATCATCCTACCTGAATCCACTCATTATGCTGCTACGGGCCTGATGACATAGATTTCATTGCTGAGTGATCCTGCATTGTACGTAAGTACCACAAGTTCTTTATCCATTTTTCACTTTCTGCGATGTTGAACTTGTACTGTAAACGAGGTTCTTGTAAACAGAGCCGTTCCAAACTTTGGGGTGGCTGTGTGTTTTTGATTTTAATTTCCCTAAGCTATAGGACCATAGGTGGAAGTGCCATAGGTTCTGTTGCTTTGTTTTTTAGATGTTTCAGGAAACACCATACACTTCTCCTGAGTGGTTGTTGGCAATTTACATCCCGCCCATCAGCATAACAAGGCTCCCAGTTCTCCATGGCCTGTCCTGCCTTTCTGGGTTTTACACTTTTTTCAGATGGCCCTTTTGACCGGGGGGAAGTGAGACTTCATTGTAGTGCAGATTTCCTTTGCAAGCTTGCTTGGTTGGCCAAAAAGGGCGTATGCGTTTTTTCCTGAATATATTCAGGAAAAAACGCATACGCCCTTTTTGGCCAAGTGCATCATTGTGGACGTTCTGCCTCTTTTCCTATGCTTTCAATGCAATTCCAGTCTACCTCCTGAAATCGGTTTCCTGCAATTCTGCCCCGCTTTCAAGTCCTCTTGGCAGCCTTACTTCAGTCTATTTTTGGACGATAGCTGTCATTTATAACTCTGCAGGTTTGTGAATTACAGTGCCCCTGAGCTCCTTTCTTCAACTCGCTTTCTTTTGAGCTGGCCGCAACACCGCAGGATGGCTTCAGGCCCTAATCTGGTTCCGGTATGGCACACTGAGCCTTTGGTTATTTCCTCTTCCTGGTGGGAAATAAGAGTTAAATTTGCCCGTCCGGACACCTCCAGCTAGCCTCTCATTGGTTCTCGCTCTTCCTGTTCATCTTCCGCAGAAATTGCAAACTGGGCCAAACAGGAGGTTAAAGGCGCTGAGTCTCCAAGTGGGGAGAGTGTTAGTAAAGCGTCTGGAATGTTGCACCCGAGTACCAGGGGAGGAAAACTGAGACATATTTGAACACGTCTCCCGATCACATGGTTGATCATACTCTGGGTTCCACATGCATGTTTTAGCTGAAGGAAGAATACCTAAAACCTGGGTAGTTGAAACCCGTGGAATGGGCACCATGCAATATGACTTCAAAGGGTCTGCATTTGCTCACCGAACCTCTCCAATCCTATCACTGCTGCGTTTATGCCCCTGTACACATGCTTGATTCTCTTTCGGAGACATAGCAATCCATAGGTTTTAAGATACTTACTAGTCAGATACATTCTTAGGCGTTTAATATGCGGTGTTGAGTCCATTTCGTTGAGCAAGGAGTAGCTCTTGTCTATTCCATATTTGGCTTAAGGAACTTTATCTGTGCTCATTTCAATCTCTGGTTTTATGCAGCACCCCAACTCACCTTTCCCCTTAAGCAAGCATAAGTTGGTTTTCTAAATTTGAGACCCTGTGCAGTTTTGGAATGCAGTTCCTGTGTAGCCAAGTTTACATTCCGTGTATTACTGATATCTTATGATGTTTCTTTTTCTGTGTGACTTATTTCAGTTAGAATCATCGTACCTGAATCCACTCATTATGCTGCTACGGGCCTGATGACATAGATTTCATTGATGAGTGATCCTGCATTGTATGTAAGTACCACAAGTTCTTTATCCATTTTTCACTTTCTGTGATATTGAACTTGTACGGTAAACGAGGTTCTTGTAAACGGAGGCGTCCCAAACTTTGGGGTGGCTGTGTATTTTTGATTTTAATTTCCCTAAGCTATAGGACCATAAGTGGAAGTGCCCTAGGCTCTGTTGCTTTGTGTTTTAGATGTTTCAGGAAACACCATACACTTCTCCCGAGTGGTTGTTGGCAATTTACATCCCGCCCATCAGCATAACAAGTCTCCCAGTTCTCCATGGCCTGTCCTGCCTTTCTGGATTTTACACTTTTTTCAGATGGCCCTTTTGACCGGGGGGAAGTGAGACTTCATTGTAGTGCAGATTTCCTTTGCAAGCTTGCTTGGTTGGCCAAAAAGCGCGTATGCGTTTTTTCCTGAATATATTCAGGAAAAAACGCATACGCACTTTTTGGCCAAGTGCATCATTGTGGACGTTCTGCCTCTTTTCCTATGCTTTCAATGCAATTCCAGTCTACCTCCTGAAATCGGTTTCCTGCAATTCTGCCCCACTTTCAAGTCCTCTTGGCAGCCTTACTTCAGTCTATTTTTGGACGATAGCTGTCATTTATAACTCTGCATGTTTGTGAATTACAGTGCCCCTGAGCTCCTTTCTTCAACTCGCTTTCTTTTGAGCTGGCCGCAACACCGCAGGATGGCTTCAGGCCCTAATCTGGCTCCGGTACGGCACGTTGAGCCTTTGGTTATTTCCTCTTCCTGGTGGGAAATGAGAGTTAAATTTGCCCGTCCAGACACCTCCAGCTAGCCTCTCATTGGTTCTCGCTATTCCTGTTCATCTTCCGCAGAAATTGCAAACTGGGCCAAACAGGAGGTTAAAGGCGCTGACTCTCCAAGTGGGGAGAGTGTTAGTAAAGCGTCTGGAATGTTGCACCCGAGTACCAGGGGAGGAAAACTGAGACATATTTGAACACGTCTCCCGTTCACATGGTTGATCATACTCTGGGTTCCACATGCATGTTTTAGCTGAAGGAAGAATACCTTAAACCTGGAGAGTTGAGACCCGTGTAATGGGTACCATGCAATATGACTTCAAAGGGTCTTCATTTGCTCACCGAACCTCTCCAATCCTATCACTGCTGCGTTTATGCCCCTGTACACATGCTTGATTCTCTTTTGGAGACATAGCAATCCATAGGTTTTACAATACTTACTAGTCAGGTACATTCTTAGGCGTTTAATATGCGGTGTTGAGTCCATTTCGTTGAGCAAGGAGTAGCTCTTGTCTATTCCATATTTGACTTAAGGAACTTTATCTGTGCTCATTTCAATCTCTGGTTTTATGCAGCACCCCAACTCACCTTTACCCTTAAGCAAGCATAAGTTGGTTTTCTAAATTTGAGACCCTGTTCTGTTCTGTAATTCAGTTCCTGTGTAGCCAAGTTTACATTCCGTGTATTACTGATATCTTATGATGTTTCTTTTTCTGTGTGACTTATTTCAGTTAGAATCATCATACCTGAATCCACTCATTGTTCTGCTAAGGGCCTGATGACACAGATTTCATTGCTGAGTGATATTGCTTTGTAAGTAAATACCACAACTTCTTTATCCATTTTTCACTTTCTGCGATGTTGAACTTGTACTGTAAACGAGGTTCTTGTAAACAGAGCCGTTCCAAACTTTGGGGTGGCTGTGTGTTTTTGATTTTAATTTCCCTAAGCTATAGGACCATAGGTGGAAGTGCCATAGGTTCTGTTGCTTTGTTTTTTAGATGTTTCAGGAAACACCATACACTTCTCCTGAGTGGTTGTTGGCAATTTACATCCCGCCCATCAGCATAACAAGGCTCCCAGTTCTCCATGGCCTGTCCTGCCTTTCTGGGTTTTACACTTTTTTCAGATGGCCCTTTTGACCGGGGGGAAGTGAGACTTCATTGTAGTGCAGATTTCCTTTGCAAGCTTGCTTGGTTGGCCAAAAAGGGCGTATGCGTTTTTTCCTGAATATATTCAGGAAAAAACGCATACGCCCTTTTTGGCCAAGTGCATCATTGTGGACGTTCTGCCTCTTTTCCTATGCTTTCAATGCAATTCCAGTCTACCTCCTGAAATCGGTTTCCTGCAATTCTGCCCCGCTTTCAAGTCCTCTTAGCAGCCTTACTTCAGTCTATTTTTGGACGATAGCTGTCATTTATAACTCTGCAGGTTTGTGAATTACAGTGCCCCTGCGCTCCTTTCTTCAACTCGGTTTCTTTAGAGCTGGCCGCAACACCGCAGGATGGCTTCAGGCCCTAATCTGGTTCCGGTATGGCACACTGAGCCTTTGGTTATTTCCTCTTCCTGGTGGGAAATGAGAGTTAAATTTGCCCGTCCGGACACCTCCAGCTAGCCTCTCATTGGTTCTCGCTATTCCTGTTCATCTTCCGCAGAAATTGCAAACTGGGCCAAACAGGAGGTTAAAGGCGCTGACTCTCCAAGTGGGGAGAGTGTTAGTAAAGCGTCTGGAATGTTGCACCCGAGTACCAGGGGAGGAAAACTGAGACATATTTGAACACGTCTCCCGATCACATGGTTGATCATACTCTGGGTTCCACATGCATGTTTTAGCTGAAGGAAGAATACCTAAAACCTGGGTAGTTGAAACCCGTGGAATGGGCACCATGCAATATGACTTCAAAGGGTCTGCATTTGCTCACCGAACCTCTCCAATCCTATCACTGCTGCGTTTATGCCCCTGTACACATGCTTGATTCTCTTTCGGAGACATAGCAATCCATAGGTTTTAAGATACTTACTAGTCAGATACACTCTTAGGCATTTAATATGCGGTGTTGAGTCCATTTCGTTGAGCAAGGAGTAGCTCTTGTCTATTCCATATTTGGCTTAAGGAACTTTATCTGTGCTCATTTCAATCTCTGGTTTTATGCAGCACCCCAACTCACCTTTCCCCTTAAGCAAGCATAAGTTGGTTTTCTAAATTTGAGACCCTGTGCAGTTTTGGAATGCAGTTCCTGTGTAGCCAAGTTTACATTCCGTGTATTACTGATATCTTATGATGTTTCTTTTTCTGTGTGACTTATTTCAGTTAGAATCATCGTACCTGAATCCACTCATTATGCTGCTACGGGCCTGATGACATAGATTTCATTGATGAGTGATACTGCATTGTATGTAAGTACCACAAGTTCTTTATCCATTTTTCACTTTCTGTGATATTGAACTTGTACGGTAAACGAGGTTCTTGTAAACGGAGGCGTCCCAAACTTTGGGGTGGCTGTGTCTTTTTGATTTTAATTTCGCTAAGCTATAGGACCATAAGTGGAAGTGCCCTAGGCTCTGTTGCTTTGTGTTTTAGATGTTTCAGGAAACACCATACACTTCTCCCGAGTGGTTGTTGGCAATTTACATCCCGCCCATCAGCATAACAAGTCTCCCAGTTCTCCATGGCCTGTCCTGCCTTTCTGGATTTTACACTTTTTTCAGATGGCCCTTTTGACCGGGGGGAAGTGAGACTTCATTGTAGTGCAGATTTCCTTTGCAAGCTTGCTTGGTTGGCCAAAAAGGGCGTATGCGTTTTTTCCTGAATATATTCAGGAAAAAACGCATACGCCCTTTTTGGCCAAGTGCATCATTGTGGACGTTCTGCCTCTTTTCCTATGCTTTCAATGCAATTCCAGTCTACCTCCTGAAATCGGTTTCCTGCAATTCTGCCCCGCTTTCAAGTCCTCTTGGCAGCCTTACTTCAGTCTATTTTTGGACGATAGCTGTCATTTATAACTCTGCAGGTTTGTGAATTACAGTGCCCCTGAGCTCCTTTTTTCAACTCGCTTTCTTGTGACCTGGCCGCAACACCGCAGGATGGCTTCAGGCCCTAATCTGGTTCCGGCACGGCACGCTGAGCCTTTGGTTATTTCCTCTTCCTGGTGGGAAATGAGAGTTAAATTTGCCCGTCCAGACACCTCCAGCTAGCCTCTCATTGGTTCTCGCTATTCCTGTTCATCTTCCGCAGAAATTGCAAACTGGGCCAAACAGGAGGTTAAAGGCGCTGACTCTCCAAGTGGGGAGAGTGTTAGTAAAGCGTCTGGAATGTTGCACCCGAGTACCAGGGGAGGAAAACTGAGACATATTTGAACACGACTCCCGTTCACATGGTTGATCATACTTGGGTTCCACATGCATGTTTTAGCTGAAGGAAGAATACCTTAAACCTGGAGAGTTGAGACCCGTGTAATGGGTACCATGCAATATGACTTCAAAGGGTCTTCATTTGCTCACCGAACCTCTCCAAACCTATCACTGCTGCGTTTATGCCCCTGTACACATGCTTGATTCTCTTTTGGAGACATAGCAATCCATAGGTTTTACGATACTTACTAGTCAGGTACATTCTTAGACGTTTAATATGCGGTGTTGAGTCCATTTCGTTGAGCAAGGAGTAGCTCTTGTCTATTCCATATTTGACTTAAGGAACTTTATCTGTGCTCATTTCAATCTCTGGTTTTATGCAGCACCCCAACTCACCTTTACCCTTAAGCAAGCATAAGTTGGTTTTCTAAATTTGAGACCCTGTTCTGTTCTGTAATTCAGTTCCTGTGTAGCCAAGGTTCCATTCCGTGTATTACTGATATCTTATGATGTTTCTTTTTCTGTGTGACTTATTTCAGTTAGAATCATCATACCTGAATCCACTCATTGTGCTGCTAAGGGCCTGATGACATAGATTTCATTGCTGAGTGATATTGCTTTGTAAGTAAATACCACAACTTCTTTATCCATTTTTCACTTTCTGCGATGTTGAACTTGTACTGTAAACGAGGTTCTTGTAAACAGAGCCGTTCCAAACTTTGGGGTGGCTGTGTCTTTTTGATTTTAATTTCCCTAAGCTATAGGACCATAAGTGGAAGTGCCCTAGGCTCTGTTGCTTTGTTTTTTAGATGTTTCAGGAAACACCATACACTTCTCCCAAGTGTCTGTTGGCAATTTACATCCCGCCCATCAGCATAACAAGGCTCCCAGTTCTCAATGGCCTGTTGCCTTTCTGGACTTTACACTTTTTTCAGATGGCCCTTTTGACCGGGGGGAAGTGAGACTTCATTGTAGTGCAGATTTCCTTTGCAAGCTTGCTTGGTTGGCCAAAAAGGGCGTATGCGTTTTTTCCTGAATATATTCAGGAAAAAACGCATACGCCCTTTTTGGCCAAGTGCATCATTGTGGACGTTCTGCCTCTTTTCCTATGCTTTCAATGCAATTCCAGTCTACCTCCTGAAATCGGTTTCCTGCAATTCTGCCCCGCTTTCAAGTCCTCTTGGCAGGCTTACTTCAGTCTATTTTTGGACGATAGCTGTCATTTATAACTCTGCAGGTTTGTGAATTACAGTGCCCCTGAGCTCCTTTCTTCAACTCGCTTTCTTGTGACCTGGCCGCAACACTGCAGGATGGCTTCAGGCCCTAATCTGGTTCCGGCACGGCACGCTGAGCCTTTGTTTAATTCCTCTACCTGGTGGGAAATGAGAGTTAAATTTGCCCGTCCAGACACCTCCAGCTAGTCTCTCATTGGTTCTCGCTATTCCTGTTCATCTTCCGCAGAAATTGCAAACTGGGCCAAACAGGAGGTTAAAGGGACTGACTCTCCAAGTGGCGAGAGTGTTAGTAAAGCGTCTGGAATGTTGCACCCGAGTTCCAGGGGAGGAAAACTGAGACATATTTGAACACGTCTCCCGATCACATGGTTGATCATACTCTAGGTTCCACATGCATGTTTTAGCTGAAGGAAGAATACCTTAAACCTGGGTAGTTGAAACCCGTGGAATGGTTACCATGCAATATGACTTCAAAGGGTCTTCATTTGCTCACCGAACCTCTCCAATCCTATCACTGCTGCATTTATGCCCCTGTACACATGCTTGATTCTCTTTCGGAGACATAGCAATCCATAGGTTTTAAGATACTTACTAGTCAGGAACATTCTTAGGCGTTTAATATGGGGTGTTGAGTCCATTTCGTTGAGCAAGGAGTAGCTCTTGTCTATTCCATATTTGGCTTAAGGAACTTTATCTGTGCTCATTTCAATCTCTGGTTTTATGCAGCACCCCAACTCACCTTTACCCTTAAGCAAGAATAAGTTGGTTTTCTAAATTTGAGACCCTGTTCTGTTCTGTAATTCAGTTCCTGTGTAGCCAAGTTTACATTCCATGTATTACTGATATCTTATGATGTTTCTTTTTCTGTGTGACTTATTTCAGTTAGAATTATCATACCTGAATCCACTCATTGTGCTGCTAAGGGCCTGATGACACAGATTTCATTGCTGAGTGATATTGCTTTGTAAGTAAATAAAACAACTTCTTTATCCATTTTTCAATTTCTGCGATGTTGAACTTGTACTGTAAACGAGGTTCTTGTAAACAGAGCCGTTCCAAACTTTGGGGTGGCTGTGTCTTTTTGATTTTAATTTCCCTAAGCTATAGGACCATAAGTGGAAGTGCCCTAGGTTCTGTTACTTTGTTTTTTAGATGTTTCAGGAAACACCATACACTTCCCCTGAGTGGTTGTTGGCAATTTACATCCCGCCCATCAGCATAACAAGGCTCCCAGTTCTCCATGGCCTGTTCTGCCTTTCTGGATTTTACACTTTTTTCAGATGGCCCTTTTGACCGGGGGGAAGTGAGACTTCATTGTAGTGCAGATTTCCTTTACAAGCTTGCTTGGTTGGCCAAAAAGGGCGTATGCGTTTTTTCCTGAATATATTCAGGAAAAAACGCATACGCCCTTTTTGGCCAAGTGCATCATTGTGGACGTTCTGCCTGTTTTCCTATGCTTTCAATGCAATTTCAGTCTACCTCCTGAAATCGGTTTCCGGCAATTCTGCCCCGCTTTCAAGTCCTCTTGGCAGCCTTACTTCAGTCTATTTTTGGACGATAGCTGTCATTTATAACTCTGCAGGTTTGTGAATTACAGTGCCCCTGAGCTCCTTTCTTCAACTCGCTTTCTTGTGACCTGGCCGCAACACCGCAGGATGGCTTCAGGCCCTAATCTGGTTCCGGCCCGGCATGCTGAGCCTTTGGTTAATTCCTCTTCCTGGTGGGAAATGAGAGTTAAATTTGCCCGTCCAGACACCTCCAGCTAGCCTCTCATTGGTTCTCACTATTCCTGTTCATCTTCCGCAGAAATTGCAAACTGGGCCAAACAGGAGGTTAAAGGGACTGACTCTCCAAGTGGGGAGAGTGTTAGTAAAGCGTCTGGAATGTTGCACCCGAGTACCAGGGGAGGAAAACTGAGACATATTTGAACACGTCTCCCGTTCACATGGTTGATCATACTCTGGGTTCCACATGCATGTTTTAGCTGAAGGAAGAATACCTTAAACCTGGAGAGTTGAGACCCGTGTAATGGGTACCATGCAATATGACTTCAAAGGGTCTTCATTTGCTCACCGAACCTCTCCAATCCTATCACTGCGTCGTTTATGCCCCTGTACACATGCTTGATTCTCTTTCGGAGACATAGCAATCCATAGGTTTTAAGATACTTACTAGTCAGGTACATTCTTAGGCGTTTAGTATGCGATGTTGAGTCCATTTCGTTGAGCAAGGAGTAGCTCTTGTCTATTCCATATTTGACTTAAGGAACTTTATCTGTGCTCATTTCAATCTCTGGTTTTATGCAGCACCCCAACTCACCTTTACCCTTAAGCAAGCATAAGTTGGTTTTCTAAATTTGAGACCCTGTTCTGTTCTGTAATTCAGTTCCTGTGTAGCCAAGTTTACATTTCGTGTATTACTGATATCTTATGATGTTTCTTTTTCTGTGTGACTTATTTCAGTTAGAATCATCATACCTGAATCCACTCATTGTGATGCTAAGGGCCTGATGACATAGATTTCATTGCTGAGTGATATTGCTTTGTAAGTAAATACCACAACTTCTTTATCCATTTTTCACTTTCTGCGATGTTGAACTTGTACTGTAAACGAGGTTCTTGTAAACAGAGCGGTTCCAAACTTTGGGGTGGCTGTGTCTTTTTGATTTTAATTTCCCTAAGCTATAGGACCATAAGTGGAAGTGCCCTAGGCTCTGTTGCTTTGTTTTTTAGATGTTTCAGGAAACACCATACACTTCTCCTGAGTGTCTGTTGGCAATTTACATCCCGCCCATCAGCATAACAAGGCTCCCAGTTCTCAATGGCCTGTTGCCTTTCTGGATTTTACACTTTTTTCAGATGGCCCTTTTGACCGGGGGGAAGTGAGACTTCATTGTAGTGCAGATTTCCTTTGCAAGCTTGCTTGGTTGGCCAAAAAGGGCGTATGCGTTTTTTCCTGAATATATTCAGGAAAAAACGCATACGCCCTTTTTGGCCAAGTGCATCATTGTGGACCTTCTGCCTCTTTTCCTATGCTTTCAATGCAATTCCAGTCTACCTCCTGAAATCGGTTTCCTGCAATTCTGCCCCGCTTTCAAGTCCTCTTGGCAGCCTTACTTCAGTCTATTTTTGGACGATAGCTGTCATTTATAACTCTGCAGGTTTGTGAATTACAGTGCCCCTGAGCTCCTTTCTTCAACTCGCTTTCTTTTCAGCTGGCCGCAACACCGCAGGATGGCTTCAGGCCCTAATCTGGTTCCGGCACGGCACGCTGAGCCTTTCGTTATTTCCTCTTCCTGGTGGGAAATGAGAGTTAAATTTGCCCGTCCAGACACCTCCAGCTAGTCTCTCATTGGTTCTCGCTATTCCTGTTCATCTTCCGCAGAAATTGCAAACTGGGCCAAACAGGAGGTTAAAGGCGCTGACTCTCCAAGTGGGGAGAGTGTTAGTAAAGCGTCTGGAATGTTGCACCCGAGTACCAGGGGAGGAAAACTGAGACATATTTGAACACGTCTCCCGTTCACATGGTTGATCATACTTGGGTTCCACATGCATGTTTTAGCTGAAGGAAGAATACCTTAAACCTTGAGAGTTAAGACCCGTGTAATGGGTACCATGCAATATGACTTCAAAGGGTCTTCATTTGCTCACCCAACCTCTCCAATCCTATCACTGCTGCGTTTATGCCCCTGTACACATGCTTGATTCTCTTTTGGAGACATAGCAATCCATAGGTTTTACGATACTTACTATTCAGGTACATTCTTAGGCGTTTAGTATGCGATGTTGAGTCCATTTCGTTGAGCAAGGAGTAGCTCTTGTCTATTCCATATTTGACTTAAGGAACTTTATCTGTGCTCATTTCAATCTCTGGTTTTATGCAGCACCCCAACTCACCTTTACCCTTAAGCAAGCATAAGTTGGTTTTCTAAATTTCAGACCCTGTTCTGTTCTGTAATTCAGTTCCTGTGTAGCCAAGTTTACATTCCGTGTATTACTGATATCTTATGATGTTTCTTTTTCTGTGTGACTTATTTCAGTTAGAATCATCATACCTGAATCCACTCATTGTGATGCTAAGGGCCTGATGACATAGATTTCATTGCTGAGTGATATTGCTTTGTAAGTAAATACCACAACTTCTTTATCCAATTTTCACTTTCTGCGATGTTGAACTTGTACTGTAAACGAGGTTCTTGTAAACAGAGGCGTCCCAAACTTTGGGGTGGCTGTGTCTTTTTGATTTTAATTTCCCTAAGCTGTAGGACCATAAGTGGCAGTGCCCTAGGCTCTGTTGCTTTGTTTTTTAGATGTTTCAGGAAACACCATACACTTCTCCCGAGTGTCTGTTGGCAATTTACATCCCGCCCATCAGCATAACAAGGCTCCCAGTTCTCCATGGCCTGTCCTGCCTTTCTGGATTTTACACTTTTTTCAGATGGCCCTTTTGACCGGGGGGAAGTGAGACTTCATTGTAGTGCAGATTTCCTTTGCAAGCTTGCTTGGTTGGCCAAAAAGGGCGTATGCGTTTTTTCCTGAATATATTCAGGAAAAAACGCATACGCCCTTTTTGGCCAAGTGCATCATTGTGGACGTTCTGCCTCTTTTCCTATGCTTTCAATGCAATTCCAGTCTACCTCCTGAAATCGGTTTCCTGCAATTCTGCCCCGCTTTCAAGTCCTCTTGGCAGCCTTACTTCAGTCTATTTTTGGACGATAGCTGTCATTTATAACTCTACAGGTTTGTGAATTACAGTGCCCCTGAGCTCCTTTCTTCAACTCGCTTTCTTTTCAGCTGGCCGCAACACCGCAGGATGGCTTCAGGCCCTAATCTGGTTCCGGCACGGCACGCTGAGCCTTTCGTTATTTCCTCTTCCTGGTGGGAAATGAGAGTTAAATTTGCCCGTCCAGACACCTCCAGCTAGTCTCTCATTGGTTCTCGCTATTCCTGTTCATCTTCCGCAGAAATTGCAAACTGGGCCAAACAGGAGGTTAAAGGCGCTGACTCTCCAAGTGGGGAGAGTGTTAGTAAAGCGTCTGGAATGTTGCACCCGAGTACCAGGGGAGGAAAACTGAGACATATTTGAACACGTCTCCCGTTCACATGGTTGATCATACTTGGGTTCCACATGCATGTTTTAGCTGAAGGAAGAATACCTTAAACCTGGAGAGTTAAGACCCGTGTAATGGGTACCATGCAATATGACTTCAAAGGGTCTTCATTTGCTCAACGAACCTCTCCAATCCTATCACTGCTGCGTTTATGCCCCTGTACACATGCTTGATTCTCTTTCGGAGACATAGCAATCCATAGGTTTTACGATACTTACTAGTCAGGTACATTCTTAGGCGTTTAATATGCGGTGTTGAGTCCATTTCGTTGAGCAAGGAGTAGCTCTTGTCTATTCCGTATTTGACTTAAGGAACATTATGTGTGCTCATTTCAATCTCTGGTTTTATGCAGCACCCCAACTCACCTTTACCCTTAAGCAAGCATAAGTTGGTTTTCTAAATTTGAGACCCTGTTCTGTTCTGTAATTCAGTTCCTGTGTAGCCAAGTTTACATTTCGTGTATTACTGATATCTTATGATGTTTCTTTTTCTGTGTGACTTATTTCAGTTAGAATCATCATACCTGAATCCACTCATTGTGATGCTAAGGGCCTGATGACATAGATTTCATTGCTGAGTGATATTGCTTTGTAAGTAAATACCACAACTTCTTTATCCATTTTTCACTTTCTGCGATGTTGAACTTGTACTGTAAACGAGGTTCTTGTAAACAGAGCCATTCCAAACTTTGGGGTCGCTGTGTCTTTTTGATTTTAATTTCCCTAAGCTATAGGACCATAAGCGGAAGTGCCCTAGGCTCTGTTGCTTTGTTTTTTAGATGTTTCAGGAAACACCATACACTTCTCCCGAGTGTCTGTTGGCAATTTACATCCCGCCCATCAGCATAACAAGGCTCCCAGTTCTCAATGGCCTGTTGCCTTTCTGGATTTTACACTTTTTTCAGATGGCCCTTTTGACCGGGGGGAAGTGAGACTTCATTGTAGTGCAGATTTCCTTTGCAAGCTTGCTTGGTTGGCCAAAAAGGGCGTATGCGTTTTTTCCTGAATATATTCAGGAAAAAACGCATACGCCCTTTTTGGCCAAGTGCATCATTGTGGACGTTCTGCCTCTTTTCCTATGCTTTCAATGCAATTCCAGTCTACCTCCTGAAATCGGTTTCCTGCAATTCTGCCCCGCTTTCAAGTCCTCTTGGCAGCCTTACTTCAGTCTATTTTTGGACGATAGCTGTCATTTATAACTCTGCAGGTTTGTGAATTACAGTGCCCCTGAGCTCCTTTCTTCAACTCGCTTTCTTGTGACCTGGCCGCAACACCGCAGGATGGCTTCAGGCCCTAATCTGGTTCCGGCCCGGCATGCTGAGCCTTTGGTTAATTCCTCTTCCTGGTGGGAAATGAGAGTTAAATTTGCCCGTCCAGACACCTCCAGCTAGCCTCTCATTGGTTCTCGCTATTCCTGTTCATCTTCCACAGAAATTGCAAACTGGGCCAAACAGGAGGTTAAAGGGACTGACTCTCCAAGTGGGGAGAGTGTTAGTAAAGCGTCTGGAATGTTGCACCCGAGTACCAGGGTAGGAAAACTGAGACATATTTGAACACGTCTCCCGATCACATGGTTGATCATACTCTAGGTTCCACATGCATGTTTTAGCTGAAGGAAGAATATCTTAAACCTGGGTAGTTGAAACCCGTGGAATGGGTACCATGCAATATGACTTCAAAGGGTCTTCATTTGCTCACCGAACCTCTCCAATCCTATCACTGCTGCGTTTATGCCCCTGTACACATGCTTGATTCTCTTTCGGAGACATAGCAATCCATAGGTTTTAAGATACTTACTAGTCAGGTACATTCTTAGGCGTTTAATATGCGGTGTTGAGTCCATTTCATTGAGCAAGGAGTAGCTCTTGTCTATTCCATATTTGGCTTAAGGAACTTTATCTGTGCTCATTTCAATCTCTGGTTTTATGCAGCACCCCAACTCACCTTTACCCTTAAGCAAGAATAAGTTGGTTTTCTAAATTTGAGACCCTGTTCTGTTCTGTAATTCAGTTCCTGTGTAGCCAAGTTTCCATTCCGTGTATTACTGATATCTTATGATGTTTCTTTTTCTGTGTGACTTATTTCAGTTAGAATCATCATACCTGAATCCAGTCATTGTGCTGCTAAGGGCCTGATGACACAGATTTCATTGCTGAGTGATATTGCTTTGTAAGTAAATACCACAACTTCTTTATCCATTTTTCACTTTCTGCGATGTTGAACTTGTACTGTAAACGAGGTTCTTGTAAACAGAGCCGTTCCAAACTTTGGGGTGGCTGTGTCTTTTTGATTTTAATTTCCCTAAGCTATAGGACCATAAGTGGAAGTGCCCTAGGTTCTGTTGCTTTGTTTTTTAGATGTTTCAGGAAACACCATACACTTCTCCCGAGTGGTTGTTGGCAATTTACATCCCGCCCATCAGCATAACAAGGCTCCCAGTTCTCCATGGCCTGTCTTGCCTTTCTGGATTTTACACTTTTTTCAGATGGCCCTTTTGACCAGGGGGAAGTGAGACTTCATTGTAGTGCAGATTTCCTTTGCAAGCTTGCTTGGTTAGCCAAAAAGGGCGTATGTGTTTTTTACTGAATATATTCAGGAAAAAACGCATACGCCCTTTTTGGCCAAGTGCATCATTGTGGACGTTCTGCCTCTTTTCCTATGCTTTCAATGCAATTCCAGTCTACCTCCTGAAATCGGTTTCCTGCAATTCTGCCCCGCTTTCAAGTCCTCTTGGCAGCCTAACTTCAGTCTATTTTTGGACGACAGCTGTCATTTATAACTCTGCAGGTTTGTGAATTACAGTGCCCCTGAGCTCCTTTCTTCAACTCGCTTTCTTGTGACCTGGCCGCAACACCGCAGGATGGCTTCAGGCCCTAATCTGGTTCCGGCACGGCACGCTGAGCCTTTGGTTATTTCCTCTTCCTGGTGGGAAATGAGAGTTAAATTTGCCCGTCCAGACACCTCCAGCTAGTCTCTCATTGGTTCTCGCTATTCCTGTTCATCTTCCGCAGAAATTGCAAACTGGGCCAAACAGGAGGTTAAAGGGACTGACTCTCCAAGTCGGGAGAGTGTTAGTAAAGCGTCTGGAATGTTGCACCCGAGTACCAGGGGAGGAAAACTGAGACATATTTGAACACGTCTACCGTTCACATGGTTGATCATACTCTGGGTTCCACATGCATGTTTTAGCTGAAGGAAGAATACCTTAAACCTGGAGAGTTGAGACCCGTGGAATGGGTACCATGCAATATGATTTCAAAGGGTCTTCATTTGCTCACCGAACCTCTCCAATCCTATCACTGCTGCGTTTATGCCCCTGTACACACGCTTGATTCTCTTTTGGAGACATAGCAATCCATAGGTTTTAAGATACTTACTAGTCAGGTACATTCTTAGGCGTTTAATATGGGGTGTTGAGTCCATTTCGTTGAGCAAGGAGTAGCTCTTGTCTATTCCATACTTGGCTTAAGGAACTTTATCTGTGCTCATTTCAATCTCTGGTTTTATGCAGCACCCCAACTCACCTTTACCCTTAAGCAAGCATAAGTTGGTTTTCTAAATTTGAGACCCTGTTCTGTTTTGGAATGCAGTTCCTGTGTAGCCAAGTTTACATTCCGTGTATTAGTGATATCTTATGATGTTTCTTTTTCTGTGTGACTTATTTCAGTTAGAATCATCGTACCTGAATCCACTCATTATGCTGCTACGGGCCTGATGACATAGATTTCATTGCTGAGTGATACTGCATTGTACGTAAGTACCACAAGTTCTTTATCCATTTTTCACTTTCTGCGATGTTGAACTTGTACTGTAAACGAGGTTTTTGTCAACAGAGCCGTTCCAAACTTTGGGGTGGCTGTGTCTTTTTGATTTTAATTTCCCTAAGCTATAGGACCATAAGTGGAAGTGCCCTAGGCTCTGTTGCTTTGTTTTTTAGATGTTTCAGGAAACACCATACACTTCTCCTGAGTGGTTGTTGGCAATTTACATCCCGCCCATCAGCATAACAAGGCTCCCAGTTCTCCATGGCCTGTCCTGCCTTTCTGGATTTTACACTTTTTTCAGATGGCCCTTTTGACCGGGGGGAAGTGAGACTTCATTGTAGTGCAGATTTCCTTTGCAAGCTTGCTTGGTTGGCCAAAAAGGGCGTATGCGTTTTTTCCTGAATATATTCAGGAAAAAACGCATACGCCCTTTTTGGCCAAGTGCATCATTGTGGACGTTCTGCCTCTTTTCCTATGCTTTCAATGCAATTCCAGTCTACCTCCTGAAATCGGTTTCCTGCAATTCTGCCCCGCTTTCAAGTCCTCTTGGCAGCCTTACTTCAGTCTATTTTTGGACGATAGCTGTCATTTATAACTCTGCAGGTTTGTGAATTACAGTGCCCCTGAGCTCCTTTCTTCAACTCGCTTTCTTTTGAGCTGGCCGCAACACCGCAGGATGGCTTCAGGCCCTAATCTGGTTCCGGTACGGCACGCTGAGCCTTTGGTTATTCCCTCTTCCTGGTGGGAAATGAGAGTTAAATTTGCCCGTCCAGACACCTCCAGCTAGTCTCTCATTGGTTCTCGCTATTCCTGTTCATCTTCCGCAGAAATTGCAAACTGGGCCAAACAGGAGGTTAAAGGCGCTGACTCTCCAAGTGGGGAGAGTGTTAGTAAAGCGTCTGGAATGTTGCACCCGAGTACCAGGGGAGGAAAACTGAGACATATTTGAACACGTCTCCCGTTCACATGGTTGATCATACTTGGGTTCCACATGCATGTTTTAGCTGAAGGAAGAATACCTTAAACCTGGAGAGTTGAGACCCGTGTAATGGGTACCATGCAATATGACTTCAAAGGGTCTTCATTTGCTCACCGAACCTCTCCAATCCTATCACTGCTGCGTTTATGCCCCTGTACACATGCTTGATTCTCTTTTGGAGACATAGCAATCCATAGGTTTTACGATAATTACTAGTCAGGTACATTCTTAGGCTTTTAATATGGGGTGTTGAGTCCATTTCGTTGAGCAAGGAGTAGCTCTTGTCTATTCCATATTTGACTTAAGGAACTTTATCTGTGCTCATTTCAATCTCTGGTTTTATGCAGCACCCCAACTCACCTTTCCCCTTAAGCAACCATAAGTTGTTTTTCTAAATTTGAGACCCTGTTCTGTTCTGTAATTCAGTTCCTGTGTAGCCAAGTTTACATTCCGTGTATTACTGATATCTTATGATGTTTCTTTTTCTGTGTGACTTATTTCAGTTAGAATCATCATACCTGAATCCACTCATTGTGATGCTAAGGGCCTGATGACATAGATTTCATTGCTGAGTGATATTGCTTTGTAAGTAAATACCACAACTTCTTTATCCATTTTTCACTTTCTGCGATGTTGAACTTGTACTGTAAATGAGGTTCTTGTAAACAGAGCCGTTCGAAAGTTTGGGGTGGCTGTGTCTTTTTGATTTTAATTTCCCTAAGCTATAGGACCATAAGTGGCAGTGCCCTAGGCTCTGTTGCTTTGTTTTTTAGATGTTTCAGGAAACACCATACACTTCTCCCTAGTGTCTGTTGGCAATTTACATCCCGCCCATCAGCATAACAAGGCTCACAGTTGTCCTTGGCCTGTCCTGCCTTTCTGGATTTTACACTTTTTTCAGATGGCCCTTTTGACCGGGGGGAAGTGAGACTTCATTGTAGTGCAGATTTCCTTTGCAAGCTTGCTTGGTTGGCCAAAAAGGGCGTATGCGTTTTTTCCTGAATATATTCAGGAATAATTTGCCCGTCCAGACACCTCCAGCTAGCCTCTCATTGGTTCTCGCTATTCCTGTTCATCTTCCGCAGAAATTGCAAACTGGGCCAAACAGGAGGTTAAAGGCGCTGACTCTCCAAGTGGGGAGAGTGTTAGTAAAGCGTCTGGAATGTTGCACCCGAGTACCAGGGGAGGAAAACTGAGACTTATTTGAACACGTCTCCCGTTCACATGGTTGATCATACTTGGGTTCCACATGCATGTTTTAGCTGAAGGAAGAATACCTTAAACCTGGGTAGTTGAAACCCGTGGAAAGGGTACCATGCAATATGACTTCAAAGGGTCTTCATTTGCTCACCGAACCTCTCCAATCCTATCACTGCTGCATTTATGCCCCTGTACACACGCTTGATTCTCTTTCGGAGACATAGCAATTCATAGGTTTTAAGATACTTACTAGTCAGGTACATTCTTAGGCGTTTAATATGGGGTGTTGAGTCCATTTCGTTGAGCAAGGAGTAGCTCTTGTCTATTCCATATTTGGCTTAAGGAACTTTATCTGTGCTCATTTCAATCTCTGGTTTTATGCAGCACCCCCACTCACCTTTATCCTTAAGCAAGAATAAGTTGGTTTTCTAAATTTGAGACCCTGTTCTGTTCTGTAATTCAGTTCCTGTGTAGCCAAGTTTACATTCCGTGTATTACTGATATCTTATGATGTTTCTTTTTCTGTGTGACTTATTTCAGTTAGAATCATCATACCTGAATCCACTCATTGTGCTGCTAAGGGCCTGATGACACAGATTTCATTGCTGAGTGATATTGCTTTGTAAGTAAATACCACAACTTCTTTATCCATTTTACACTTTCTGCGATGTTGAACTTGTACTGTAAACGAGGTTCTTGTAAACAGAGCCGTTCCAAACTTTGGGGTGGCTGTGTCTTTTTGATTTTAATTTCCCTAAGCTATAGGACCATAAGTGGAAGTGCCCTAGGTTCTGTTGCTTTGTTTTTTAGATGTTTCAGGAAACACCATACACTTCTCCCGAGTGGTTGTTGGCAATTTACATCCCGCCCATCAGCATAACAAGGCTCCCAGTTCTCCATGGCCTGTCCTGCCTTTCTGGATTTTACACTTTTTTCAGATGGCCCTTTTGACCGGGGGGAAGTGAGACTTCATTGTAGTCCAGATTTCCTTTGCAAGCTTGCTTGGTTGGCCAAAAAGGGCGTATGCGTTTTTTCCTGAATATATTCAGGAAAAAACGCATACGCCCTTTTTGGCCAAGTGCATCATTGTGGACGTTCTGCCTCTTTTCCTATGCTTTCAATGCAATTCCAGTCTACCTCCTGAAATCGGTTTCCTGCAATTCTGCCGCGCTTTCAAGTCCTCTTGGCAGCCTTACTTCAATCTATTTTTGGACGATAGCTGTCATTTATAACTCTGCAGGTTTGTGAATTACAGTGCCCCTGAGCTCCTTTCTTCAACTTGCTTTCTTGTGACCTGGCCGCAACACCACAGGATGGCTTCAGGCCCTAATCTGGTTCCGGCCCGGCATGCTGAGCCTTTGGTTATTTCCTCTTCCTGGTGGGAAATGAGAGTTAAATTTGCCCGTCCAGACACCTCCAGCTAGTCTCTCATTGGTTCTCGCTATTCCTGTTCATCTTCCGCAGAAATTGCAAACTGTGCCAAACAGGAGGTTAAAGGCGCTGACTCTCCAAGTGGGGAGAGTGTTAGTAAAGCGTCTGGAATGTTGCACCCGAGTACCAGGGGAGGAAAACTGAGACATATTTGAACACGTCTCCCGTTCACATGGTTGATCATACTTGGGTTCCACATGCATGTTTTAGCTGAAGGAAGAATACCTTAAACCTGGAGAGTTAAGACCCGTGTAATGGGTACCATGCAATATGACTTCAAAGGGTCTTCATTTGCTCACCGAACCTCTCCAGTCCTATCACTGCTGCGTTTATGCCCCTGTATACATGCTTGATTCTCTTTCGGAGACATAGCAATCCATAGGTTTTAAGATACTTACTAGTCAGGTACATTCTTAGGCGTTTAATATGCGGTGTTGAGTCCATTTCGTTGAGCAAGGAGTAGCTCTTGTCTATTCCATATTTGACTTAAGGAACTTTATCTGTGCTCATTTCAATCTCTGGTTTTATGCAGCACCCCAACTCACCGTTCCCCTTAAGCAAGCATAAGTTGTTTTTCTAAATTTGAGACCCTGTTCTGTTCTGTAATTCAGTTCCTGTGTAGCCAAGTTTACATTCCGTGTATTACTGATATCTTATGATGTTTCTTTTTCTGTGTGACTTATTTCAGTTAGAATCATCATACCTGAATCCACTCATTGTGATGCTAAGGGCCTGATGACATAGATTTCATTGCTGAGTGATATTGCTTTGTAAGTAAATACCACAACTTCTTTATCCATTTTTCACTTTCTGCGATGTTGAACTTGTACTGTAAACGAGGTTCTTGTAAACAGAGGCGTCCCAAACTTGGGGTGGCTGTGTCTTTTTGATTTTAATTTCCCTAAGCTATAGGACCATAAGTGGCAGTGCCCTAGGCTCTGTTGCTTTGTTTTTTAGATGTTTCAGGAAACACCATACACTTCTCCCCAGTGTCTGTTGGCAATTTACATCCCGCCCATCAGCATAACAAGGCTCACAGTTGTCCTTGGCCTGTCCTGCCTTTCTGGATTTTACACTTTTTTCAGATGGCCCTTTTGACCGGGGGGGAAGTGAGACTTCATTGTAGTGCAGATTTCCTTTGCAAGCTTGCTTGGTTGGCCAAAAAGAGCGTATGCGTTTTTTCCTGAATATATTCAGGAATAATTTGCCCGTCCAGACACCTCCAGCTAGTCTCTCATTGGTTCTCGCTATTCCTGTTCATCTTCCGCAGAAATTGCAAACTGGGCCAAACAGGAGGTTAAAGGCGCTGACTCTCCAAGTGGGGAGAGTGTTAGTAAAGCGTCTGGAATGTTGCACCCGAGTACCAGGGGAGGAAAACTGAGACATATTTGAACACGTCTCCCGTTCACATGGTTGATCATACTTGGGTTCCACATGCATGTTTTAGCTAAGGAAGAATACCTTAAACCTGGAGAGTTGAGACCCGTGTAATGGGTACCATGCAATATGACTTCAAAGGGTCTTCATTTGCTCACCGAACCTCTCCAATCCTATCACTGCTGCGTTTATGCCCCTGTACACATACTTGATTCTCTTTTGGAGACATAGCAATCCATAGGTTTTACGATACTTACTAGTCAGGTACATTCTTAGGCGTTTAATATGCGGTGTTGAGTCCATTTCGTTGAGCAAGGAGTAGCTCTTGTCTATTCCATATTTGACTTAAGGAACTTTATCTGTGCTCATTTCAATCTCTGGTTTTATGCAGCACCCCAACTCACCTTTCCCCTTAAGCAAGCATAACTTGGTTTTCTAAATTTGAGACCCTGTTCTGTTCTGTAATTCAGTTCCTGTGTAGCCAAGTTTACATTCCGTGTATTACTGATATCTTATGATGTTTCTTTTTCTGTGTGACTTATTTCAGTTAGAATCATCATACCTGAATCCACTCATTGTGATGCTAAGGGCCTGATGACATAGATTTCATTGCTGAGTGATATTGCTTTGTAAGTAAATACCACAACTTCTTTATCCATTTTTCACTTTCTGCGATGTTGAACTTGTACTGTAAACGAGGTTCTTGTAAACAGAGGCGTCCCAAACTTTGGGGTGGCTGTGTCTTTTTGATTTTAATTTCCCTAAGCTATAGGACCATAAGTGGCAGTGCCCTAGGCTCTGTTGCTTTGTTTTTTAGATGTTTCAGGAAACACCATACACTTCTCCCGAGTGTCTGTTGGCAATTTACATCCCGCCCATCAGCATAACAAGGCTCCCAGTTCTCCATGGCCTGTCCTGCCTTTCTGGATTTTACACTTTTTTCAGATGGCCCTTTTGACCGGGGGGAAGTGAGACTTCATTGTAGTGCAGATTTCCTTTGCAAGCTTGCTTGGTTGGCCAAAAAGGGCGTATGCGTTTTTTCCTGAATATATTCAGGAAAAAACGCATACGCCCTTTTTGGCCAAGTGCATCATTGTGGGCGTTCTGCCTCTTTTCCTATGCTTTCAATGCAATTCCAGTCTACCTCCTGAAATCGGTTTCCTGCAATTCTGCCCCGCTTTCAAGTCCTCTTGGCAGCCTTACTTCAGTCTATTTTTGGACGATAGCTGTCATTTATAACTCTGCAGGTTTGTGAATTACAGTGCCCCTGAGCTCCTTTCTTCAACTCGCTTTCTTTTCAGCTGGCCGCAACACCGCAGGATGGCTTCAGGCCCTAATCTGGTTCCGGCACGGCACGCTGAGCCTTTCGTTATTTCCTCTTCCTGGTGGGAAATGAGAGTTAAATTTGCCCGTCCAGACACCTCCAGCTAGCCTCTCATTGGTTCTCGCTATTCCTGTTCATCTTCCGCAGAAATTGCAAACTGGGCCAAACAGGAGGTTAAAGGCGCTGACTCTCCAAGTGGGGAGAGTGTTAGTAAAGCGTCTGGAATGTTGCACCCGAGTACCAGGGGAGGAAAACTGAGACATATTTGAACACGTCTCCCGTTCACATGGTTGATCATACTTGGGTTCCACATGCATGTTTTAGCTGAAGGAAGAATACCTTAAACCTGGAGAGTTGAGACCCGTGTAATGGGTACCATGCAATATGACTTCAAAGGGTCTTCATTTGCTCACCGAACCTCTCCAATCCTATCACTGCTGCGTTTATGCCCCTGTACACATGCTTGATTCTCTTTCGGAGACATAGCAATCCATAGGTTTTACGATACTTACTAGTCAGGTACATTCTTAGGCGTTTAATATGCGGTGTTGAGTCCATTTCGTTGAGCAAGGAGTAGCTCTTGTCTATTCCGTATTTGACTTAAGGAACTTTATGTGTGCTCATTTCAATCTCTGGTTTTATGCAGCACCCCAACTCACCTTTACCCTTAAGCAAGCATAAGTTGGTTTTCTAAATTTGAGACCCTGTTCTGTTCTGTAATTCAGTTCCTGTGTAGCCAAGTTTACATTCCGTGTATTACTGATATCTTATGATGTTTCTTTTTCTGTGTGATTTGTTTCAGTTAGAATCATCATACCTGAATCCACTCATTGTGATGCTAAGGGCCTGATGACATAGATTTCATTGCTGAGTGATATTGCTTTGTAAGTAAATACCACAACTTCTTTATCCATTTTTCACTTTCTGCGATGTTGAACTTGTACTGTAAACGAGGTTCTTGTAAACAGAGGCGTCCCAAACTTTGGGGTGGCTGTGTCTTTTTGATTTTAATTTCCCTAAGTTATAGGACCATAAGTGACAGTGCCCTAGGCTCTGTTGCTTTGTTTTTTAGATGTTTCAGGAAACACCATACACTTCTCCCGAGTGTCTGTTGGCAATTTACATCCCGCCCATCAGCATAACAAGGCTCCCAGTTCTCCATGGCCTGTCCTGCCTTTCTGGATTTTACACTTTTTTCAGATGGCCCTTTTGACCGGGGGGAAGTGAGACTTCATTGTAGTGCAGATTTCCTTTGCAAGCTTGCTTGGTTGGCCAAAAAGGGCGTATGCTTTTTTTCCTGAATATATTCAGGAAAAAACGCATACGCCCTTTTTGGCCAAGTGCATCATTGTGGACGTTCTGCCTCTTTTCCTATGCTTTCAATGCAATTCCAGTCTACCTCCTGAAATCGGTTTCTGCAATTCTGCCCCGCTTTCAAGTCCTCTTGGCAGCCTTACTTCAGTCTATTTTTGGACGATAGCTGTCATTTATAACTCTGCAGGTTTGTGAATTACAGTGCCCCTGAGCTCCTTTCTTCAACTCGCTTTCTTGTGACCTGGCCACAACACCGCAGGATGGCTTCAGGCCCTAATCTGGTTCCGGCCCGGCATGCTGAGCCTTTGGTTAATTCCTCTTCCTGGTGGGAAATGAGAGTTAAATTTGCCCGTCCAGACACCTCCAGCTAGCCTCTCATTGGTTCTCGCTATTCCTGTTCATCTTCCGCAGAATTTGCAAACTGGGCCAAACAGGAGGTTAAAGGGACTGACTCTCCAAGTGGGGAGAGTGTTAGTAAAGTGTCTGGAATGTTGCACCCGAGTACCAGGGGAGGAAAACTGAGACATATTTGAACACGTCTCCCGATCACATGGTTGATCATACTCTAGGTTCCACATGCATGTTTTAGCTGAAGGAAGAATACCTTAAACCTGGGTAGTTGAAACCCGTGGAATGGGTACCATGCAATATGACTTCAAAGGGTCTTCATTTGCTCACCGAACCTCTCCAATCCTATCACTGCTGCGTTTATGCCCCTGTACACATGCTTGATTCTCTTTCGGAGACATAGCAATCCATAGGTTTTAAGATACTTACTAGTCAGGTACATTCTTAGGCGTTTAATATGGGGTGTTGAGTCCATTTCGTTGTGCAAGGAGTAGCTCTTGTCTATTCCATATTTGGCTTAAGGAACTTTATCTGTGCTCATTTCAATCTCTGGTTTTATGCAGCACCCCAACTCACCTTTACCCTTAAGCAAGAATAAGTTGGTTTTCTAAATTTGAGACCCTGTTCTGTTCTGTAATTCAGTTCCTGTGTAGCCAAGTTTACATTCCGTGTATTACTGATATCTTATGATGTTTCTTTTTCTGTGTGACTTATTTCAGTTAGAATCATCATACCTGAATCCACTCATTGTGCTGCTAAGGGCCTGATGACACAGATTTCATTGCTGAGTGATATTGCTTTGTAAGTAAATACCACAACTTCTTTATCCATTTTTCACTTTCTGCGATGTTGAACTTGTACTGTAAACGAGGTTCTTGTAAACAGAGCCGTTCCAAACTTTGGGGTGGCTGTGTCTTTTTGATTTTAATTTCCCTAAGCTATAGGACCATAAGTGGAAGTGCCCTAGGTTCTGTTGCTTTGTTTTTTAGATGTTTCAGGAAACACCATACACTTCTCCCGAGTGGTTGTTGGCAATTTACATCCCGCCCATCAGCATAACAAGGCTCCCAGTTCTCCATGGCCTGTCTTGCCTTTCTGGATTTTACACTTTTTTCAGATGGCCCTTTTGACCGGGGGGAAGTGAGACTTCATTGTAGTGCAGATTTCCTTTGCAAGCTTGCTTGGTTGGCCAAAAAGGGCGTATGCGTTTTTTCCTGAATATATTCAGGAAAAAACGCATACGCCCTTTTTGGCCAAGTGCATCATTGTGGACGTTCTGCCTCTTTTCCTATGCTTTCAATGCAATTCCAGTCTACCTCCTGAAATCGGTTTCCTGCAATTCTGCCCCGCTTTCAAGTCCTCTTAGCAGCCTTACTTCAGTCTATTTTTGGACGATAGCTGTCATTTATAACTCTGCAGGTTTGTGAATTACAGTGCCCCTGCGCTCCTTTCTTCAACTCGGTTTCTTTAGAGCTGGCCGCAACACCGCAGGATGGCTTCAGGCCCTAATCTGGTTCCGGTATGGCACAATGAGCCTTTGGTTATTTCCTCTTCCTGGTGGGAAATGAGAGTTAAATTTGCCCGTCCGGACACCTCCAGCTAGCCTCTCATTGGTTCTCGCTATTCCTGTTCATCTTCCGCAGAAATTGCAAACTGGGCCAAACAGGAGGTTAAAGGCGCTGACTCTCCAAGTGGGGAGAGTGTTAGTAAAGCGTCTGGAATGTTGCACCCGAGTACCAGGGGAGGAAAACTGAGACATATTTGAACACGTCTCCCGATCACATGGTTGATCATACTCTGGGTTCCACATGCATGTTTTAGCTGAAGGAAGAATACCTAAAACCTGGGTAGTTGAAACCCGTGGAATGGGCACCATGCAATATGACTTCAAAGGGTCTGCATTTGCTCACCGAACCTCTCCAATCCTATCACTGCTGCGTTTATGCCCCTGTACACATGCTTGATTCTCTTTCGGAGACATAGCAATCCATAGGTTTTAAGATACTTACTAGTCAGATACATTCTTAGGCGTTTAATATGCGGTGTTGAGTCCATTTCGTTGAGCAAGGAGTAGCTCTTGTCTATTCCATATTTGGCTTAAGGAACTTTATCTGTGCTCATTTCAATCTCTGGTTTTATGCAGCACCCCAACTCACCTTTCCCCTTAAGCAAGCATAAGTTGGTTTTCTAAATTTGAGACCCTGTGCAGTTTTGGAATGCAGTTCCTGTGTAGCCAAGTTTACATTCCGTGTATTACTGATATCTTATGATGTTTCTTTTTCTGTGTGACTTATTTCAGTTAGAATCATCGTACCTGAATCCACTCATTATGCTGCTACGGGCCTGATGACATAGATTTCATTGGTGAGTGATACTGCATTGTATGTAAGTACCACAAGTTCTTTATCCATTTTTCACTTTCTGTGATATTGAACTTGTACGGTAAACGAGGTTCTTGTAAACGGAGGCGTCCCAAACTTTGGGGTGGCTGTGTCTTTTTGATTTTAATTTCCCTAAGCTATAGGACCATAAGTGGAAGTGCCCTAGGCTCTGTTGCTTTGTGTTTTAGATGTTTCAGGAAACACCATACACTTCTCCCGAGTGGTTGTTGGCAATTTACATCCCGCCCATCAGCATAACAAGGCTCCCAGTTCTCCATGGCCTGTCCTGCCTTTCTGGATTTTACACTTTTTTCAGATGGCCCTTTTGACCGGGGGGAAGTGAGACTTCATTGTAGTGCAGATTTCCTTTGCAAGCTTGCTTGGTTGGCCAAAAAGTGCGTATGCGTTTTTTCCTGAATATATTCAGGAAAAAACGCATACGCCCTTTTTTGCCAAGTGCATCATTGTGGACGTTCTGCCTCTTTTCCTATGCTTTCAATGCAATTCCAGTCTACCTCCTGAAATCGGTTTCCTGCAATTCTGCCCCGCTTTCAAGTCCTCTTGGCAGCCTTACTTCAGTCTATTTTTGGACGATAGCTGTCATTTATAACTCTGCAGGTTTGTGAATTACAGTGCCCCTGAGCTCCTTTCTTCAATTTGCTTTCTTGTGACCTGGCCGCAACACCGCAGGATGTCTTCAGGCCCTAATCTGGTTCCGGCACGGCACGCTGAGCCTTTGGTTATTTCCTCTTCCTGGTGGGAAATGAGAGTTAAATTTGCTCGTCCAGACACCTCCAGCTAGCCTCTCATTGGTTCTCGCTATTCCTGTTCATCATCCGCAGAAATTGCAAACTGGGCCAAACAGGAGGTTAAAGGCGCTGACTCTCCAAGTGGGGAGAGTGTTAGTAAAGCGTCTGGAATGTTGCACCCGAGTACCAGGGGAGGAAAACTGAGACATATTTGAACACGTCTCCCGTTCACATGGTTGATCATACTTGGGTTCCACATGCGTGTTTTAGCTGAAGGAAGAATACCTTAAACCTGGAGAGTTGAGACCCGTGTAATGGGTACCATGCAATATGACTTCAAAGGGTCTTCATTTGCTCACCGAACCTCTCCAAACCTATCACTGCTGCGTTTATGCCCCTGTACACATGCTTGATTCTCTTTTGGAGACATAGCAATCCATAGGTTTTACGATACTTACTAGTCAGGTACATTCTTAGGCGTTTAATATGCGGTGTTGAGTCCATTTCGTTGAGCAAGGAGTAGCTCTTGTCTATTCCATATTTGACTTAAGGAACTTTATCTGTGCTCATTTCAATCTCTGGTTTTATGCAGCACCCCAACTCACCTTTACCCTTAAGCAAGCATAAGTTGGTTTTCTAAATTTGAGACCCTGTTCTGTTCTGTAATTCAGTTCCTGTGTAGCCAAGGTTCCATTCCGTGTATTACTGATATCTTATGATGTTTCTTTTTCTGTGTGACTTATTTCAGTTAGAATCATCATACCTGAATCCACTCATTGTGCTGCTAAGGGCCTGATGACACAGATTTCATTGCTGAGTGATATTGCTTTGTAAGTAAATACCACAACTTCTTTATCCATTTTTCACTTTCTGCGATGTTGAACTTGTACTGTAAACGAGGTTCTTGTAAACAGAGCCGTTCCAAACTTTGGGGTGGCTGTGTCTTTTTGATTTTAATTTCCCTAAGCTATAGGACCATAAGTGGAAGTGCCCTAGGTTCTGTTGCTTTGTTTTTTAGATGTTTCAGGAAACACCATACACTTCTCCCGAGTGGTTGTTGGCAATTTACATCCTGCCCATCAGCATAACAAGGCTCCCAGTTCTCCATGGCCTGTCTTGCCTTTCTGGATTTTACACTTTTTTCAGATGGCCCTTTTGACCGGGGGGAAGTGAGACTTCATTGTAGTGCAGATTTCCTTTGCAAGCTTGCTGGGTTGGCCAAAAAGGGCGTATGCGTTTTTTCCTGAATATATTCAGGAAAAAACGCATACGCCATTTTTGGCCAAGTGCATCATTGTGGACGTTCTGCCTCTTTTCCTATGCTTTCAATGCAATTCCAGTCTACCTCCTGAAATCGGTTTCCTGCAATTCTGCCCCGCTTTCAAGTCCTCTTGGCAGCCTAACTTCAGTCTATTTTTGGACGATAGCTGTCATTTATAACTCTGCAGGTTTGTGAATTACAGTGCCCCTGAGCTCCTTTCTTCAACTCGCTTTCTTGTGACCTGGCCGCAACACCGCAGGATGGCTTCAGGCCCTAATCTGGTTCCGGCACGGCACGCTGAGCCTTTGTTTAATTCCTCTACCTGGTGGGAAATGAGAGTTAAATTTGCCCGTCCAGACACCTCCAGCTAGTCTCTCATTGGTTCTCGCTATTCCTGTTCATCTTCCGCAGAAATTGCAAACTGGGCCAAACAGGAGGTTAAAGGGACTGACTCTCCAAGTGGCGAGAGTGTTAGTAAAGCGTCTGGAATGTTGCACCCGAGTTCCAGGGGAGGAAAACTGAGACATATTTGAACACGTCTCCCGATCACATGGTTGATCATACTCTAGGTTCCACATGCATGTTTTAGCTGAAGGAAGAATACCTTAAACCTGGGTAGTTGAAACCCGTGGAATGGTTACCATGCAATATGACTTCAAAGGGTCTTCATTTGCTCACCGAACCTCTCCAATCCTATCACTGCTGCGTTTATGCCCCTGTACACATGCTTGATTCTCTTTCGGAGACATAGCAATCCATAGGTTTTAAGATACTTACTAGTCAGGAACATTCTTAGGCGTTTAATATGGGGTGTTGAGTCCATTTCGTTGAGCAAGGAGTAGCTCTTGTCTATTCCATATTTGGCTTAAGGAACTTTATCTGTGCTCATTTCAATCTCTGGTTTTATGCAGCACCCCAACTCACCTTTACCCTTAAGCAAGAATAAGTTGGTTTTCTAAATTTGAGACCCTGTTCTGTTCTGTAATTCAGTTCCTGTGTAGCCAAGTTTACATTCCATGTATTACTGATATCTTATGATGTTTCTTTTTCTGTGTGACTTATTTCAGTTAGAATTATCATAACTGAATCCACTCATTGTGCTGCTAAGGGCCTGATGACACAGATTTCATTGCTGAGTGATATTGCTTTGTAAGTAAATACCACAACTTCTTTATCCATTTTTCAATTTCTGCGATGTTGAACTTGTACTGTAAACGAGGTTCTTGTAAACAGAGCCGTTCCAAACTTTGGGGTGGCTGTGTCTTTTTGATTTTAATTTCCCTAAGCTATAGGACCATAAGTGGAAGTGCCCTAGGTTCTGTTACTTTGTTTTTTAGATGCTTCAGGAAACACCATACACTTCTCCTGAGTGGTTGTTGGCAATTTACATCCCGCCCATCAGCATAACAAGGCTCCCAGTTCTCCATGGCCTGTTCTGCCTTTCTGGATTTTACACTTTTTTCAGATGGCCCTTTTGACCGGGGGGAAGTGAGACTTCATTGTAGTGCAGATTTCCTTTACAAGCTTGCTTGGTTGGCCAAAAAGGGCGTATGCGTTTTTTCCTGAATATATTCAGGAAAAAACGCATACGCCCTTTTTGGCCAAGTGCATCATTGTGGACGTTCTGCCTCTTTTCCTATGCTTTCAATGCAATTTCAGTCTACCTCCTGAAATCGGTTTCCGGCAATTCTGCCCCGCTTTCAAGTCCTCTTGGCAGCCTTACTTCAGTCTATTTTTGGACGATAGCTGTCATTTATAACTCTGCAGGTTTGTGAATTACAGTGCCCCTGAGCTCCTTTCTTCAACTCGCTTTCTTGTGACCTGGCCGCAACACCGCAGGATGGCTTCAGGCCCTAATCTGGTTCCGGCACGGCACGCTGAGCCTTTGTTTAATTCCTCTACCTGGTGGGAAATGAGAGTTAAATTTGCCCGTCCAGACACCTCCAGCTAGTCTCTCATTGGTTCTCGCTATTCCTGTTCATCTTCCGCAGAAATTGCAAACTGGGCCAAACAGGAGGTTAAAGGGACTGACTCTCCAAGTGGCGAGAGTGTTAGTAAAGCGTCTGGAATGTTGCACCCGAGTTCCAGGGGAGGAAAACTGAGACATATTTGAACACGTCTCCCGATCACATGGTTGATCATACTCTAGGTTCCACATGCATGTTTTAGCTGAAGGAAGAATACCTTAAACCTGGGTAGTTGAAACCCGTGGAATGGTTACCATGCAATATGACTTCAAAGGGTCTTCATTTGCTCACCGAACCTCTCCAATCCTATCACTGCTGCGTTTATGCCCCTGTACACATGCTTGATTCTCTTTCGGAGACATAGCAATCCATAGGTTTTAAGATACTTACTAGTCAGGAACATTCTTAGGCGTTTAATATGGGGTGTTGAGTCCATTTCGTTGAGCAAGGAGTAGCTCTTGTCTATTCCATATTTGGCTTAAGGAACTTTATCTGTGCTCATTTCAATCTCTGGTTTTATGCAGCACCCCAACTCACCTTTACCCTTAAGCAAGAATAAGTTGGTTTTCTAAATTTGAGACCCTGTTCTGTTCTGTAATTCAGTTCCTGTGTAGCCAAGTTTACATTCCATGTATTACAGATATCTTATGATGTTTCTTTTTCTGTGTGACTTATTTCAGTTAGAATTATCATAACTGAATCCACTCATTGTGCTGCTAAGGGCCTGATGACACAGATTTCATTGCTGAGTGATATTGCTTTGTAAGTAAATACCACAACTTCTTTATCCATTTTTCAATTTCTGCGATGTTGAACTTGTACTGTAAACGAGGTTCTTGTAAACAGAGCCGTTCCAAACTTTGGGGTGGCTGTGTCTTTTTGATTTTAATTTCCCTAAGCTATAGGACCATAAGTGGAAGTGCCCTAGGTTCTGTTACTTTGTTTTTTAGATGTTTCAGGAAACACCATACACTTCTCCTGAGTGGTTGTTGGCAATTTACATCCCGCCCATCAGCATAACAAGGCTCCCAGTTCTCCATGGCCTGTTCTGCCTTTCTGGATTTTACACTTTTTTCAGATGGCCCTTTTGACCGGGGGGAAGTGAGACTTCATTGTAGTGCAGATTTCCTTTACAAGCTTGCTTGGTTGGCCAAAAAGGGCGTATGCGTTTTTTCCTGAATATATTCAGGAAAAAACGCATACGCCCTTTTTGGCCAAGTGCATCATTGTGGACGTTCTGCCTCTTTTCCTATGCTTTCAATGCAATTTCAGTCTACCTCCTGAAATCGGTTTCCGGCAATTCTGCCCCGCTTTCAAGTCCTCTTGGCAGCCTTACTTCAGTCTATTTTTAGACGATAGCTGTCATTTATAACTCTGCAGGTTTGTGAATTACAGTGCCCCTGAGCTCCTTTCTTCAACTCGCTTTCTTGTGACCTGGCCGCAACACCGCAGGATGGCTTCAGGCCCTAATCTGGTTCTGGCACGGCACGCTGAGCCTTTGGTTATTTCCTCCTCCTGGTGGGAAATGAGAGTTAAATTTGCCCGTCCAGACACCTCCAGGTAGCCTCTCATTGGTTCTCGCTATTCCTGTTCATCTTCCGCAGAAATTGCAAACTGTGCAAACAGGAGGTTAAAGGCGCTGACTCTCCAAGTGGGGAGAGTGTTAGTAAAGCGTCTGGAATGTTGCACCCGAGTACCAGGGGAGGAAAACTGAGACATATTTGAACACGTCTCCCGATCACATGGTTGATCATACTCTGGGTTCCACATGCATGTTTTAGCTGAAGGAAGAATACCTAAAACCTGGGTAGTTGAAACCCGTGGAATGGGTACCATGCAATATGACTTCAAAGGGTCTTCATTTGCTCACCGAACCTCTGCAATCCTATCACTGCTGCGTTTATGCCCCTGTACACATGCTTGATTCTCTTTCGGAGACATAGCAATCCATAGGTTTTAAGATACTTACTAGTCAGGTACATTCTTAGGCGTTTAATATGCGGTGTTGAGTCCATTTCGTTGAGCAAGGAGTAGCTCTTGTCTATTCCATATTTGGCTTAAGGAACTTTATCTGTGCTCATTTCAATCTCTGGTTTTATGCAGCAACCCAACTCACCTTTCCCCTTAAGCAAGCATAAGTTGGTTTTCTAAATTTGAGAACCTGTTCTGTTTTGGAATTCAGTTCCTGTGTAGCCAAGTTTCCATTCCGTGTATTAGTGATATCTTATGATGTTTCTTTTTCTGTGTGACTTATTTCAGTTAGAATCATCGTACCTGAATCAACTCATTATGCTGCTACGGGCCTGATGACATAGATTTCATTGCTGAGTGATACTGCATTGTACGTAAGTACCACAAGTTCTTTATCCATTTTTCACTTTCTGCGATGTTGAACTTGTACTGTAAACGAGGTTCTTGTAAACAGAGCCGTTCCAAACTTTGGGGTGGCTGTGTCTTTTTGATTTTAATTTCCCTAAGCTATAGGACCATAAGTGGAAGTGCCCTAGGCTCTGTTGCTTTGTTTTTTAGATGTTTCAGGAAACACCATACACTTCTCCCACGTGTCTGTTGGCAATTTACATCCCGCCCATCAGCATAACAAGGCTCCCAGTTCTCAATGGCCTGTTGCCTTTCTGGATTTTACACTTTGTTCAGATGGCCCTTTTGACCGAGGGGAAGTGAGACTTCATTGTAGTGCAGATTTCCTTTGCAAGCTTGCTTGGTTGGCCAAAAAGGGCGTATGCGTTTTTTCCTGAATATATTCAGGAAAAAACGCATACGCCCTTTTTGGCCAAGTGCATCATTGTGGACGTTCTGCCTCTTTTCCTATGCTTTCAATGCAATTCCAGTCTACCTCCTGAAATCGGTTTCCTGCAATTCTGCCCCGCTTTCAAGTCCTCTTGGCAGCCTTACTTCAGTCTATTTTTGGACGATAGCTGTCATTTATAACTCTGCAGGTTTGTGAATTACAGTGCCCCTGAGCTCCTTTCTTCAACTCGCTTTCTTGTGACCTGGCCGCAACACCGCAGGATGGCTTCAGGCCCTAATCTGGTTCCGGCCCGGCATGCTGAGCCTTTGGTTAATTCCTCTTCCTGGTGGGAAATGAGAGTTAAATTTGCCCGTCCAGACACCTCCAGCTAGCCTCTCATTGGTTCTCACTATTCCTGTTCATCTTCCGCAGAAATTGCAAACTGGGCCAAACAGGAGGTTAAAGGGACTGACTCTCCAAGTGGGGAGAGTGTTAGTAAAGCGTCTGGAATGTTGCACCCGAGTACCAGGGGAGGAAAACTGAGACATATTTGAACACGTCTCCCGTTCACATGGTTGATCATACTCTGGGTTCCACATGCATGTTTTAGCTGAAGGAAGAATACCTTAAACCTGGAGAGTTGAGACCCGTGTAATGGGTACCATGCAATATGACTTCAAAGGGTCTTCATTTGCTCACCGAACCTCTCCAATCCTATCACTGCGGCGTTTATGCCCCTGTACACATGCTTGATTCTCTTTCGGAGACATAGCAATCCATAGGTTTTAAGATACTTACTAGTCAGGTACATTCTTAGGCGTTTAATATGCGGTGTTGAGTCCATTTCGTTGAGCAAGGAGTAGCTCTTGTCTATTCCATATTTGACTTAAGGAACTTTATCTGTGCTCATTTCAATCTCTGGTTTTATGCAGCACCCCAACTCACCTTTACCCTTAAGCAAGCATAAGTTGGTTTTCTAAATTTGAGACCCTGTTCTGTTCTGTAATTCAGTTCCTGTGTAGCCAAGTTTACATTCCGTGTATTACTGATATCTTATGATGTTTCTTTTTCTGTGTGACTTACTTCAGTTAGAATCATCATACCTGAATCCACTCATTGTGCTGCTAAGGGCCTGATGACACAGATTTCATTGCTGAGTGATATTGCTTTGTAAGTAAATACCACAACTTCTTTATCCATTTTTCACTTTCTGCGATGTTGAACTTGTACTGTAAACGAGGTTCTTGTAAACAGAGGCGTCCCAAACTTTGGGGTGGCTGTGTCTTTTTGATTTTAATTTCCCTAAGCTATAGGACCATAAGTGGCAGTGCCCTAGGCTCTGTTGCTTTGTTTTTTAGATGTTTCAGGAAACACCATACACTTCTCCCGAGTGGTTGTTGGCAATTTACATCCCGCCCATCAGCATAACAAGGCTCCCAGTTCTCCATGGCCTGTCCTGCCTTTCTGGATTTTACACTTTTTTCAGATGGCCCTTTTGACCGGGGGGAAGTGAGACTTCATTGTAGTGCAGATTTCCTTTGCAAGCTTGCTTGGTTGGCCAAAAAGGGCGTATGCGTTTTTTCCTGAATATATTCAGGAAAAAACGCATACGCGCTTTTTGGCCAAGTGCATCATTGTGGACGTTCTGCCTCTTTTCCTATGCTTTCAATGCAATTCCAGTCTACCTCCTGAAATCGGTTTCCTGCAATTCTGCCCCGCTTTCAAATCCTCTTGGCAGCCTTACTTCAGTCTATTTTTGGACGATAGCTGTCATTTATAACTCTGCAGGTTTGTGAATTACAGTGCCCCTGAGCTCCTTTCTTCAACTCGCTTTCTTTTGAGCTGGCCGCAACACCGCAGGATGGCTTCAGGCCCTAATCTGGTTCCGGTACGGCACACTGAGCCCTTGGTTATTTCCTCTTCCTGGTGGGAAATGAGAGTTAAATTTGCCCGTCCAGACACCTCCAGCTAGCCTCTCATTGGTTCTCGCTATTCCTGTTCATCTTCCGCAGAAATTGCAAACTGGGCCAAACAGGAGGTTAAAGGTGCTGACTCTCCAAGTGGGGAGAGTGTTAGTAAAGCGTCTGGAATGTTACACCCGAGTACCAGGGGAGGAAAACTGAGACATATTTGAACACGTCTCCCGTTCACATGGTTGATCATACTTGGGTTCCACATGCATGTTTTAGCTGAAGGAAGAATACCTTAAACCTTGAGAGTTAAGACCCGTGTAATGGGTACCATGCAATATGACTTCAAAGGGTCTTCATTTGCTCACCCAACCTCTCCAATCCTATCACTGCTGCGTTTTTTGCCCCTGTACACATGCTTGATTCTCTTTTGGAGACATAGCAATCCATAGGTTTTACGATACTTAGTATTCAGGTACATTCTTAGGCGTTTAGTATGCGATGTTGAGTCCATTTCGTTGAGCAAGGAGTAGCTCTTGTCTATTCCATATTTGACTTAAGGAACTTTATCTGTGCTCATTTCAATCTCTGGTTTTATGCAGCACCCCAACTCACCTTTACCCTTAAGCAAGCATAAGTTGGTTTTCTAAATTTGAGACCCTGTTCTGTTCTGTAATTCAGTTCCTGTGTAGCCAAGTTTACATTCCGTGTATTACTGATATCTTATGATGTTTCTTTTTCTGTGTGACTTATTTCAGTTAGAATCATCATACCTGAATCCACTCATTGTGATGCTAAGGGCCTGATGACATAGATTTCATTGCTGAGTGATATTGCTTTGTAAGTAAATACCACAACTTCTTTATCCATTTTTCACTTTCTGCGATGTTGAACTTGTACTGTAAACGTGGTTCTTGTAAACAGAGGCGTCCCAAACTTTGGGGTGGCTGTGTCTTTTTGATTTTAATTTCCCTAAGCTATAGGACCATAAGTGGCAGTGCCCTAGGCTCTGTTGCTTTGTTTTTTAGATGTTTCAGGAAACACCATACACTTCTCCTGAGTGTCTGTTGGCAATTTACATCCCGCCCATCAGCATAACAAGGCTCCCAGTTCTCCATGGCCTGTTCTGCCTTTCTGGATTTTACACTTTTTTCAGATGGCCCTTTTGACCGGGGGGAAGTGAGACTTCATTGTAGTGCAGATTTCCTTTACAAGCTTGCTTGGTTGGCCAAAAAGGGCGTATGCGTTTTTTCCTGAATATATTCAGGAAAAAACGCATACGCCCTTTTTGGCCAAGTGCATCATTGTGGACGTTCTGCCTCTTTTCCTATGCTTTCAATGCAATTTCAGTCTACCTCCTGAAATCGGTTTCCGGCAATTCTGCCCCGCTTTCAAGTCCTCTTGGCAGCCTTACTTCAGTCTATTTTTGGACGATAGCTGTCATTTATAACTCTGCAGGTTTGTGAATTACAGTGCCCCTGAGCTCCTTTCTTCAACTCGCTTTCTTGTGACCTGGCCGCAACACCGCAGGATGGCTTCAGGCCCTAATCTGGTTCTGGCACGGCACGCTGAGCCTTTGGTTATTTCCTCCTCCTGGTGGGAAATGAGAGTTAAATTTGCCCGTCCAGACACCTCCAGGTAGCCTCTCATTGGTTCTCGCTATTCCTGTTCATCTTCCGCAGAAATTGCAAACTGTGCAAACAGGAGGTTAAAGGCGCTGACTCTCCAAGTGGGGAGAGTGTTAGTAAAGCGTCTGGAATGTTGCACCCGAGTACCAGGGGAGGAAAACTGAGACATATTTGAACACGTCTCCCGATCACATGGTTGATCATACTCTGGGTTCCACATGCATGTTTTAGCTGAAGGAAGAATACCTAAAACCTGGGTAGTTGAAACCCGTGGAATGGGTACCATGCAATATGACTTCAAAGGGTCTTCATTTGCTCACCGAACCTCTCCAATCCTATCACTGCTGCGTTTATGCCCCTGTACACATGCTTGATTCTCTTTCGGAGACATAGCAATCCATAGGTTTTAAGATACTTACTAGTCAGGTACATTCTTAGGCGTTTAATATGCGGTGTTGAGTCCATTTCGTTGAGCAAGGAGTAGCTCTTGTCTATTCCATATTTGGCTTAAGGAACTTTATCTGTGCTCATTTCAATCTCTGGTTTTATGCAGCAACCCAACTCACCTTTCCCCTTAAGCAAGCATAAGTTGGTTTTCTAAATTTGAGAACCTGTTCTGTTTTGGAATTCAGTTCCTGTGTAGCCAAGTTTCCATTCCGTGTATTAGTGATATCTTATGATGTTTCTCTTTCTGTGTGACTTATTTCAGTTAGAATCATCGTACCTGAATCAACTCATTATGCTGCTACGGGCCTGATGACATAGATTTCATTGCTGAGTGATACTGCATTGTACGTAAGTACCACAAGTTCTTTATCCATTTTTCAATTTCTGCGATGTTGAACTTGTACTGTAAACGAGGTTCTTGTAAACAGAGCCATTCCAAACTTTGGGGTGGCTGTGTCTTTTTGATTTTAATTTCCCTAAGCTATAGGACCATAAGTGGAAGTGCCCTAGGCTCTGTTGCTTTGTTTTTTAGATGTTTCAGGAAACACCATACACTTCTCCCACGTGTCTGTTGGCAATTTACATCCCGCCCATCAGCATAACAAGGCTCCCAGTTCTCAATGGCCTGTCCTGCCTTTCTGGATTTTACACTTTGTTCAGATGGCCCTTTTGACCGAGGGGAAGTGAGACTTCATTGTAGTGCAGATTTCCTTTGCAAGCTTGCTTGGTTGGCCAAAAAGGGCGTATGCGTTTTTTCCTGAATATATTCAGGAAAAAACGCATACGCCCTTTTTGGCCAAGTGCATCATTGTGGACGTTCTGCCTCTTTTCCTATGCTTTCAATGCAATTCCAGTCTACCTCCTGAAATCGGTTTCCTGCAATTCTGCCCCGCTTTCAAGTCCTCTTGGCAGCCTTACTTCAGTCTATTTTTGGACGATAGCTGTCATTTATAACTCTGCAGGTTTGTGAATTACAGTGCCCCTGAGCTCCTTTCTTCAACTCGCTTTCTTGTGACCTGGCCGCAACACCGCAGGATGGCTTCAGGCCCTAATCTGGTTCCGGCCCGGCATGCTGAGCCTTTGGTTAATTCCTCTTCCTGGTGGGAAATGAGAGTTAAATTTGCCCGTCCAGACACCTCCAGCTAGCCTCTCATTGGTTCTCACTATTCCTGTTCATCTTCCGCAGAAATTGCAAACTGGGCCAAACAGGAGGTTAAAGGGACTGACTCTCCAAGTGGGGAGAGTGTTAGTAAAGCATCTGGAATGTTGCACCCGAGTACCAGGGGAGGAAAACTGAGACATATTTGAACACGTCTCCCGTTCACATGGTTGATCATACTCTGGGTTCCACATGCATGTTTTAGCTGAAGGAAGAATACCTTAAACCTGGAGAGTTGAGACCCGTGTAATGGGTACCATGCAATATGACTTCAAAGGGTCTTCATTTGCTCACCGAACCTCTCCAATCCTATCACTGCGGCATTTATGCCCCTGTACACATGCTTGATTCTCTTTCGGAGACATAGCAATCCATAGGTTTTAAGATACTTACTAGTCAGGTACATTCTTAGGCGTTTAATATGCGGTGTTGAGTCCATTTCGTTGAGCAAGGAGTAGCTCTTGTCTATTCCATATTTGACTTAAGGAACTTTATCTGTGCTCATTTCAATCTCTGGTTTTATGCAGCACCCCAACTCACCTTTACCCTTAAGCAAGCATAAGTTGGTTTTCTAAATTTGAGACCCTGTTCTGTTCTGTAATTCAGTTCCTGTGTAGCCAAGTTTCCATTCCGTGTATTACTGATATCTTATGATGTTTCTTTTTCTGTGTGACTTACTTCAGTTAGAATCATCATACCTGAATCCACTCATTGTGCTGCTAAGGGCCTGATGACACAGATTTCATTGCTGAGTGATATTGCTTTGTAAGTAAATACCACAACTTCTTTATCCATTTTTCACTTTCTGCGATGTTGAACTTGTACTGTAAACGAGGTTCTTGTAAACAGAGGCGTCCCAAACTTTGGGGTGGCTGTGTCTTTTTGATTTTAATTTCCCTAAGCTATAGGACCATAAGTGGAAGTGCCCTAGGTTCTGTTGCTTTGTTTTTTAGATGTTTCAGGAAACACCATACACTTCTCCCGAGTGGTTGTTGGCAATTTACATCCCGCCCATCAGCATAACAAGGCTCCCAGTTCTCCATGGCCTGTCCTGCCTTTCTGGATTTTACACTTTTTTCAGATGGCCCTTTTGACCGGGGGGAAGTGAGACTTCATTGTAGTGCAGATTTCCTTTGCAAGCTTGCTTGGTTGGCCAAAAAGGGCGTATGCGTTTTTTCCTGAATATATTCAGGAAAAAACGCATACGCCCTTTTTGGCCAAGTGCATCATTGTGGACGTTCTGCCTCTTTTCCTATGCTTTCAATGCAATTCCAGTCTACCTCCTGAAATCGGTTTCCTGCAATTCTGCCCCGCTTTCAAGTCCTCTTGGCAGCCTTACTTCAGTCTATTTTTGGACGATAGCTGTCATTTATAACTCTGCAGGTTTGTGAATTACAGTGCCCCTGAGCTCCTTTCTTCAACTCGCTTTCTTTTGAGCTGGCCGCAACACCGCAGGATGGCTTCAGGCCCTAATCTGGTTCCGGTACGGCACACTGAGCCCTTGGTTATTTCCTCTTCCTGGTGGGAAATGAGAGTTAAATTTGCCCGTCCAGACACCTCCAGCTAGCCTCTCATTGGTTCTCGCTATTCCTGTTCATCTTCCGCAGAAATTGCAAACTGGGCCAAACAGGAGGTTAAAGGTGCTGACTCTCCAAGTGGGGAGAGTGTTAGTAAAGCGTCTGGAATGTTACACCCGAGTACCAGGGGAGGAAAACTGAGACATATTTGAACACGTCTCCCGTTCACATGGTTGATCATACTTGGGTTCCACATGCATGTTTTAGCTGAAGGAAGAATACCTTAAACCTTGAGAGTTAAGACCCGTGTAATGGGTACCATGCAATATGACTTCAAAGGGTCTTCATTTACTCACCCAACCTCTCCAATCCTATCACTGCTGCGTTTTTTGCCCCTGTACACATGCTTGATTCTCTTTTGGAGACATAGCAATCCATAGGTTTTACGATACTTAGTATTCAGGTACATTCTTAGGCGTTTAGTATGCGATGTTGAGTCCATTTCGTTGAGCAAGGAGTAGCTCTTGTCTATTCCATATTTGACTTAAGGAACTTTATCTGTGCTCATTTCAATCTCTGGTTTTATGCAGCACCCCAACTCACCTTTACCCTTAAGCAAGCATAAGTTGGTTGTCTAAATTTGAGACCCTGTTCTGTTCTGTAATTCAGTTCCTGTGTAGCCAAGTTTACATTCCGTGTATTACTGATATCTTATGATGTTTCTTTTTCTGTGTGACTTATTTCAGTTAGAATCATCATACCTGAATCCACTCATTGTGATGCTAAGGGCCTGATGACATAGATTTCATTGCTGAGTGATATTGCTTTGTAAGTAAATACCACAACTTCTTTATCCATTTTTCACTTTCTGCGATGTTGAACTTGTACTGTAAACGAGGTTCTTGTAAACAGAGGCGTCCCAAACTTTGGGGTGGCTGTGTCTTTTTGATTTTAATTTCCCTAAGCTATAGGACCATAAGTGGCAGTGCCCTAGGCTCTGTTGCTTTGTTTTTTAGATGTTTCAGGAAACACCATACACTTCTCCTGAGTGTCTGTTGGCAATTTACATCCCGCCCATCAGCATAACAAGGCTCCCAGTTCTCCATGGCCTGTCCTGCCTTTCTGGATTTTACACTTTTTTCAGATGGCCCTTTTGACCGGGGGGAAGTGAGACTTCATTGTAGTGCAGATTTCCTTTGCAAGCTTGCTTGGTTGGCCAAAAAGGGCGTATGCGTTTTTTCCTGAATATATTCAGGAAAAAACGCATACACCCTTTTTGGCCAAGTGCATCATTGTGGACGTTCTGCCTCTTTTCCTATGCTTTCAATGCAATTCCAGTCTACCTCCTGAAATCGGTTTCCTGCAATTCTGCCCCGCTTTCAAGTCCTCTTGGCAGCCTTACTTCAGTCTATTTTTGGACGATAGCTGTCATTTATAACTCTGCAGGTTTGTGAATTACAGTGCCCCTGAGCTCCTTTCTTCAACTCGCTTTCTTTTCAGCTGGCCGCAACACCGCAGGATGGCTTCAGGCCCTAATATGGTTCCGGCACGGCACGCTGAGCCTTTCGTTATTTCCTCTTCCTGGTGGGAAATGAGAGTTAAATTTGCCCGTCCAGACACCTCCAGCTAGTCTCTCATTGGTTCTCGCTATTCCTGTTCATCTTCCGCAGAAATTGCAAACTGGGCCAAACAGGAGGTTAAAGGCGCTGACTCTCCAAGTGGGGAGAGTGTTAGTAAAGCGTCTGGAATGTTGCACCCGAGTACCAGGAGAGGAAAACTGAGACATATTTGAACACGTCTCCCGTTCACATGGTTGATCATACTTGGGTTCCACATGCATGTTTTAGCTGAAGGAAGAATACCTTAAACCTTGAGAGTTAAGACCCGTGTAATGGGTACCATGCAATATGACTTCAAAGGGTCTTCATTTGCTCACCCAACCTCTCCAATCCTATCACTGCTGCGTTTATGCCCCTGTACACATGCTTGATTCTCTTTTGGAGACATAGCAATCCATAGGTTTTACGATACTTACTATTCAGGTACATTCTTAGGCGTTTAGTATGCGATGTTGAGTCCATTTCGTTGAGCAAGGAGTAGCTCTTGTCTATTCCATATTTGACTTAAGGAACTTTATCTGTGCTCATTTCAATCTCTGGTTTTATGCAGCACCCCACCTCACCTTTACCCTTAAGCAAGCATAAGTTGGTTTTCTAAATTTGAGACCCTGTTCTGTTCTGTAATTCAGTTCCTGTGTAGCCAAGTTTACATTCCGTGTATTACTGATATCTTATGATGTTTCTTTTTCTGTGTGACTTATTTCAGTTAGAATCATCATACCTGAATCCACTCATTGTGCTGCTAAGGGCCTGATGACACAGATTTCATTGCTGAGTGATATTGCTTTGTAAGTAAATACCACAACTTCTTTATCCATTTTTCACTTTCTGCGATGTTGAACTTGTACTGTAAACGAGGTTCTTGTAA